>NC_056725.1:1474752130-1474907130 GCF_019279795.1 Protopterus annectens
TATTTTAAATCCTGTTGATTCTACTGGATCTATGGTTAATTGTCGAAAGGAATAACCATCGAACAGCACATCATCGAATAGAAAGCATTGAAACTCTATCCATTGAAAGTGCACATCATCGAACTTGTAAGACGGAGAAAGTAACTATTTGGCCAACACTTCCCAATCTCACAAACAGCAGTATTTCAAACTCGCTCATGTTGTTGGCTTTGGCTCACATTCTCCAACATGGGATGCTTTACCCCCCCACCTCCCCCAACTATATATACCAGCTCTGAGATTGCACTACACTGGGGAAAACTGAGATTTGGAAATGTTGGCCAACTAGTTACTTTCTCCATATCACAGGGTCGATGAAGTGCACTTTCAGTGGATGGAGTTTTATTGCTTTCCATTCGATGATATGCCATTCGATGGTTATTCCTTTCAACGATTCACCATAGACCTGATTCTACCACTAAGAAGTCTTTGGATATAAAACTTATAGTGTAAATTCCATTGCTTTAAAACTAAGTAAATCATTGTTCAGGAGATATATCTATAACAATTTGTTGATGTAGTTTAATTGCTCAGATTTCGAGTAACATTGCAATAAAAGGTGAATCCAGTTAACATGAGTTTGATAAGGTGCTCAGTGTTGGAGAAAGTGAGATGGAAAGAGATGGAAGCTCTTAACAAACACTCATACACCTTTTGGGGGAAGACCACAGCTGGTTCATTTGGTGGACTGTGATGCCCAAGTCTTGATGGTATGTGTAGAAACATGTATGCAGCTATGAGCTGCAAGCCACCTAAAAATGTCACAGACATAGCATGGGATTTAGAGACTATATGCTGAAATGTTTGAACCTACTGAGAATGATGACCCTCATACAGTGCTTGAATCTCACCTTTCCAGGGAATTATTGGTCAATGGGCTTTTGTCTCAGGGAGAATGAATGACTCAGCAGAGCAGTGTGGGTAGTTCTGATGATCTGAGTGGGTTCAAGGAACAAAATAAATTAATTATAATCTTGAGTTATTCTCCAAGGATGGATGCAACAGTGGTAAGGCCAAAAGTATTAGGTAAAATAGTTCTGTATTACCTGATAAAATAAATTTGTTCTTTGTTGTTTGCAATCCTTGTCCCCTGTTTATGTACCAGTACTGACTGGAGAAAAGACTGCTCTTCATATTTCATTTTTTTACCTAGTTATTGGTGACTACATGCTAAGACTAAAATAGCAGACAGCAATACTAAAAGTGCTCTGCAACATCCAAAGAAAAATAATGAAGATTCTTCATGTTAAAGTAGTAATGCAATTAATGAAGATCGGTTCATTCCTTGTTGTAAAACATATACATACATTAGGCATTAGTCATGCAAATAGAACAACATTGGTCTACAAAATGGGAGACATTATTACAGAAATAATAAAAAGGTACGTTCCTATGATCCTATGAAGGCTAGATATAGTTTTGATTGAATCTAGGATAGAGTTCCATAACTGGATATGCAGTGTGAGTATAAACCTCACCTCATACTTTTTAGTTTATAGATTTCGGGCAGGTTTTTGTTGAGACCGCAGGGGGCGATTTGGGAGATAGGGATAATGTGTTGAGGCGATAGAAGGCTAGGTAGAGGGATTATATAGTATTTTAAGGGTTAGAAGAAGTTGTGTATGAGGTAGTTGATGTGGGAGTTCTAACCTGCTGAGTGCATGTAATGCAAAGCAATGATGAGCTCTATGTGGCAGGTTAGCTGCAAATCTAGCTATCTTATTATAGCATTGCTGCAGCTGTGATTTAAAGAGATCTGGATGCTAGTCAAAATAGGTGAGCCATAGAGAAGACAGGGCAAAAGGTAAGTGTTAGCTGTAATGATTTTTTATCTATATAGTAGACCTAGCTTTTGATGAGTTATTTTTATACAGTTTCGATTATCAGAGTTCGATTATTTCTAATGCTATTTGCCTACTGTGTAACTCTGAATAAATCACAGACAGTGTTATTTGGTCACAACTGAAAAGGGGAACTTTTGTGCAGTGGATTTATCCAGTTAAAATGTCTAAAATAAACAAAACAAGAAAACAGTGAGTTAACAACCATAAATAATTTCATATTATTAAAAGAAACTGTTACTAAACTCTACACATCTAAATGAAAGATGAAATCCAGAAATGAGAACTGTACTACACTGGCAACTCAAACAAAACACTCATAATAAAATTCTTACCCTATACCAGAGTACCAAGATGGCATCAGACCCCATTGTAAGAATAGAGGCCTAGATTTCCCTTCCAAACTTTAGAATCCTACACCTGTTAAGAGGTATACCTTTTCAGGAACCTTGTGTGTCCTGCTATTCTCATTTCTGCAGGAGCATTCCAATTTGCTGATAATATGCAGTCTGGTAACTACTGCAAAGTGAAGAAACCAAATGTATTAAGAGTATGTCAGTTTTGTCCTAATGTGGGATTTGTTTAGCATCCACATGATGGGCTGCAATTATAGGTCTGCCCTCAATAGGTGTGGTACTCCAGTGATGATTAGGTTTTCAAATGAGTGCACTCCAATTACTCCTATTTTTTCTCTTATCCTTGGAATTTTTATTTATAACAAGCTGATTTTATTTTTGTTATTAAACCAAACTCAAAGATATATACAAATATTTATACTTAATTGCCCTCAATTCAGCTCAGTCTTAATTATGTTTCTTAACTATATCCTTATGTAGCATTTGTCTCATATACACCATGATTATCATTTGAATATAGCTTTAACAAACTTTTATTGAGGCATATTTTATAACATTCATCAAATGGAATACAAAATATTAATTAAGAATTTCAAACAGGATTTCAAATCAGTTGTATCCATTTTATTTGCATTATATGCAGCCTGATTACCTTACTCTGTCCTGTATTGTGTCTGCCATATATTTCCTTCACAAGTCTTCAGCTTTATTTTTCTTTCTTCCTTTTCATGATTAGTACTGCCTATTATACATGCATGTGTCTGCAGTGCTGTTTAAAAATTACTACTCAAATTCCTCAATCAGCACATAGTCATGTCCATAACATTGCATACAGCATATGCTGTATATCCATCCTAATCCATCTCAAGCCACACCTTATGTTATAATCTATTCTTATCTGTCACTAATATTATAAATAGAATTTTAAATGTTTTTATTTGTCTTTTCCAATCTACAGCTCTGTCCTGTGGGCAGTCTTTAATTGATGACTGGTCTCCATTCCATTGATTATATCACTATTCCTGTTCAGTTTCATACATTTATACCTCCAATCCAGCTGTATCATACCCCTAGTTTATTCACAGTACCATTGCTACTCCCCACTGACATCACCGACAGAGGGTAATGATCAAATATTTTCTATGAATCTTTCATTTTCAAGTGTTTCATCATTCCATAAGATATATTGTTTCTTCATACAGAGACACTCCAATTAAAATTTCATCTAATGCCTTATTAATTTCCTCTGTACTTTATTCATTCACCCTAACCTAAACAATATTGCCTGATCTCCAAACCTGTAACTGTTTAATTGCCCCTTGAGTCATCACCTCTAATATTTATATCTTGCACTTTAATACCTTAGGTTGCAGGCAGATGTATGCAGTAGCACATATACTAATTATATTTTTGTTCATAAAAATGCATATATCATACATTAAGTATTTTTCAAGCATCATTACATACATATTTAGAAAACAAAAATAAATTTGATATATTTGGACAAGCAGCCTAGTTTTTAATATATCTATTACCAGCAGCGTGTAAAATAATAACCAACCCAATTTTAAGTGAACAAATACAAGCATCAGATTCTAGAAAAGTTAGCACAGTACAAATAAGCAAATATAAAATTAAGCATTCATTTAAGTTTTGTGGCACTGTAGACATCTGCCCAATATTTAAAATATCAACAGCAACCCATTTAAAATGTTCTCATTTATGCTTATTCCATAGTACTTTGTCTGTTCACAAGATTAAAATGTCATTGTCTTTTAATTACTAAGCAATATTCATCTTTATACAGTATTATATTTTGGTATATACCCATTGTTAATTAATATTAAACATAAAACATACGGAACTGTTATTATTAATAAAATATTTATATGCATAGGTGTTAGTAATAGTTCAATGAATTATAGGCCTTAATGTCTCCCAAAAACTCTTGTTTCTAACTGCAAAATTCAAAATATGTATATGTAAATGCTTACCACATGTTCAGACCATTTAACCCAAAAGTTTATTCTTTGGATTAAACTTTCCTAACCTTTCTTTTAACATAGGATTGCCCTAACATAACACAAATCATACCATCATGTAGAATTTTCATCTCTGTCAAGCCATCTTGTTCCAGGGATGATATGCATCTGCAGACATTTTTTCTCATCTGAATCCAGCCTCTCTTTACATTCATTGTCTCTTTCTCTCTTTCTCCTTAAATGTTCACTTTTCTTAGATCAACAGTGTCCATATCATTTTCTTCCTACTATGGGTGAATTACCCTCATACTTAATTCTTTTATTTTTCCAAAGGCTTCATCTGAACTGTCAATAGTCAACATTTTACCATGCAGAGCTCTCTAATGTACGTTGTAATCTTCCTGGTTAAATGGCTTTAAGACATTTTACTCTTTTTTTCATACCATGTTAAAATTGCATTAAAACTGGAATTGTTTTTCATAGTTAACTTCAGATTCTGGTTGGACAAACCTTTCCTCTGTACAATTCTCAATGACTCTTTAGCAAAACCACTCTTCTCTGCCAACTTGTTTTTGTGAGTCCGTGTGTGTGTGTGTGTGTGTGTGTGTGTGTGTGTGTGTGTGTGTGTGTGTGTGTGTGTGTGTGTGTGTGTGTCTGTGTGTGTGTGTTTACATATTCCATCAAATTCTCCACATTTCAAAACACTATACAACTGTAAAAAAAAAAACACTTTTTCCCTTGTTATTCTTTCATATTAAATGCTGACCATCTGCTGTAACTACTTTACTACCTCAGCTGCCTTATCACAATCTCACATGTATACTGTTTGGATGATTCAGTGACTTCCAGTTGGTCATACAGATATGTTACTTTGTTAGTTATGCTGACTATTAACTTCTTCCTATGTGCATTTATTAAGTTATCCAATTTTAGCTCACTTCCTATGGTCTCCAAAGTGATTGCTTCTTAAGTAATATAGAGGCACACAACTTATTTTCTCTTCCCAAATAGTGGAGCATGACATATCATTCTAATCCTATCTGGACTTGTGACCACCATCTCTTTCATAGCATTGTGATTCTAACATAAATATAATTTTTCATCACTGAATTAGAAATGCAATGTTTACTCATTCAATTGCAAAAAAAAAAAAAAAAAAAACTGCTTCAGAAAAAATAATGGAATTTGACTATTTAGCAGTGTATTTATTTATTTATGTTTGCTAAATGGACAATGCAAGGAGGCAACTAATTTCAGTGCGCATTATACTATACACAACAATAGCAAAATGTCAAGTCTTGCCACTTTATTTGCAAACCTATTGTGTAGCGCCATATCCAGTCCATAAATACAATCTAAATAAAACAGTGCAAATAACAAAATGCAGTAGTACTGCCATGCATATAAATATTTTATTAATTCAGATTCAAATTGTTTCCAAAAATTTTCACAAAAACAATATATTTAACTGATAGGTTCACCTGCAAGGGACTTCCTTAGTGAAAAAAAAAACAGTATATTTATTTGTTTGTTATCAAGCTAGGTGACCTGGTACAATATTCTTTCCAGTCACTTTGTTGATGTTACAGAAACAATACACATTTATGACTATTTATAACCATAACAAAATCATGAGTTAGTCAAGACAGGGCACTAACTTATATAACAGCACATTATGATTGGCCATAGATAAAGAAAGAGTGTTACAGCTCACAGCAATGGTATAGTTCAAACTAACCGGTATATAAACTGATAATTTAGTAAGGAAATTATACATAAGCCCCAGGATTTAATAAACTCCATGTAGGCCACATGGAATGTACCCATATACATGGCCACGGTTCCCCCTCGGCACCCCTCGGCAGCTCGCTATGCATATTAATGATGATGCATTGCTGATGGTGAGCATAGTAATAGGGATATTGAATCCATGTAGGCAGAAATGTAGAGGCTGGTCAGATGTTATGTACATGGTAAGGCTCCTTATAATGTTCAGCGCTACTGGTGAAATGTGTTGTGTATTAATAGTTTGTGCATTACATGTATACAATGCTATGTCTTTTTTTTTTTTTAACGGCCATTTGCGTGGCCCAGTGTGGCACACAACAATGTCAAGCTGTGTTTATATAGAGAGAGCTGACACCTGCCAGACATCTAAAAACAGAAACTGGATGTAATTAATTATGATAACTGTTGTTTTTTCTTTCTTTTTTTTTTTATTATTTTTTTGTTTCTTTTATGTCTGTTTACAGGGTGACAAGCACAGCAATGCCAAGCCATGCATACACAGCAGACATCTGCCAATCATCTAAAAATAGAAACTGGATGTAATTAATTATTTATTTCTGCTTTTGTTTATGCCTGTTTAAGCCCATTTGTGTGGCACGCCGGAATTGCTTAGTAGTGTATGTGATGGTATACTACCTTAAATACTATCCAAGCAGCTAAATAGGTGAAGTGATGGTCTAATGTTTTGTAGGTCCTGGGTTTGAATCCTGGCACACATATAATTTTTTGAATGCAAAGTAAAGTGTTTTTTAAATTAAAAGCAATATTTTTACATTTGGGAGAACTGCGCAGTACTAAGCACTGCTTAAACATGGTTAATGGTTAATATTGTTTGCGCCTTACTAAACTTCACTAAAACCATGGGTGTGTGAGTTTCCATGCTGCTCAACTGCTCTTAGCTGGTTTGCATGATGCTAAGCACCATGGTGCTTTTTTGAATATTGCTGAATGATGTTTAAGGGCAGGAAAACAGCCTACATTAAGCCCAATAGGCAGGGATTCTGCACCATTTGCTGGATTCTGCTTACCTGCTGCTATTCCAGGTGGTGTTGGAGAGGGTGTAGCTTTCAGGCACAGAGATGGGGTGTGCAGGAGTCCAGGGTTTTTGTTTGCTCCTCATATGGAATTATGAACCTAGTCTGCTGCAGGATGGTTACCAGGGCTCAGATTGTAAGACTGAGGACTTGGATCAGTTAGTCAGTGATCTTACCAGTGCAACTGGTATCCCCCACACTGGTGAGCAGTGTATTCACCACTACGATGACCTGAAGCAAAGAAAGAGGAGAACATTGAATATCTGGTTCCAAGAGGCTAGGACAAGTATATAAGTATTTTTCCACTGTTTTACCAAAATGCAAGCTGAATGTGTAAAAAACTGGTATACATAATGGTGTGCTTCTCTCCCAACAGCTGCAGCTGAGAGGACTTGCAATATTCAGTCCCATGCTGGGTGCCTGGCCAGGTTGTGCCGCGAGGATGTAAGTACAGATATATTATGCTACCTGTAGTGCAATAGGCAATAAGGAATAAAAAAATGTACTGCAATAAAGAATAAACAATAAAAACTGTAGTGCAATAAATGGGCAATTAGAACTATAGTGCAATAAATGAACAATAACAAGTGTATTGCAATAAATAAAAGAATTATCAGCAATACCAATAAAGTGTTAAGAAGCATTGTGGTTTCCTAAATAAATCTATCTTAATATTTGCCGCACTGCTGTATTAATTGCATGTGTGTTCTACTGTCACGGCAGTCAAGTGTAAAACTGTAATAGCTCTACAATGCAAAAAAAATGTCCTGTAAAATGTTTTTCTCAGCTAATAGCATGGTTCAAGGTTGTCTCCAGGCCAGTTTCAGTCAGATAATGCTCTCATTTTCTTCCACTCCAGAAACAAAAGGTATATGTCTGAGGTAGCCCACTTTATGAGCAGATAGTGTATAGATTTCACAGAGAATTATCAGGAATACCAATAAAATCTTACGTAGCATTGTGGTTTCCTAAATAAATCTGCCTTAATATTTGTAATAGGGCTATAGTCATTGCATGTCTGTTCTAAATTGCTGCAGTCAATTATTACATTATTTGCAGATGTTCCCTGCAGTCAGTTTGCTTAATGTGCACAAACATGCCTCTCAACTGTCACGATTTTTCATAATGTAATTACAACTGCTTAATCTGTCTGTTCCATGATTACCACATAAATGATTACCTGGAAGGCTATATTTATTTATGTATTATTTATTTATTTATTGTCATTTGGTAACCAGGAAAGTTTGACTGGGTCAAGGGACCCATTTTCAGCAGAGGCCCGGAAAGAAAAGCTCCAGTACAGACATTAACGGATAGTACAATACAATGATACAATACATTAGATACAAGAAAGATCATAACATTGCTTCAAGCTACAATCAAATAGTTTAGAGAATAAAGAAGTTATGTCTTACCATAACGTTCCATCTGTAATGTTGATCCTCGTCCACTCATTACGTATGGGTTACAGTTCCCATATCGGAACCGAGCCGGCCATATACCAAGCTCGCACCAGTGATAAACTCTCGAGCTAAGCAATCTCTTACCCATAATCCCCCTCTCCCTGTTACCTCAGATTGAGTTTGCAAGTCAGAAAAAGGTAGAGGCTATCTCTGGTCAAATGACCTAAAGAGAAGGATGGTGAGATCCACTAGAAGCCATAGGAGGGGGAAGGAGGGAGGGTCGTAATGAGTGGAAGAGGATCAACAATACAGATGGAACGTTATGGTAAGACATAACTTCTTTATCTGATATTGTTAATCCTTGTCCACTTCCTTACGTATGGGACAGAGTCCCCAGCTACCTCTATTCCTGGGAGGCTTTCATGAAAGGACATTCCTGAGCACCATAGAACCAAAAGATGCTCTTCCCCTGGAGGCCAAATCCAACTTGTAATGATTGATAAAGGTATGAGGAGTGGCCCAAGTTGCAGCTGCACAGATGTCATGTAAAGAAGCTCTGGCATGGAAGGCAACAGAAGTTGCCACTGACCTTGTTGAATGAGCCTTGATGGTAGTTGGCAAAGAAGTATTGTGTACCGAATAAATACGGGTCACAGTGTCTTTTAACCATCTAGCCAATGTGACCTTTCTAGCCAATGTGACCTTAGCAACAGCACATCCTAATCTAGCTCCAGAAAAAGCCAAGAATAACTGGTCTGATTTACGGAAAGATTTAGTCCTTTGCAAATAGAAACGGAGTTGTCTGTTACGTCTAGGGTATATAGACAGTACTCTCCCTCATTAGAATGATCAGGAAAATCACTGGCAATTCAATGGTCTGATTAATAGACATTTCAGAAATGACTTTTGGCAAGAAGAAAGGGTTAGTTCTTAAGGATATCCTGTCTGGATGAAAAATCAAGTATGGACTCTTTGTACATAGGGCCTGAAGCTCAGAGATACGTCTGGCAGAAGTAATAGTGACCAAAAACAAGGTCTTCCATGACAGATATTTGAGGTCGCAAGAAGCAGCTAGTTCAAAAGGGGGCAATGTCAGAGCTTGAAGAACTAAAGATAAATCCCAAGGTTGAATAGGTTCCTTGAAAGGGGGTTTCAGATGATTCACACCCTTTATGAAGGCTTTACATAACTTGTGAGACATGAGGGAGGAGTCCTGGACATTCTTGTGGAAATTAGAGATCACAGCCAAATGTACTCTAATGGTAGATGCTAATAGCTCCGATTGAAATAGGGCGGTTAGATATTCGAGTACCATCGACACCGGTGCTGAAAAGGGATCAATTTCCTTATCTTTCAGCCAACAGATAAATCTTTTCCATTTGCCTAGATAAGTCATTCTAATGGAGGGCTTATGAGATTCAATAAGAATGTCCCGTACTTGTGAGGGAATGATCATTTTGCCTGGCAATCAAGGGAATTCGAGGAGCCAAGCTGTGAGCTTCAGACTGTGCAGGCTGGGGTGAATCAGATTCTGTGGATGGGAGATCAACTCCGAGGTTGGACGAAGAATCCATGGTTGCTCTAGCAGGTGAGGCCACAGAAAGAGGAACCAAATCTGACGAGGCCAATATGGAGCAATAAGGATCACTTTTCTCTTCAATCGACGGGCTTTCTTCAGAAACTGGGGAATGAGGGGAGTGGATGTGAAGGCATAAAGAAGACCCGAGGGCCAATTGTGAACTAGAGGGTCCCTGGGTGACTGTCCCGGAGGGGGAATGAGGGCAAAGTAGTTGCTGCATTTGAAGTTGGCCGGGGATGCAAAGAGGTCGCAGCACGGATGGCCCCAATGGTGTAAGATCTCCGTCGTTATGAGAGGATTCAGGGGCCACTCGTGAGGTTGAAGAATGCACCTGCTGAGTCTGTCTGCTATCACGTTGGAATTCCCGGGAATGTGCGTTGCTAGAAGAAAGCGGTTGGTAGCCATCGCCCATTGCCATATCCTCATGGCCTCTCAACAGAGGGGGTAGGATTTGGTTCCGCCCTGTTTGTTGATGTACCAGACTACCGCCATGCTGTCTGTTTGTATCGCAATTGTCCCTGACGGCAGCAAGGGATGGAATGCCGGCAATTACAGAAGCACCGCTCTCAGCTCTAAAACATTTATATGCAGATGGGCCTCCACTTCAGACCAAGTGCTTTGGACTGTCTGACCCTGACATAGCCCTCCCCACCCCATCAGGGAGGTGTCCGTGGTCACTGAAGCCTTGGGCTGCTGAGGGGAGTAGGGGAGAGGCCATTGTGATGGGTTGTGGTTCAACCACCAGTTTAGATCTTGTTTGCATCTCTGAGTTATGTGAATCTTGGCTGAAAAGGGAAGCTGAAAAGGATACCATTGGGTGAGTAGTAGCCATTGTAGAAGCCTCATGTGAAACTTGGCTAAGGGGACAATGGTGATGCAAGCTGCCATGGAGCCCAACAGCTGCAGGATCGAGTGAGCTGTGAACTTTTCCATTGAGAGAACTGGTAACAGTTGCTGTCTGATTCTTGATATTCTGTGTTCCGGTATGGACGTTCTGCAAGTTTTTGAGTCCAAAATGACCCCTATGAATTCTGTGGACTGAGAAGAGGTGAGATTGGATTTCTGCCAGTTTATTGTTATGCCCAACTTTTCGATAGTCATGAGAGAGTATGCCAGGGCATCCTCCAATAGGTGTCTGGTGGGGGTGGAGAGGAGCCAGTTGTCTAGATATAGAAAAACATGAAAACCATCAAGTCGCAGGTGAGCTGTGACAACTGCCATGCACTTTGTAAACACTCTGGGGGCTGTAGAGAGTCCAAAGGGCAGTACTCTGAACTGGTAATGACTGGCTCTCGCACAGAAGCGCAGGAATCCTCTTGATGGTCTGTCCACCTTTATGTGGTAGTACGCATCCTGAAGATCTATCGAGCACATCCAATTGTCTTTTTCCAAGAGAGGAATGATAGACTGTATAGTGACCATCCGAAATTTTTGCACACTCACAAATTTGTTTAGCACACTGAGATCCAAAATTGGTCTCCAGTCCCCGGTTTTCTTTGGCACCAAAAATAGTCTCAAGTAGAATCCGGATCCTATCTGGTCTGTTGGGACTACTTGGATGACTCTTTTGTTTAGCAGCTTTGTAATCACTAGAGCTGCTTCTTCCCTTTGACTGGGTGGAACATCGGGAAATCTTGATGGAGGGACAGGACAAAGTTCGAAGGGGATCTTGTAACCTCTGGTTATTATCCTTTGTACCCAACAATCATTGGTAATGGTTAGCCAGGCAGAAGGGTACAAAGAGAAATGTTCCCCAACCACTTCCAGAGGAAAGGGGTTGGGCCGCTCTTCAGGAGCGCTGGTAGGATTGCCCAGAAAAGGAATCTCTGGAACCCTGATTATGCGGACCCCCTCTGCCCTGAAAGGGGCATCTTCCTTGTGAGTTTCCCCCTCTGCCCCTAGGGGAAAAATCAGCCTGTGTGTCATGGAAAGGACCCTGTGATTTTCTGTACTACATCTTCCCGCTCTTTTGGTTTCTGGAGAAAGCATGTTGGGGGGAAGAATAATGGACACCTACGGCAGACAGGGTCTTACCGTCCTGTTCACACCTGGCCAATGTAGTTTTGACTTTGGGTCCAAACAAGGAGGAGGACTCGATGAGAGCATTGAGAAAGGAAGCCTTGAAGGGTTCTGCGAAATTACACAAGCGCATCCAGGCATGTCGTCTCAAAACAATGCCTGAACTTGCTGCTCTAGCCACTCCTTCTGATGCGTGGGACACCAAGCGCATGGAGGAGTTCAAATCAATTCAACAGTGGCCAGCTGAGAGGCCACTTTGTCATGGACCTCATCAGACACGGCACCTGCCAAAGTTTCAGAGAGCTCAGATACTAGGTCTCTTTGAAGTCTGGTGAAGTGTGCCATATAATTCAGGGACCTGATAGCAAAGGTCACTGATGCAAAGGTGCGCTTCCCTATCCTATCCAATGCCCTGGACTCTTTGTTGGGTGGATGGACAGTCTGGCTTTCCTCTTCTGCCAGGTCTTTCTTAGTTGCAGCTGCCACCACCAGACCATCTACAGGGAGACCTTTAGACCAATGAGGTTCAGAAGCAGGGAGGGACAAGATTTTGTCTGACCTCCGGGGAATGGCCTCAACAGTATCAGGGGTCTTCCATGCATGCTGCACAATGAGCTGGACCAGTTCATCTGCAGGTGGGGTAACACAGGAGGTAGGGGGCCGGGCGCAAAAAGCCTGCAGGAACACAGACTCTTCAGTAGTCAGGTTAGAAGACTGCCATTCACCTCTCTGTTTAAGGATTTCTAGGATATCACCAAAGGATACGTCAGAAGGTGAATGAGGGGACCCTTCCCCATCATCAAAGTCTGTGTCTTCAGTGAGAGACTCCTCAGTGGAGTCCATATGCTTTCTCTTGCATGAGAATTTCCGATGAACTTCCTCAGAGGGAGATGCTGGGGAAGACAACACCAATGGGGTATCCTGTGGGAGTATATCCTGAGACCTCTGCGCCCGGTGTCCACTAGAAGCAACCTGTGTACATAGTGGTCCAGAGGAGGATGGTGAGTTAGTAAGCACAGTATCAGTGGTAGATGCCAAGGCCTTCTCCATGACTTGCAAGGCAGGTCCACTAGAAGAGGGGTGAGTGCCTAAGGGGGAAGTCACCTCTCCCCTAAGTGATCCAGCCTACCAACTGGGAGTCCCAGGACAGCTGAGAAAAGTCAAATCCTGGGTCGTAGCAAAATTTTTCTGCCACAAAGGCAACTGCTGCTCCTTAGAGAGATCCATAAAGGGAACCATAGAGGGGGAAGACTGTGCTACGTCAATAGATTTCAAGAGAGAAGGATAAGTCTTGAGAGGTGGAATTCCTCTGGCCAAAAGCACTTGATCCACAAGTCGCAATACGTCATGTTGGGAGAGGCTTCCGGTAGATCTCACAGAAACAGCTGAGGAGGAAACAGGTCTATCTAGAGATGAGGGCAGGTCAGTGCCCATCTCTGTAGACTGCACCGAAAACAACGGTGCCGTAAAGGACTGCACTACAGGTGTCTACACCGAGGAAGTCATCGGTGCCGATGTAACGGTCTGCACCAATGAAAAGGTCGGTGCCAAGAAGTCTGAACTGAGGGGCCCCTCGGTTCCAATACAGCAAAGGACATCGGTGCCATAGACATAGGTGGTGCCGAGGACTTTTTCGGAGCCGAAGATCTAGGCACCGAAGATGTCAAATCCGAGAGAGTTGGATCCGAAGCAGAAATCTTTGCTTTCTTTCTTGGTTAATGAGAGTCCCCAGCCGGGGACGAAATAAGAGATTTAGCCTTAGAAGCATCCTCAGACTTCTTTTTATGGGATCTTGGAGGGTTTGAGGCCTCTGACCCAGAAATAGCCTCTGAAAAGGGAGACTTTAGTAACCCTTTCAGCAAAAGTTTATTTTTCCTCTCTATCAGTGTCCTGTTGGAAAAATTCTTACAAATCCCACAGGGTGGGTCAACAGTTAAGTGAGCCGCACCTAAACAGAAAACACACAAAGAATGTGCATCTGAAGTAGTTAGTTTATGTCCACAATCATAACATCTTTTAAAACCAGTACTACCTTTTTTATCTGTCATGTTAAAGGAAATGCAAATACCAACAATAATACAAAAACACAAAATTACTCGAAGGAAAGAAAGGAAAGGCTATCTGCCAACTAGGGTAATGAACTGATACCTTACATTCGATAAAAAGGGTGAAAGTGACTAAAAAATTTTTAGAAAACTGAACGAAAAGGGAGTCGCTAAATGTGATAAGGTAAGAGATATCAGAAAATCAACTTTTCTGAGAGAAAAAGTCCTTATTTTGAAATAAAAGGACAAAAAGAGGTTGCACTTAGCTCAAGAGCAACAGCCTGACATGACCTGATGGCGACGTGGCAAACGAAATCTGAGGTAACAGGGAGAGGGGAATTATGAGTAAGAGATTGCTTAGCTCGAGAGTTTATAGCTGGCGTGAGTTTGGTATATGGCCGGCTCAGTTCCGATATCGGAACCATAACCCTATACATAAAGAAGTGGACGAGGATTAACAATATCAGATACCATATTTTAATGCATCACTTTAAAGGGTATATATCTTACAAGTATGTATTACACAAAGAAGTGGTTAAGACAGAATGTCTGGTAGGGATTAGTAGGGAAATGGATTAAATACTTTATAGGAATAATATTAGAAGAGATGGAGAGGTTTGAGTGAAGTGCAATAGATAGGAGGAAGGATATATGTGTTAGTATGTGATGTTTAGAGAGTTGGGAGTTGAAGTGGGAAGGTTGGTGGGATGTTTAAGGAAAGGTAGTGATGAAGTGGTGGGGGGAGGTGGTTATGGGGTAAGTGTTAAGTTTAACAAGGACAGGTCCAAGAGTTGTAGAGGTAGTTGTTTAGAGTGAGCTTGAAATTTTTGGGCTGTTCAATTCTGGTAATGTTGTTTGGGAGGCTGTTCCAGAGTTTAGCTATGGCATAAAAATAGAGACACTCGCCAGCTTTTTTTTTAGATTTGTATATGTCTGTAAGTAGCTTATTATTTGAGCGGAGATTTCTAGTGGGACAGTAGGTGTGGAGGATGCCTTTTAAGACTGGACAGCTATCAAGTTTATATATTATTTTATGTGCTGTAGTTAGTTGCAGGCAGTTGAGATAATGGAGGAATTCCGACCAGTTTAATTCCTTGAGAGAGTTGTAATGATGGGTACGGTAGGGTGAATTAGTGGCGAATTTTGCAATTTTATAGTAACAAGACTAAAGTTTAGATTTGAGAGAGGCATGCAGGTTAGTGAATATGGGAGCACTGTAGAGAAGGAAGGGGATAAGATAGGTATTTGCCAGAGTTGTTTTAAAGCTTGAGTCCAAGAAGTGTTTCTGTCTGTAGAGACTTCCTAGCTTGAAGTGAGTTTTTCTTATGGCATTAAGGATGTGTTGGTCATATGAGAGCTTGTTATCTATGGTGACTCCTAATAATTTGGCATTATTAACAATTTCAATCTCGGTAATGCTATGGGAGTATATTTTGAAGTCTGGTATGTTGGTTTTGTGAGAAAAAAGTAACAGCTTGGTTTTGTTAGGATTAAGCAATAGTTGTGCGTTGTATAGCCATGATTCTATGGAGGTAAATGTGCTCTGTGTTTTTTTTCAGTAGATTACGGATATTGTCAGAGGAGGTGATAATAGTTGAATCATCGGCATATTGAATTAAAGTGCTATGATCACAGGTTGTGTGGAGGTTATTAATGAATATATTAAAGAGGAGGGGTCCAAGGATGGACCCCTGTGGACCTCCTGTTTCATTGGTTTGGTATTGTGATAGGCAGCCTAACCATTTTACACATTGTTGTCTATTGGTTAAGTAGCTACTAAACCATTGTGTGGAGGTTGGTGAGCAACCTACTGCTGTCAGCTGCTGGAGTATTTTTTGTGTGAGACTGTGTCAAAGGCCTTTGACACGTCTAACAGTGAAACGGATGTGTGAAGGTTGGAATCCCTAGATTTATTAACTAGGTCTGTGAAAGACATAAGAGCTGTTGTGGTACTGTGGGATGGCCTGAAGTCATGGTGGGTGGGTGTAAGTAGATTATAATGGGTGAGGTGGTTAATTAATTGAATATGTATACATTTTTCGCATAGTTTGGAAAATGGTGAGAGGATGGAGATGGGTCTATAGTTTGTAAATTCATTGGAGTTCCCTCCTTTGTGTAAAGGGGTTATGATAGATTTCTTTCCAGAGGGTTGGGACGTAGGATTCAGAGATGAATCAGTTAATAACAATGCTAATTGGAAAGGCGTTGGAGTCTGAAGCAAGTTGTAAGTATTCTGGTGGAAGGTTGTCTGAAGAACATGAGCATGGTTTAAGTTTGAGGAGAAGTTTATGAATTAGTGAAGTGGGGACAGGTTGAAAAGAGAGAAGATAAATTGTTGGACATTGGTTGGAGGTGGGTGAGGTTTTGAGAGTGTTAGGAGTTGTAGACTGGTTAAGGCTTGTGAATAGTGAAGTGATGCCATCTATGAAGTTGGACTTGAACATGTTAGCTATTTCAGATGGTGTCTTATTTGCATTCCGGGTAGGGATTTGTGTGGATTCAGGGGAGAGTATTGTTTTAATAGTTTTCCAAAATGTTTTAGGGTTGTTCTTATGGCTGGTTAGAGGCTGAGAAAAGTAGTTTTTTCTTATCAGCATTAATGGATTTTTAGCTGTATTATGTAGTTGCCTGTATTTTTGCTAGTTTGTATCTGTTTTACTTCTTTGCCAATCTTCCCAGGTCCTGTCTCCAGTTAGTAATATCTGTTTAGTTGATTTGGTTAACCAAGATGCATGATTAGATTGTGTTCTTTTAGTTCTAAGAGGGGTTAAGTCATTAGGGTATCTAGGAAAGTTTTATTGAAATGGTTGACAGCCTCATCTAAAGGTAAAGTTTTTAATGGGCTTCAGTTGATAGATCTTAATATGCTGTTAAACAGTTCCTGACTAAATGTTGTTAGGTTTCTGGATGTCTTGTAAGTGTGGGTGCTCTGTTTTTGAGAGGTGGTTCTATGGGTATAAGCAGGCAGATGGTCACTGAGTGCATTAGGTAGGGTGTTGGAGTTACAGTATTTGAGAGGGTCAGAGACCAGGATCCAGTCAAGGCCTGAGGTTAGGTTATTGTTATGTATTCTAGTAGGTAGTGTGATTAGCTATGTAAAACCATGAAGTTGGATATTATTTGCTGCTGAGTCTGAAGAAAGGTTTAGGCCAATTGATACTGACATCTCCCATGATGACTTTTATTGGAGATATTTTTGGATACCTAAGAGAGAATGTCTTCTGGTACTGGGATATTTTGGCCTGGGGAAATATAGACTGTTATGATATATATTTTCAAATCCATTTACATAACACCTTGGTAGTTATGTAAGTCCACATTATGTGAAACTTTTCTGTGTAGTTGTGTGCCTACATTTGTTACTGCTTGGCCCATACTGTCCCATGCTAACAGCCGAGAGGTATGTATGTGCTACATCAGCTATAGAAGAATTGTAGTCACTGTACTCACAACTGACACTGCAGACCTGTAGAAGTTTGTAGTTGTACTCTGTGTAGTAATATTACCTGTGAGGTAACTAATGGTATATTTTTCTCTCTTTTCTCACCCCTTATTTTCTTTAATTTATTATTGTCATTTATTATTATGATTTTATATTGAAAGGACGGCTGCGGTGGTGCAGCGGTTAGCGTTGCTCCCTCACACCAGAGGTTCTCCGGTTTGATCCTCAGCTTGGGTGCCTTCTGTGTGGAGTCTGCATGTCCTCCCTGTGGTCACATGGGTTTCCTCCGAGTGCTCTGGTTTCCTCCCATATCCCAAAGACATGTTGTAGGTGGATTGGACACTCTAAATTGGCCCTAGGTGTCAGTGTGCATGTGTGAGCCTTCTGCGGAAGGTTGGGCGCTGGGCTGGCAACTTGACACTGTAAAACTCCACTGCCAATCATGAGCAGATAAGTGATCCGCTGTGGCAACCCCTAACCAGGAAAAGCCAAAAGAAGAAGAAGAAGATTATTATGATTTTATATTGACATATTTTGTTACACTAACTATTTTACTGGCCTTATGGTTTAATTCATACTGGTTTGCTGTTAACATACTTACAGTTATGCTACTTAATGTCGTGTTACACATAATATGCCTTAATATGTATTTAGATTAATAAATATTATGTTCTATTCTGTTAATACTGACATTGGTTTGATTAATACTAACGTTAACTTATTGTTCTAACTACTTTACTACAATACATCAAGGTTGTCCGGTTCCTCATCATTCACTTACCTTGCCTCCTCCAGCCATGGCACTGGAAAATAGCAGGTCCGGAACCCAGCCTAGTGGTGCCCCCTGTGCTGCCCCTGCACTACCTGTGGCATTGGGTAGTACCACCCATGGGACGGGGGATGGGCCCCTCTCTGGGAGCTGTGGTGGAGGGGCAGTTGTCCCCCATGATGAACTGCCGGGTTTGGTGCATAGGATCATCTACTGTGGGCGTGGACGATGCCTGTGTCAGATGGAGAGCATGCTGGCCACCATGGTGGGCCAGGCTAGCCCCGGATCCCAGCCTCCACCACTGCCACCCTTGAGGCAGTAACGGAGAAGTGTCAATAGTCTCATGAGTGGGGATGTGAGTCATGCTGCTACTTTGTGGAGGCACATTGGAGTGAGATTTCAAAACACCCTCCCCAGCCATGGTGTTTACCCACCATTAGTGTCACACATCACTCCCGTCTGCTGTCTTGTCTGTCTTGTCTGTCTGCAAAAGCTTCCTCACCTACCCAACTTACCTCCCCACAAGTACCTATGTCCCTCCCCCAACATTCCACCTTCACCATAAAAAAATGGGAACATGCCCCAAAAAAAAAAAAATTCAGTCCCATACATACCTCTCCATTTCACACACGTATCCACTGGACACACAAAATCTGGCCCAGTTGGCTTAACCACACAATTAAAAATCCGATTCCTGGTGCAGAGTAAAAAATAAACGGTGCAGCTCGAACAGGACAGGAACAACTTTTATTATATAACACAATTCCACAGGTTTAAATCCACAGGTTAAGCGCTTTCATCTGTTCAATATACAGACTTCCTCAGAACCAAGATAATCCATCACCAGCTCTCATTATAAATCCAATTTGGCGCCAAAATTTAAAAATATCCTTATGCTGCCTTAAAGAGACATTCACCAATTCCTCTCATGCACGAACTAATACATAACATTTATATAAACTGTTTATCTAACACATTTAATTCAAAAGCTTGTGAACTCTATAAATAATTAAACTTATACTTGTAAAAATGTATAAAAATGAGTAAAACTTGTATACAATATATGAATATATAAATATATAATTATAAATATACTCTAAAAAATCCACATAAAAATTGATACACTATGTTTTAGAAACTGTGTATTATTAAAAATTCAATATAGTATTGGCTAGAATATGCAAAAATAGTTAATTAAATAATATATATACATATATAGAAGAACGTCTGAATAGAAATATTATATAAAAATTATATAAAAATCATGATGGAAGTATATAATAGATATATATTGGAAATATATGCAACAGTGCTAATGTGTTAAAACTACAACATAATTAATCAAGAATAAGAAATGGTTTGATACTAATACTATCATTGATACCTGGAAAACTTGTGGCATCTGTGAATATCTGCCACTTACTTTCCATCATAGCTAAATACACTTTCCAATTACCCCCACAAACACTGCTTTCAATATATTCTAAAATGGAAAATTTGAAATAATGTTGATTCCCTTTGCTAAATATATGCTTATACAAAGCATTCTTCATATCTTTAGTCTGAATCTTGTAATAATGTTTATATATTCTTTTTTTGAAATTCCGCTCAGTCTTACCTATGTAGAATGCTGGGCATACAACACATTTTGCAAGATATACTACTTGTCTAGTATTACAATTTCCTACCTTACTTTTGATATATGTCTTATTAATATTGTCCAACTTAAATCGCACCTCTTCATTGATGTATTTACATTGGTTACAAGAGCCACATTTTGAAGTTCCCTTAAAATTTGATTTATATTTTGCTGTGTGTGTTGTCTTCTCAAGTAACTTCTTAATATTAGGGGCTGTTTTGAATACACATGTGGGATATTTACCTAATGTGATACCTATACTTTCTGTTATAGTAATCAAATCCCAATGTCTATTTAATATCTCTTTCACTTGGTTGGCATATGGTGTGTACATAATTACGCACACTCTTCTGAAAGGTTCTAATGTAGTATCCTTCCTTCCAATATCTTTGTCTCTTTCACTTGACATACCCAACAGTGGTAAATATTTATTCCCCCATTGTTGTCTCACATAGCCTGTGACATCTTTTAACACAGAGGTAGGATATCCCCTACTTCTAAACATATTGAATATTAAATCTATTTCCTCTTCCATTATATTTTGACTCGAAGACATGGGAGCTACCTGAATGCATTGTCCTTTTACCACATTCTTGAAAATGTATGGGGGGGTGACATCTACTGAACTCTATGTAGCCGTTTGAAAATGTGGTTTTTCTATATATTTTGGATGCAAAACCAGTTCTAGTATGACTTATATATGTATCCAAATACTCTATACCTTCATTATTAAATTTGTGAGTAAATTTCAGGAATTCAGTTATCCCATTAATGTAGTTGATAAACAAATTAATTTGTTCTTGTGTACCATTCCATAAAATAAATAAATCATCTAAATATCTAATGTATAGTACTATATATTGGTTGAATTTGCTTTGAAAGACATAACTGGACTCCCACTCTAACATAACAAGGTTTGAAAAAATTGGGGCACAAGAGGCCCCCATAGCGACACCTCTATTCTGTCTAAAGAATTCACCTTGGAATTGGATATAATTATGTTCTAAAACTAAACTCATCATATCCGTGATTAAATTAATCTTGTCCCATGTTAGTTTTGAAACTTTTCTCAAGCTTTTACAGAAATATTCCAAACCTACATCTTTAGGTATACATGAGAAAAGATCAATGACATCAATTGACAAAAAAATCAACCCTTCATTCCAAATATCAGAAGTTAATTTACTTAAAAAATTCCAAGAATCCTTTGTTAGATGTGGAATGTTTTCATATACATGTTTTGTCCATCTATCAATTGTCACACCCAAATTGTACATCTTTGACCTAGATCCAGATATTATAGGTCTGAACGGAGGGTTATCCATACACTTATGAACTTTAGGTATACCTATAATGCTCGCCACTGTGGGGAATTCTACTTTAATAAATTCATAAATCTCATTTGTAATTCTATTGTCTATCAAATATTCTTCAATAGCTAAATCAATTCTTTTATAGCCTATATTAACTTGGTTTAGAGAAATAGCTTCGTAGTTACCTGATAGATGTAAAATATTGAATATCTTGGCATTATAGTCAAAACTATTATATATTACTATACCTCCTCCTTTATCTGGCTTCATTATTCTGATATCTTTGTTACTAATAAGTGATTCTAAACAACTCCGTTCATTATTAGTAAGATTATCATCCATCATTTTGTTATGACCATCACCTGCCTTAATATTCTTATATAGCCAATAGATTTCTTTACATACCATTTTTTCAAAATTGACTACTTGGGTGTTTGAAACTGGGATATATGAGCTTTTTCTTTTCAAATTATTTTGTATCCCATGCCCAGTCATTTCATCTTTTTGTCCAAATTGTAATGCCAAATTTAACCTTCTACAATATAATTTTATTTCCTTAATAGTATCAACTAAATTAAAACTAGTAGTGGGTATATACTTCATCCCTTTACTAAACAATGTAAAAAATTCATAACCAATTTCATAATCCGTATAATTATAAACATTGAAACCATTGTGTGTATATAAAATAACTTTCCCTTCACTTCCTACTGTATTTGTCCCATTACCTTGACCATCTACTTCTTCCTCAATATGTAATAGAGTTACATTATTAGTTTGTTCAATATTCGTATCAAAAACTGTGGAGAGATGGATAGTCATCGATTTCTCTATTGATAAATCAGTACTAGTGCCATAGTATGAGTGTAAGAAAGCATTACCTTCCTTTCCATACATATCTAACTTACTTCCTTGGATATATACATGGCCATTGATATAATCTTTTTTTGCCACTATATATTGTTTAAAATCATGATCAATGTACTCAGTATTGTTATCAGAAACTGTCTGGGACATATTTGTCATTAATTTCTGTGCTGCTGTTTCGGGGCTGGAAAACATCTTCCTCCTTGAAAATTTGACTCCCCTTCATAGTTACTACCTCTACTTCTGACATTCTGAAACTTTTCCTTCTCTTTAACTATTTTATCTTTGGGCCAAATGTACACTCTGTTGTTCTCATATAGTTCAACGTCTCGCTGTATCTTCCTTTGCTTTCTATTATATATATTCTTAGCCTTACTTTCTGCTATTTGAAATTGTTTAAAATAGTATTCTCTCCATT
Organism: Protopterus annectens; assembly: GCF_019279795.1. Lineage (NCBI taxonomy): Eukaryota > Metazoa > Chordata > Ceratodontiformes > Protopteridae > Protopterus > Protopterus annectens. The sequence continues at coordinate 1,474,774,665 of NC_056725.1, forward strand.
GTTCAAATGTAATATCTTGTAATATTTCATCATTCAATTTCTCTATTTCCTTTACAATGATAGACAGTTTCTCATCATTGTATTTCATTAGTAATTTCATATATGTGCATCCAAAGACATCAAACATATTGTTAAATTCTAAAATCATTTCTGAGTTATACTCAATTCCTAACGGTAGTTTAAAAAACCTAAGTCCCTTGGGTATAATGTGTATTGCTAAACATTTAGCTAAATATGCATTATCTATTTTTAAACATTTAACATTGAGCAATTTTTTACCCAATATTTGTATTTTATCTCTAATAGAATCAACAGCATTTTGTGAATACTTCCTATTGTTGTATTCACCACCATTTTCATTTATATTAATAAAGTCATATTCATTGCATAAAAAATTATCCATAACATCATCATGACAATTAGTACTAATGTATTAGTTTTCCAGGTATCAATGATAGTATTAGTATCAAACCATTTCTTATTCTTGACTAATTATGTTGTAGTTTTAACACATTAGCACTGTTGCATATATTTCCAATATATATCTATTATATACTTCCATCATGATTTTTATATAATTTTTATATAATATTTCTATTCAGACGTTCTTCTATATATGTATATATATTATTTAGTTAACTATTTTTGCATATTCTAGCCAATACTATATTGAATTTTTAATAATACACAGTTTCTAAAACATAGTGTATCAATTTTTATGTGGATTTTTTAGAGTATATTTATAATTATATATTTATATATTCATATATTGTATACAAGTTTTACTAATTTTTATACATTTTTACAAGTATAAGTTTAATTATTTATAGAGTTCACAAGCTTTTGAATTAAATGTGTTAGATAAACAGTTTATATAAATGTTATGTATTAGTTCATGCATGAGAGGAATTGGTGAATGTCTCTTTAAGGCAGCATAAGGATATTTTAAAATTTTGGCGCCAAATTGGATTTATAATGAGAGCTGGTGATGGATTATCTTGGTTCTGAGGAAGTCTGTATATTGAACAGATGAAAGCGCTTAACCTGTGGATTTAAACCTGTGGAATTGTGTTATATAATAAAAGTTGTTCCTGTCCTGTTCGAGCTGCACCGTTTATTTTTTACTCTGCACCAGGAATCGGATTTTTACTTGCAGTTTCTACAGTTGTTTCATTAACCACACAATTATGTTGTCCTCACTCCTCTCTCTGGGGGTTAGAGTCCAAAGTCAAATTCTGTCAAAGTGCACAGTTGCTGCTGTACAAGAAATGGATAGCTATGGTTCTTTTCTGCACCCTTCCTGTACATACCTACCTGTCTTTCATTATGTTTTCCCCCCTGCTTGCACCCCATTTCACCACTTTCCTATCTCCCCATTTTTTCTTTATATTTTTAGCTCTATGCTGCTCAACATGCCGTGTCATGCAGCTTCGCTAAGTTCAGCAAACTGGAGCTGTATTGATATATGTGTTTTAAATAATAAACATGTACAAAATAAACACGAGTCCCCTACTTTGAACCCCTGACCATCACACCTGCAGGGTGCTGCATTAACCTGCTATGCTACACAGCTGTTAATTAAAACAGTGGTTTAAGCAAAACATAGTAATTGAAGGTTACAGTCATTAAGCATGGTTCAGCAGAACTGCTCATCGCACAGCGCCATGCAAACTTGCTTAAGATAAATGGAAAAATTGGGATTGCGCCATGAAGTCTGGTGCAAGAGTACACTACTAGAAAGACAAACACACACAAATGGGTATAAGTGTGGTCTCTAATAGCAGATAAATGCCCCTTTTCTCAGCAACATTTACAAGTGCACCTGTCAAGGCATTACTGGCAAAATACATGTACAACAGGGACCTTGGTCCAGAAATACATCCATATAAAGCCATGCACATAATGATGGTTGTAAAAATAGTATGTCACAGCCTGTATGTGTCTACTTATATCTTGAAAATACAGCGGTTGTAACAGTGACTCAGTAGCTCAGTGTGTTAAATACTTTGTAATCAGTATATTTTGCCACACACAGTCCAGGTTTCAAATACAGTGGTGTGTAGCATTTAAATAACATTATTGTGAAGCCACCAATTAATCACTGAGTCATGCATTCTTTATCCTCACAATGCATTACAAATGAAATGTCTGCTTATCACTGATGGAAGTCATAGGCCTGCAGATGGGAACAAACTTCACACATCCCTATAGCAAAACTGTAAGTGCATAAAGTGTCACGTCATGCATTAATATGCATTCACAGAGGAATTTAACTCAGATAATGTAAATGAGGCCCACTACTATCAGAGTGCAGTACACAATCCTTTCAAACTCACAGTGCAAATTAGCACAGCTGCACAACTAATATGCACATGTGCAGCCCTTGCTTGTAACAAAGACTGCCACCAAACACATTCCAAATGAGTAACAGACTGTGACATGTGGCCTGACAGTTGCCCAAACAGTGGACATAATGTTATATTTATCCCTTATGTTGCTCAAGGACGCAAAAAACATATAGGCTAGTACTCTGTTAATGATACCATTGTCTAACATACTTAACTTAAACACATGCCTTAATTGGAGTAGAAAGGATACCCTCACTCTGGCTCTGCCCTACAACAAGGCTGCCACAGCTGCTACAGTTACTCCTACAGCTTGTTGTCCTTCGAAGTGTTTACATTCTCTGCCTAGGCCTATTACCTGCAGGAGCAGCAGCTGCAGCCTGTACCACACACATCTCTATGTAACAGTAGCTTTTACAGACCTACTCTCTGTAATGACATAGTCTCCTCACCCCAGTAATGTCCAGCACAACATATCAGAAAGGGCTTGTAATCTACATGGAGGCCTTATGTCTTGTACAATAGTTGCATGTCATTCTCTGATGATAGTGCATGTGAAGGCTGCCAGCCTAGCTAGATAGGATTTTGTAAATAATTCTATGTCATAGGATCCACAAGCTTGTGTAACAAATGTAAGAAAACTGTGTTATGTACTGAGCTTCAAAAATGTAACCACAGTGCTCCCTGCTGGAAGAAAGCTGATAAGCCACACATTTTAGGGCTGTTTGATCTCAAGCTTTGAGACAGGATGTCTGGGCTAAGGAATTCTTTCTATTGTCTTATGACAAGAGCTAATTACTAGATTTTGCATATAAAATGTCTTTTATTGCTGTGGCTTCCTGCAGGTGCAGATTACAAAAAGAAATGTAAATGTTAAGTTCTGTGAGCCTGGGAATCTAAATCAGAACTGGTAAGAATGATGTAATCTGAAATGACTCAGCAGTACTGTGTTATCAATTTAAGGACAGAAAGAAAGGAGAGCATTTTGAATTTTGTCTAAAGTTGACAACAACTCACCAGGCACTTGCTTTGCTCTGTATGTATGTAGTTATTTAGAACTTAGTATTTCTCTTAGAGTTATGAATTTAGCCAGATTAGTTTAGCTGTTTTTCTATATTTATATCAGGCTATCCTACAATATTGTTATAAAGTTTTCTGTGATCTCTGAACTCTGTAATGTTATTGTGTTGAAGTAATAAGTATTGTCTTGTGTTTTTATTATTTATTATTAAATATTTTTAAACCTTTCAACTGTGGCTGTTTTGTGAAGAGATAATGTAAGCTCTTAGAGAGTACTTGCATGTATTTGGTGATACTGTCTAAGCCACTCTAAATGACTTGCTGTTCAGTCACACTACTATTTGGATAACAGTAATATTACACATGGAAATTGATCACCCTTTGGGAAGGGCCTTATTAGTAGCTGATAAAAGTAGTTGGTGGCAGTGATTACTACCTTATAGCTTGTCAGGAGGGGGCATAGCTGGAGAACCTGTGCCAGCCTTCCCCAGGAGTGTATGTGCATTTATATATAAGCCAAATCTCAAAGTGTGTGTGTGTCAGCTACTTGGGCAGGGGCACAAAGCACTTGGACAGAGAGGGTACTGGAGGGTTTGGCTTGACTATTCAGCTGAGATCTGAACCCTATAGCTGTGCCAGTGTGGAGTCTTATTGGGGATCTGGAGATAAAAGGGAGAAACCAGCCCCAGACTGACTTGTGATCTCTGTGTGACCTTAAGGGAAATTGTACTTTACTGTGTGTGTAATTGTTATCCCCCAATGTGCACGCCCCTCACTGGTGCTAGTGGTGAGGATTGAGGCTCCTTTATTACTGGGCCAGGCCACAGGCATCACAGTGCAAATCAGCTGTGTTGCCTGCAATTAGAATTTCAGAACCACAGATTGGTTAAGAGGCAATCACCTTCTAATCAGAAGCATGATAAAAGGCAAACATGCTGGCTATGGGGAATCATTATGTATGAGACTTTCTGCACACAGAACATGCGCTTGCAAAAACTGAAATATCACGATGTATCAACAGAGGAGTTTTGCACTCCAGCAGGTACAGTGTTTAACCTTTTTATTTACAACAGTATGCAGATGTGTGAATATACTTGGAAGAAATAGGGGTCACAGCATTAAGCCTTTCTTAGAACTGTGATAATGGCATGCCATTGATATCCAGATTTGTTACATCTATAGAGAACTTACAATACATCAAGGGTGGAATGCTTTTTGTCAATGTGGCACTTTGGTCTCTTGGGACTGTTCCTTTATAGTGGATATAATAGCACACTGCTATTGGTTTGGCACTGTTGTTTTGACATATTATAAGGAGGTTTGTCCCTAGGAACACACTGCAATGGACTCCAGTGTTGGGTGCATGATCATACAGCAGTATCTGTTGTGGCACATATGGGAATAGCTGACTATCACTAGTATCTTAGTTATATCCATACACTTAGTATGTTTGCTCACTATGGAATATGACATGTGTGATCAAGCAGTGGATACTGCTAGCCATTCTGTTCTTGCTGTATCTCTACATAGTGTACTTCCATGTACATGATCCTGACATGTGCTGTCATTCTGTTGGATTTCAGGACACATGTACCCAAGACACCATGCACCTTTCATGGATACGGAGAATGAGATTATACTTGAAGGCCTCCGACAACACCATGAACTCCTACTGTCCAAGGGAAGGCAAAACAGGGAACAGCGGACAGCACTGTGGGCTGACCTTGTCCATGATGTGAATGCTACAGGTCATCAGAGGACATATGAGTAGGTTCAACATCGCACAACAGACATGATCAATGCTGCATGCAAAAGAGCAACAGATGTAGACATGGATCATGGTGTCATCAGTGGCGGTCCTGCAGCAGAACAACCACTCTCAACCACTGAGGAATTCCTGGTGAACCTAAGCACATAGGCATCCATCACACTGTATACTGTGAATGTGGATGCCAGAGTTTCCATGGCAGAGGAGGATGCAGGTAAACTTAGTTTGATCACCACTGCAATACTGTATCATTCAGTGTGTCAGGGTGTACATACTCTTACATGGGTGTCAGGGCTGCATTCTTTGTCAGGGGGAGGCTTTAACTGCAGTTGGACTCTCCTGCTCAAATGTTGACCGATATAATAATTAACATAGTAACTACTGTAAATGTGAGATATAGGGATGTATTATCTTGTTGTGGTGCAACATGTGGTGATACTGATATTACCTCTCCCTCTACTTTCACAAGTCCATCAGATATCAGACAAGGCCATGGTCCTGCTCCTGGTAAACACAACACTGTTTTATTATAGATGTAGGTTTACAGCAATGTGATCCCTAAAGTGCCATCCCAGGTCTGCTGCATGGAGTGTTGTACTGTCACCATGACTGCCAACTGCACAGATATTTTATGACTGTACACATGTTATAGTCATACATATGCCTTGTTGGTGTCACCACACTGATAGATGTGACAGTATTGTCAGGACATTGCAGATTGCCATATGTGTCAACTGTGCCGGGTCTTCACAAATGTCAAAAGATAACCTCATTTTTGCTGATGAGATTGCTGTGTAAATAGCATTTATTTCCAAGTAACTACAGCTGTTTGTGGGAATAGTAATGTCCTCTTGTCCTACTATATGAGGTTGAGGTTTCAACAGGTCTTTAATAGTGTCAACAGTATATATATATATATATATATATATATATATATATATATATATATGTATATATATAAATATATATATAGCTGTACATTTATTGCAACATAGTACTGTAGAGCATAATAGTGTAGGTATTAATGTACTGCTTTTTCCTCTTGTATCACAGGTGACCAGGGGGTTGGTCTCTGTCCCCTACACAACCTGATATCAGTGTCTCTTCAGATTCTGAAGATGATGGTGGCTAGGGGCTGAATATGTCCTAGAGATTGACAGAACTGTCCTGCCATCATTGTCACCACACACAGTCAGTATGCCTACACATATCCAGTCGCTAGATGGCACAAATATTGGATAGTCAAAGGGTGGGGACACTGAACAGGAAAGTGTGCAATCATGGCTCAAATGAGTATAGACACTGGCCATAGGCAGACAGCTGTTGAGGTTCCACACAGGCAGATTGATAGGTGTGCTCACAGGAGGCCTGCTGTCCTTCGACCACCTGTTGCAGGTGTCACATCATATTTTACTCGGCATATATTTTTGGCCATCATGGAGGCACAGGCACATTCTGTAAGGAAATCCAGCCATATACTCAGGGTTATGGATGCAGCACAGTCTGACATCCGTGACTACATCCATCACATTGTTGACACCTTGGATTGGTTCGCTGGTGCAGTGGATAGAAGTTGGGCCAAGACAGTGTCAGTCTTGGAACACATGGTTGGAGTTGAGCATCGGCCTCATGGACATAGGTCAGCAATCTCATCTAGTGAGAGTCCATGTGGCCATGCACAATCACACTTCCATAGTGGCAGTACATCCAGTACTACAGAGAGGAGTGTGTTGTCCACACCAATGTGGTAGCCCATGGGCTCATTGTCTTGGGCATTCCCATGGAGGACACAGTCACAGCAGACAGCAGTCATCATCAGGTACTAGCACCACTTCTGACCTCGGGGATGGAAATACCAGTGCAACTCCTGGCAGAGCCAGTTCCCATGTTCAGGCCCAGAGACAATGAACTATCAGCTCTACCATGCACAGTTCAAAGCTGTCCAACATGCACACATGTAGGGCTAGCACTGAGCTTGACTGTGTACATGCACAAACTCACACACCGCTGGCAAATGCAGAACACTTACAAAGACACACTGCGCAATTCCATGCTCCATCTTGCCTGCTTTCCTTTCTGACTCACAAACATGCTGTCAACCTTTTTGAGTCAGCCTAAGCCTCTTGCACTTCCACACAACACCCTGTGCAAGTGATGATACCTGTGCCACATGTCTGTCATTCTCATCACTGATGCAGGGAAATGAAGGTATGTGTCTGATGCACAGGGTGACTATATAAATTAACATGTACTTGTGTAATGCATTGTTGCTTTGCCATGTCACTTGTAGTGGTTACTGACAGATACTGTATGCTGACATTTGTAATGATAAAGCCACATAATTTCATGTATCTCATGTTGTATGATGTTGTAATAGCTGTATACTTACACAATTAAAGGTGTGTCACAGATCTGTTTCTGTTTCTGTTTCAGGATTATGTTGTGGACACCTATGGGCACACAGCAGCAAAACAGCCATAGACATCACAGCACAGGATAGACTGTCAGCACAGAAGAAATATGTCCTCAGCAAGGTACAGCACTATAAGTGCATGTGTCCATAAGTCCATATGTGTGTAACAGGTTAACAAGGACAATGGCCTCAGTCAGCATTCTCATGCATCCTTAATCTGTGAAAAGGTCTGATACCCTTGATAAGTGTCACCAGGGTGTTGGGAGCTATCCAATCTACAAGCTGTGATGCTAGGGATGACCCATCTTCAAATTTCCTGTGTGCAGTACAGACATTTGTCCAACAGCTATGATTGTCATGTTCTAAATCCCGCGGTGTATCCTGCACATAATGTGTGTCACGGCAGATGTGTGCTTCATATGTATGAGGGGGCCTTTTACATATAGGGTGTACTGTCTGTGTGATATACTTGTCCCTCCAACATGTAGTATTTATAGCACAATGATAGTATAGGTGTGTAGGTCGGGAAAGACATCTGTTAGTCCTGTCATGGATGCTCAGGAGGTACATAGTGGGATCTGACACATCCCTGTATGGCAGCCATACACATCACCTACAAAGCATTTATGAGACAGATTATACATGTACGGTCTTGACACAGACGTCATAGGACATGTTATCTGCAATGTGTATTGTAGTACTATGGAACCTGTGTACAGTTGTAAGATATGCCTGTGTAGTGACATAGCAAGGGTGCCATTGTACACAATGATAAATGTGATGAGTGCTGTATTCAGTATGGCAATGACAGTCTGGGAGTTACATCACAGACCTGTCTGCTTATGATGTACAACATTGAATGCATCTCCGCATATCACCAACCACTGAATGTCAAAGGCTACATTTCTCCCTGTGTCCATATGTCCATGAGTAATGGCTCAACTGTGAGTGCTGTGCTGACACTACTATATTTCCCAGGGGTAGATGACTTTCCAAAGGATATTATCATGCAGTTGTATCATAGCATTTAGTATTTGTCAGTGGCTCAGACTGCAACTGAAGGTGTGTCACAGGCCATCCTGTTTAACTGTTCATTCTGTGTGGGATTCAGTGGCAGCTCCTGATATGCAATCACCTGCTAACATAGCCAGTCAGAGGGCACTGACAGTGGCTGTGACTGCAGAGAAGGAATGGCTAGAAGGGGAACGCAATCAATGATGTCTGGATAAATCCACTGGTGACTGGCATCATTGTAGTTTAGGTCTCCCAATGCTATCTTCCCAGATTATGACTGTCAGACACTTGCCTATCCACCAGCTGACATAACACTCCATAGATAGCCTACACAGTTTCCAGCAAGGCCTGTTGGCCTAATATTGTCATACACTTTATCAGGCCATGGTTGGTAGAGTGAGTAATATTCCCATCATTCATTGCATAGTGTAACACTCAATGGGGTCCACCAGTTAGAGTCGGTAGGCATATTTTGGCCTAGAGCATAACAAACGGTGTGTGGTCCATTGTCAGTAGGTGTACGACAATTTTACTGCTCATATCCTTTCATGGGCATTTTATGTCACATGACTCAGAGATCTGGGGAAACTGCTTGGCACTACATGCTAGTTGTCCTTTGTGCAACTGAGCATTGCAGTTGCTTCCAGCATGTTCCAAGAAGAGAGTCATCCAAGGTGTGTGTACAGAGTACAGACAAACATGTTAGAGAAGTGTAATATGTATTTCGTTTGAAGGTAAGGTGGGGGTTTTCTGTAGCTGGACACTACCCAAGCAGTTTGTACTGGAATGACCCAATTACCTTATGAAAACTGTGGAAAGCAGGGGAGTCCACAGAATTGCCAGTGCCTGGCAACTACTAATGCTGGTCTCACTGACACCACTCTCACATAGGATACCATGCTCTGATACATTTTCTGTCATCACAAACAAAATGATAACTACGACGCCCAAAATGACAAGCAGGACACAGCCTGTTTGTTCATCCACATAGCTGTCCCACATCATGAAAGCCTCTGTATTCTTCAGATACCCTTTTCCAAGTAGATGTATTGATTAGCAACATGGGCAATCAGTTGGCTTTTGCATGTATTATGCCATCTGTTCCAGGGTTGGTGGTATGTTACTAGGGAACTGACAAGAGGGGGATTAGTAGTACTGCTGTAGCACCACAATATAATGTACAATGTCCATTGACATAGATGTCCAGACTTACTGTAACAATCAGCACACTGGCAGTGAGCCATCATAGGTGACACTTTCACAGCACATCATACATCCTGCCCTTCAGCACATTACTGGTGCATATCTGCATTACATGGCTATGAGGTCTACTGCAGTGGACTGGCCACCTTTGTCTAATGTGTGTCCACTTGCCACATGTCCTAAGCATGTCATACTGTACAGTTATGTACATGACACACATGTCTGTGTTCCTAATATCACACAACAGCCAGTGTGCTGTCTAGTTGCTTGACAAGCATCGTACTCTTGTGAGGGCAACGTAATGTCAGCAAAGTAGAACAAGTCTGCTATTTATTTATTTATTTGCAGTTGGTTTACCAGGATAGTCCACTGGGCCAAGAAGAACCTGTTTTTAATGGAGTCCTGGGGAGAAAAGCTCCAAAACAAATATTACAGTTTACAATTTCAATAATTTGTAGGTTAAAGACTAAACTACAGAACAATTGTGACAAAAGTTTACAATTTCAGTCATTTGTACCTTCAAGACCAAACAAAGATTAAAAAGTTTACAGAAGTTTACAATTTCAGTTAATTGTAGCTTCTAGACATAGCAAATATTAAGCAGTTACAATGCCATGATAGGTTTCATTTGTTGAAAGCTAAGAATTAAGCAGGTGCACAAAAAAAAATTTGGGGTTAAATCTTGTAAGAAAAAAACAAAGTATTGCTGTAGTGAATATATAGTTTCTTGAATGGAGTTGTATGCTTAGAGAATTATAAGATGTTTTTTACAGTTGGCTTATTATTTAGTGTCTCTTAATATATGGAGTAGTTGCTTGTAGGAAATGGAGAATAGGCTATGAGGGGTGGGAGCAGGAGCATTCCCATGCAGAATTTAGATGTGAATTAAGTGATTTTTCTAAAAACAGGGAGGTTGGTGGTGGTACGAATGGAGAGAGGAAGGGAGTTCCATATGCATGCCAGGGCAAAGGACAGGAGGTTTTGTCCCGGAGAGTGAAGGGATTTGTACAGCTCAATAAGGTTTTGGTTATTGGATCTTAGGAGTCTTTGTGGCAGGTGCATTTTAAAGGTAAAGCTGAGGGAGGGACAGAGGGAGGGATGAAAGATGAGTTTGTGAGCAAAAGTGAGCTGAGTATAGGAGAGATAGTTGGGAAGCTCTAGCCAGTTAATTTTGTGGAGAGATGCACTGTGATGAGTAGATGATTTGTGGCTAGTGGCAAATTTGGCAATTTTATTATAACAGGAGGACAGTTTTGTTTTGAGAGCTGATTGTAGGTTTATTAGGAGAGGGGCTCCATAAAGGAGGGACGGGATGAGAAATGTAGTAGCTAGAGTGAGCTTAGTAGATGTAGTGAGAAATCGATTGTGTCGGTAGAGCATGCCAAGTTTTTGGTGAGTTTTTTTATGTTTAGTTGTAGATGGCTCTTGGATTTGAGCTGGTCATCAATCTGGACTCCTAGTAGCTTGGTTTTGGATACTAGTTCAAGAGGTGTATTATTCTGGCTAGTGATGGAGAAAAGTTTTTTTATCAATGCTATGCATGCACGAGCATCCATATCTTCACTGCAAGGTGTGCCTACAAACACTGTGTATCAGGCTGTCAACCCCAAGGGTGTGGCATCATAACCCTACCTTTGCAGGACCTACTGCTGAGGTGTTGAGAGTGTCCCCACCCCTCTAATCCTATGACACACAAACACAACGTGTGACAGATGTGACTGCATTTTAAACCTTGCTGCCATGGTGTCTCCAACAGCAGTCATTACATAGGACAATGAGCATTATGCCAACATGCACAGCTCACATAATGCACCATCTGCACCCACATTACACACACCTGCATATGTGCGGCTCCTTACCAGACACATTGCCAAACAGACAGATCAGAACATCCTACCTCTGGAGTGCACAGTATACAGATGGGTCTATATTACAAGATCAAAACCTTAGGTAGTCGAATACCTAAAGGTCGATCACTAAATATTGAAATGTAAAAATCATGAACGGCCGTTTCCACACAGGGAAACAAGTTGTTTGGCCATTACGTGGAGTTTGCCCTTTTTACAATGTAGAGCAATCTCGGAATTGGTATATTTAATTAGGGAGGGTGTTGGGGGCAAAGCCCCCCACTTGATTTCTGTTTAAAACTTTTTTTTTTAGTTTGGCCAATGGCATTGTTTCCCTGTGTGGAAACGGCTGTTCACAATTTTTACATTTCAATATTTAGTGATCAGTCTTTAGGTATTTGACTACCTAAGGTTTCAATCTCGTAATATAGACCCACACATAATACTGCATGCACCACTCTCTCATCAGTCAAACACCCAAGGCAAAACACAAAATCACACCTCTTAGTCGGAGGTGATTACATTGTGAGACACACTGATGTCTGTGTCAAGTGACTAAATATGGGACAGCTGACAGATAGCTGTCTGTGGGTTGCAACAATAGGCCTTACCACACATTCCCACAATTCAAGGGATATCACTTAACATAATGTTGACATCATAGTTCTACAGGTGTGTACGACTAGGGACATATGTGACCAGCCTGAATGCAGGCACATAACTGTGCTTAGCCAGTCTGTGTCTCTCATGGGTATATGCATACCTTTTGGCTACAGTTGACACTCACCTGGGATGAATGCTCCATACATATGGAAATTGATGGAAGTCAATAATTGCCTTAGTGTGTGGTGTCATTGGCAGGGGATCTACTACATGTCTGCCTGGGATGCCTTGCTCAACAGACATCAATGCTTCAGCAGTGATGATCTTCATCTCTCATCACTGAGATATGGAGTAATGGCGAGAGCTACTGACATCCCATAGTGCAACTTAGATGCATTGTTCAGGGAAAAGTTGGCAATAAGGATACCATCTTTATATATCATCATGGTTATGCTGCTACATGGTTGGTATGACAGCATTGAACTCCACTCTGTGGAATGTGTCCCCACCTAAGAATATTCAGACATATGTGCAGTGAAGGACATTTGGTTCAAGGCTATGGACAGCACCACAGCCATACTAGACTACATGTCTGTCCACATCTTCACACCTCAAAATGACAGTGTTCAAGGTAATGCAGGTGGTGTATACATACTTATTAAGGATAGCTACACATCCAAATTTTGTGAAACACTGACACTGCAGGTGCCATTGAGTACTGGAAGGGCACATAATCAAGCAATAGCCAACTACAGAAGCAGCTGCATGTATCCAGACACCCATTACGCATATTTGTATGTACATGTGTCTTCCAAGATTTATCAGTACACCATATTGTGGGGTGGCATTAAGTGACCACCAGCTGTGTTGCTTACTAGTCTTGCAGCTCACTTGCCCAAAGGTTAATCTACATCCTTAACTACAATGTCCTGAAGTAGTGCTGTGACATCCACCCAAGGTAAACCATTATCAGGCTATAAAATAGGAGGTGGGTATTGCTGTATGACAGTTGGGGTGAGCGCGCACCCCACTAAAATGTGACACAACCTCCTCAGCTACAACCACATAGTGTTGTGATGTGTTGATACAGTAAGTGACAAAATTTGCCACCCACACAATACAGAACCACAATGCACAGTGTAGTTACATGTGTAACCTCAAGGCACAGGCCCAGATTGTTGGTGAACTCATACTTAATGATGCCACATAGAATGGGTCTGTAGCCATAGCTAACATGTAGTCCCACAGGTTCTGTATCAATTTTACTCCCCTGTCCCCACCACATGTGACACATGACATTCCTACAACCTGTCCCATAATTTCCATATCTACAGAGCAGGTTGTAAATTACCTCTCTATGGAGGATACATAGCATCTATTGTACATGCTAACATCCCAGGCTGCATCCTACATGGAATGTGTCATGGATTACTAGCACCATTGGGAACACCTTGCATGCATAGTGAAGCCACTGGTTGAACCCCAGCTGACTGGATAATGCCAACTGTTATAACCTTGCACAGAGGTGGTGCATTCACTGACCAACAGAACTATAGACCTTGACTGAGTATCCATATCTGTATGGCTGTAGGAGCAATCATAATGGAGCTGATCAGCACACATATATGTGATCTTCACACAGCTGACTGCACACAGTTTGGATGCCTGACAGGGGGATCGTGAATGCTAAATGTGGTGGAAATTTCCAAGGCAATCACCAAGGACTTGGGTGAGGGGACATCAGGGCAGACAACCCCATGGACTGAGTCAAGCCATCTGACTATATCCTCCACTCAAGCATCATGTACAAAGCACCCACTTAGACATTCACAGTATTATCATTATAGGGGTCACTAAGTGGCCCATTGATGGCACACATACTCAACATAGGGACATCCACCTCCAATATCTGAACTGTAAGCTGCAGTGTCCAACAGGCTCAGTCTTGACTCCTCTACTGCTTGACATCCATTTAACCATGATATAAGTGAATACTGACTTTCTGTGGCTAACAGTGTTGGCTGATGCCTGCAAAGTGTGAGCAGTCATGGAGTCTGTGAGTTATGTCAATATCCTACAAGACGGTATTGCTGAACAAATGCCTGTTGACATAGTAATGGGCATAAACTCCATGCAGATATATATGTAATATCATTTCCATCACTAACACCTATGTACCTGATTAGTAGGACATCAGTCACAATATGTGATGTACATACTCAAGGGTGAAAGAACTGGGCACACAGACCTGGCCGCACAGGTTTACACCTAATGTGCCTAAGATCACCATGTCTCCCCAGTGGTATGACGGAAATCATGTGTCATAGCTGAGAGCACAATCACCCATAATTGACATACTCATAACCTCCATGTACTCTTCCCTCAGCATGTCAATATCTGAGTGCAATGGCCATTTGGTAATGGACCTTTCCAAGCAGTACTGGCACTTGCATACAACAGTATGGTCCCTCACAGGGGAACTTTACATCTTCAACATGTATTCAATAAAGATCATCTGAAATGAGTGTCATTGTAGCCTGCAGCATATAGACTACTCAGGGGTGATCTCTGCCTTGCATATGGGTAATATGTGACTGTGCTTGACTGTAAATGCTGCGTATCTGTAGGTGGCATAGTACATGGATTAATCACTGTAAGGACATTAACCTAGTATGTGACATTAATAATATATGCTGGTGGGAGAGATTTGTCTAGCAGACTTTAACCCAACATTGCAACAGAGCCTTGGCTAATGGCAAGTAGAGCACATCAGTGCACCTCAGCACATGCCATCTGTATGACTGGCAGGGCGAGTGTCATTTCATCACCGAGCTTCTGCCTGTTGTCCCTCTTGGACTGGGGCAATATGTGCTGATCATGTTGTGACACTGCCAGCCCAGCTAGCTGGAATTTTGTAAATAATCATATGTCATTTGTGAATATTAATATGATTCATACATGCTTGTCTTACAAATGTAAGAGAACTGTATGTTATGTTCTGAGCTTCAAGAATGTAACCACAATGTACCCTACTGGAAAAGAACAGAAATGTATATAAACAATATACCTGTGCAAATGTGTGTTTTAATAGTAGAAGCTGGAACACACAGATTTAACTTGCAAAACTCTAAGAAAATAAGTTGAAATCAAAGTGTTGTATGACTGTGTGTTTATCTCTCAGTTTCAGTGAATGAGACAGGATGTCTAGAGCTAGATGCTTCTTTCTATTGTCTTGAAACAGAAATAATTACTAGGTTTAAAATGTAAATTGTTTTTATTGCTCTATGACTTCCTAACAGCTGCACTTCTGAGATACAAGTATTTGTAACACAGAGATGTTAGTATCTGGTTAGCCTGGGAACTGAAGGCAGGTGACAAAAAGTGATGTAATCCAGGCTAATCCAGCAGTAATATCTGATATTAATTTAAGAACTCTCTCAGAGAGGAAGAATGCGCATTTTGTATTTTGTCTTGGATCTAGAAACATCCATTCGGCACTTCTCATCTGCATTTGCCTTGCTCTGTAAGTAAGTTATTTATGGCATAGTATCTTTTAGATATAATGGAACCACAAAATGAAGGCATAGTCTTCAAGCAAAAAAGTTTATTCTCTTTTCACACACTCTAGTGCCTCGGCTGTTAAGCCTTCAAAGAGTACAAATACAATGCAACTTCCCTCACCCCATATATACTCACTCAATCAGTCAATAAAACAATTGATTAAATCAAATACTTCCAGTTAAGTTCTGTGTTTAAACTCTTGGGAACCAAGGTATCAAATTTCAAAGTAAAAATTGCTTCTTTATACAACAGGTTCTATTTTACTGCTACAGGGTCTAAAAAATAGACCCCACTTGTTCTAAAACACAACCTTGCAACAGTTTAAAATTACTTGTATGAAATTATTTAAAATGCGTAGCTAAAGGACTATCACAGTTAACTTTTTTAATGTCACTTATATGTTCTTGAAGACACACTTTAAGTTAAGTTAAGTTACTTAGAGCATATTATCTTTTAGATATAGATAGGAATATAGTAAGGATTAGTTTAGATGTTTTCTGTATTTATTTGAGACTATACTGCAATGTTTTAAAATATTTCCTGTAATTCTGAACTCTTTAGTTACTGTGTTGTTTGAGTATTGTCTTGTTCTTTTATTATTTATTGCTAAATATAGTTAAAGCTTTTAATTGTGGCTGGTTTGTTTAGAGATATTTAAGCTCTAAGAGTACTTGCAAAGGACACCCTTTGGTAAGGGCCTTATAGTAGCTGATAAGTAAGGGTGGCTTGTGGCAGCTGGTACTACCTTAGTCTGGGCAGAAGGGGGGCATAGCTATTAAACCTGTGCCAGCCTTTCCCAGGTGTGTGTGTGTGTGTGTGTGTGTGTGTGTGTGTGTGTGTGTGTGTGTGTGTGTGTGTGTGTGTGTGTGTGTGTGTGTGTGTGTGTGTGTGTGTGTGTGTGTGCGCGTGTATCAATCAAATCTCAAAGTGTATGTGTGTGTCAGCTACTTGGGCAGGGACACAAAGCACTGGTTGGACCAAGATTGTGCTGGAGGTCTTAGCTTGACCACTCGGCTGAGAAATTAACCCTATAGCTATGCCAGTGGGGAGTCTTATTGGGGATCTGGAAAAAGAGGCAGAAACCAGCCTCAGACTGACTGTGATCTCTTTGTGTTGTTAAGGGAAATTGTAGTTTACTGTGTCTGTGTAGTTGTCATCCTCCCAATATGTACATCCTTCACTGGTGCTGGTGGCGAGGACTGAGGCTCCTTGATTACAGGACCAGTGCAGGGGCATCACACATGTAAATAAGGGTATACAGTTGTCTACGATTGTGATGGCTGTATGGCCAGTATACCAGTGATGTTCAAACATCCTATGGTACCATTAGCTGATGTAAATTGCTCTAACAGCCACACACACAAACATGGCTACATTGAGGATAGCACCACTTCCAATTACTGCTTACAGGACACGGCACGGCACATACATAGTGCAGGTTGGCTGTATGTAGATTAGAACACTTACCTATGTAATGGTACACACTACAGATCACAGTACATGATGCATGCAACACACCTCATGTCTGATAGTACTGTCACTTTAGGACACATTATGCTTGATGATATCAGCAGGCCAAGTTGTGGTCAGACATTTGGAGGGCCAAATCACCTGCTAAAACTAAAATTCTGCAAAACCCTATTTCTTTGCTGAGGTGATTATATATATGCCATATGGACATACGCACACATGCACCAAGTGGTCTATAGTGAGATTAGAACCCCTACCTAACTAACACACTACAGCTCACAGTACTTATTTCATGTGCCACAGATTAAGTTAGATTCTACAATGGCAGCTGGTTGTCTTAAGGTGGATGACATCATCAGGCATTTTAGAAAAGGGCAGTTTGGACGTCAACAGCAAGTTACAGAGCCAGAAAGTGCATAACCATTGCAGTTTGTTAGCCAATGAGAGTTTCTCTGTTGCTTGGCAGAGGGATGGGGATACACACACTTACACACACACACACACACACACACACACACACACACACACGCACGCACGCACGCACGCACGCACACACACACACACACACACACACACACACACACACACTCGTGCACCAAGTGGCCTGCAGTGAGATTAGAACCCCTACTTATCTAGTCTTATACACTACAGATCACAGTACTTACTGCATGCACCATGGCTGATGTCTGCTTTATTTGTGAGTGCAGGCAAACTACTTGTGGATTACACAAACTAGGCTTGTGTTGAAGAGCATCTGTGACCTGCAGAGTGATATTGCTTTGTACTGTTATCTACATCTAGTATCCTAGCAGTGAGATAACTGCTATTATCCTATGTGTCTACAGTTACCAGTATGGCCATATGTGGCTGTTTGCACTTGGATGGGCAAGCCTGAGAACAGGGACAATGTGTCCTGTCCATGCATGCATAGACAACATTATACATTATACCACCTGCTCACCTGTTGCTGTCTGTGTGGTGACATCCAGCAGGCACAGGGGTTTGTAGGTAAATGGATTATGTAGTGTTGAGCCCTGACTTTGGACCCTTTGAACAACATTATAGATGTGTGATAGAGCAGTTTTACTCACCAGTAATAAGGTATGCAGGACAATACAGACATCCACACACGTATTTCTGTATGTAACAGGGATGTATATATAAATGTAGCTGCGTGTGTGTATGATATGCATATGTGTTATACAGATATATGGAGAGAGACTGAGATGGATGTTTTTATATATGTATATAGCTCTATATATATATATATATATATATATATATATATATATATACATACAGGTATATATCTATTTGAAAGTACACAGAGATACATATACTATGTATGTGAGAGAGAGATACTGACAGACGGATATGTATACATATATGTATGTATATATTGACACATCTATACATAACAGGTCATTTTGATCAAGGGGCAACAGGACTGCACTCAGTTTACCTAAGTGTATGGGCATGCCCAGTGGGACTGTAAGTGCTTATAAAATGACTCCTAGCCACACCTACCTGCACTCCAGTCCGGGATGTTGTGTGTTATGGACACTGACATCTGTCCCTGTTTCTACAGTATTGCAATATGTGACAGAGGTTCATGATGTTACACCACACACAGACTGTCTGTGACAACACCATCATAATAATACTTTCCATGCAAAAGATGCAGATACCTCCAGATGTGAACCAACAACGGCATCACCCATGCTAATTTCCCTAGTCCACTGAGCCGCACAAGCTGCCAGCCAAAGAGTAGTCATTCATCAAACAATCAAAAGCATACATATGTACATTGTTGTTTCTGCATTAAGCAAGACATACAATGTGTGCTCGATTTCTATGTTAGTGCCCTGAAATTGCCTGGACTGCTGATATACCATTGATGGCCTACTGTTGCAGTGATTATTTGGGGAAACTGCTGTGTCGGGGGAGCAGAATCACATGTTCTTCTGGCATACACAGTAGTCCAACTATCATGTGACCCCACAGTTTAATATTTTCCTTGCCTGATGTAGTGCATATTCCAACCATGAGACCTAGTGAATATTAAAGAACTCATACCAATGCACTGGGTAACTGTAGTCCAATGCAGATATTACTTGTGTCTAAATAGCCCAATATATTTGCTTGCATAAATGCAGCAAAGCCATACATACAACAGAATATTATAATAATCCTTACAAGTAGTGTGTAGGTTAGGGACTTACCTTGCAAATGCAGTGGTTAACAGAATTGTAGTTCAGAATGGACTCTATCTGATGCAAGCAGTACACAGCCAATACATGTATAGGTACAGGTTGTGTTGGTTGCCTGGCATCAATTTTACCATATGTATGCGAGTAGAAGTAGGTGTCAGTCCCTAGGGCCCTAGGTTGTCAGTGAATGTGCTATGCATTGTCTCCTAGCGAAAGCCAGGGTGTACTGGGCATGCCTACATCTGCCTACACGGACATCATTAGGGGTTCCTCCTCCAAGTCCTACTGTGACTGTGACTGTGGTGACCTAGGCAGTGGTGGGGGGCTGTGTATCTCTTCCCTTTGCTGATCTTGCTGCAGCTGTTTCCACAGGATCATATTGTGTAGCATAGCACATACTCTGAACATATGTGCACATGTGGCTGGAGAGTACTGCAGGGCTCCACCAGATATATCAAGGCACTGGAACCGCAACTTCAGAAACCCAAACACATGATGTTCCTAGTTTGTGTGTGCCTCATTATGACATTCTTTGGTGGGTGTGTGTGTGCATTTCTGATGGGTGTCACCATCCATGGTTCCAGAGCATAGCCAGCATCCCCCAGTAAATGGCCAGGTGGGATGTCTCCCCCTGGCAAACATCTGGTACAGCGGTGATGTGTGCTAGGTATGGGAGTCATGATAACTTCCAAGGATACCAGCACACACATTAATGATAATCCCCTGGGCATTGCACATGACCTGGGATTTGATGGAGTGGTACCCCTTGTGGCTGACGTAGATTCTACCCTCTTGACCAGGTGATGACTTGTTGTGTACATGAGTGCAATCTATGGCACCCAGTACTTCAGGGTAGTGTGCTACATGGTAGAAGTGTTACATATTGCTGGCCTTCACCTCAGCGGTGAGTGGAAATGAAATGTGCTCACTGGCATGTGGTAGCATGGCATCCAGGAACTGGTGGAGTACCCCGGATGTTGATACCTGTGAGACCCCCATCATGTCCCCAGTTGGATTTTGGAAACTACCTGCAGCTAGTATCCTAAGGGTTACACATACCTTTGTTTCCACTGGGATGGGTTCCCCTCTGTTGGCTCTGGGTCTGAGTTTTGGGGTGGTAAACCTCAGTGAGTTCTTGTAGTATGTCCCTGTCCACCCTGTAATGCTCTACAATCCCCAGCTCATGTAGCTCCTGGAAGGTTACCCTGGGCCTGAACACTCTTCTTCTTCTTCTCTGTCTAGGCCTATTGTCAGCAGCAGCAGCAGCACTGACTTCAGCATCTAGCACATAAAGGTGCAGCAGACCTGCAGCAGCCCCTAGCATAGTCTCGGCTAAAATTTCCAAGTCTGTACTTCAATTGTGCAGATTATTGGGGAAAAATCAGAATGTAGAGTGTATGCATACTTTATAGAGCTCTGCTGTAGGTGCAGAATGTGTGATTGGGTAACTATGATACATTGCACCTGCCCACAATATAATTAACATAACTTCATGGCCCTATTTTAGGTTAAACAAAGGTCAAAACTAATTAGATACATTTATTTTTTTTTAAATGTACTGAGTGCAGTGGCACACTATGCAAACATGCTCAGGGAAGGTAAACAAAGCTTAGAAGTTACTGGACACACTAGATATACAAAACAGGAACACATCCACTGTAGTTTGAAAGTTCTTTTAATTCTGGTACCTCGGCCTTCGCCTTCTCCTGGAATACATTTTACTACATCAAACACCACCCTTTTTATATCATACTTAATTGAATTATTAATGCACATTAATCCATCAATTAGCTTGCCTTCATTATTGCTGCAACAGTATAACCTGCATCTTGGAACAATTTCTTATTGACATAAAACCAAACAGTTTGAAATTTCATATAAATACATTTATAGAATATCTTTACATACATTAATCTATTTTAAATAAACATGTATACAAAAACACTTTTATAAATCATCCATTTTATAAATGTTTAAACTTTATAAATTCATTTTTAATTCATTTTAGAATCAACATCTATGCTCTGAGAAATATGTGGAAACAATGTGTTTAAATTTCCATATTTAATCCATGAGGAAACAAAGTTTTGTAATTGAGAATAAACCTAGTTTCCATTTGCAATAATTTTTCACGATACACATCCTCATTCCCTAGTATATTGGGTCTACCCAGCACACAAAATATGAATCCCTCTGGAACCCCCCCCATGTACCTCACAAAAATGTTTCCCTACTGGGCTTTCCAACCTTTTGTGTTTTATGTCACCTAAATGCTCAAGGATCCTGAGCTTCACCTTCCTAGTTGTTTGTCCTATATATGCATGGACATCTTCACACAATGTCTGCTGTCAGAGTAAGCTTTCTACAACTAGCTTAGACAGACCTCATCATCATCATCATCATCATCATCATCATCACTGTCATCATCAACCCCCTCTTTCCAATTTTCTACATGAGGTAGGGGTGCTGTGTCAACTGTTGTCATCTCCTCGATTCAATGCCACACTCCAGCCTTCTTCAACACTCATGCCTAACTGTCACAGATCTCTCATACAGTCCATCCACCTTTTTGCTGGATGCCCTCATTTTCTCTTGCCCTCTTCCTGTCTATCTCCTATCTTCTTCACCTGATAGTCTTCTGCTTTTTTGCACATATGCCCGAACCACCATAATCTGTTCTCTTTGAATTTTTCTGCAACTGGAGCTACTTTGGCTTCTGCTGTTATAGCTTAACTTCTTCATCTGCCACAGCATGTGCATCATACCACCCATCTCAGGCACTTCATTTCCATCAACTCTAGTTTCCTCAGATCCTCTGCTTTACTGGCCAGGTTTCTGTACCGCACAGTATTATGATCATGATAAATCTGAGGTTTTGTAACCATTTACCCCAAAAACTATACTCATCTTAATGACATATTTATTTTTATACATTTTGAAATAGTTATGCTATACTCCTGATTATTGACACTGTATAACATTATATTGCTACTTAATGCCTTGTAATAATCCTGTAATATTGCTGTTTAATGCTAATTTATAATAAAAATTGTATAATATGTTGGAGCTTTTCTCACCGGGCCTCCACTGAAAAAGGGATCTTCAGTTCAGTCTAACAATCCCAGTCAACAAATGTAAAATAAAAAAAATAAATAAATGAAAATAAATATTACTGGTCACACCACTGTTTTGTACTCCTTACTTGTCAGCTTCTTTGGCATTCTTCTGTCATACACTACATCTGACACTTTATGCCAGTAGGCTGCAGCCCCTCTGATTATAGCATTGACCTCTTCATTCATTCAGACTTCCATTCTACTCAACCATCCCTCCTAGATACTTGAAGCTGTCAACCTGTTCAACTATCTTCCCTTCTATCTCAGTTCTCAGCTACTTCTTATTCCCCCATTTGCTGCTATTACCACTGTCTTATCTGTACTCAGTTTCATCTCATGTGCCTTCAGTTTTGCATTCCATTCCCCTATCCTTTGCTGAAGCTCTTGAGCCGAGTCTGCTTGTAATGTGACATCATCTGCATACAACAACTTTATTGATCTGTGCTCTGCAACCTGTTGTATGAACAGCATTGGGCTCAGAGCTGAACCCTGATACACACCAACTCCGACTGGGAACCCCTCTGTGAGACTGGACACTGTTAGTACTTCAGTCACTGCATCCTTGTACACATCCTGCACTAATTCTACTAATGTTTTTGGGACTTCAAACCACAGCAGAACTTCCCAAATCAGCTTTCTTGTGGCCTTGTCATATGCTTTCTACAAGTCTAGGAATGCCCAGTTGGACTCTTTCCTCATGTTTAGCTTTTTCTCAACTGTTTGTCTCACTACAAACATTGGGTCAGTTGTGCTGCATCCTGATCTGAATCCAACCTGCTGATCTTCCATCTTATTTTCTACTACTCTGCATATCAATGTATCAATCACCTTCTCCAGAACTTTCATGCAGTGTGACAGGAGTTTGATACCTCTGTACTACCCACAGTTGTGGATGTTCCTTTTGTTCTTGTACACTGGCATGAGTATGCTTATTCTAAAGGCATATGAGATCTGCCTTTCTTTCCACACTATTGTGAGTGCCCTCAGGATACATTTCTCCCCCATCTCACGCAGTAACTTTATCATATCTGCTGTGATCTCATCTGTGCCTGCTGCTTCCCCTAACTTCAGTTTCCTTAGTGCTGTTCTTATTTCTTCTATGGTGGGCTTCTCTTCTTCTCTCATGGTAGGCTGTGTCTGGGGAAGTACAGCTTCTGTGGGGTATTCTTCATTCAGAAACTGCTGGAAGTACTCCTTCCATCTGCCTTTGATGTCCTCTGGACTGGTGAGCAGGTTGTTGCTGGCATCCCTTATGAAGAGTGTCTGACTATCTTATTTATCTTTCTTTCTTTGCATTGCAACCTAATATTGTTTATTTATATCACCAAGTGAGTCACTTCAGAAACAGGTAGAGTGCCTCTGATGCCCTATTCTTTGCAATTACAACTACTTTCTTAGTTGCTTTGTTAGTCAACCAGTATTTCTTCTCAGTCTGGTCTGTATTTTCTATCTCCCACTTTTTCCTGCACTATTTCTTTCTTTTGATGACTTCCTGAACTTCTAAATTTCACCACCAGCTTTCTTTATGTAACTTATTTCCATACCTGGCTTAGCCACATATCTGTTCTGTAGTCCTCATACATGCTATTTTGAGGTGCTGCCACTCCTCTTCAGTTCCACCTATTTCCTCCTGTTCTTGGGATACTAGAGCCCTGTAATTCCTTGAACTGTTGTGCTTTCTCTGCAATCACCTTCCACTTGATCCTTGTTAAGTTTAGAGCCTTTTCTAACCACTTCTTTCAGCTGATTGTGGTAAACATTGATTTATGCTGTGGGCCAGCTGTTTCACTGGGGAAGAATTTGCAATCACTGATTTTACCCAAATGCCCTTTCCTTGCTAGGAGGAAGTCTACCCAAGTTGCATGTTGGCCACTTTTGTATGTGGTCTTGTGGATGTTTTTCTTTCTGAACCATGTGTTTGCTACTATCAAGTCATTTGCCAGACAGAAGTCTACAATGGTCTTTTTTCTTTATTCCTGTTTCTGCACCCATGTGGACCCAGGAGACAATCCTAATACTCTGTTCTGTCTGTCGCGATATGTGCATTCAAGTCA
Organism: Protopterus annectens; assembly: GCF_019279795.1. Lineage (NCBI taxonomy): Eukaryota > Metazoa > Chordata > Ceratodontiformes > Protopteridae > Protopterus > Protopterus annectens. Next base: position 1,474,799,289 of record NC_056725.1, read on the forward strand.
CCCATTATCAACACCAATCCATGTTGTCTTGCTTTATCTAGTATGTCCTGCAACTGCTGTCTGAATGCACTGTTCTGTTCACTATCACAACCTTGCTATGGGGCATAGGCTGCAATTATGAATACTGCCCTAACATTAGGCTGGAGTCTGACTGCCATAAGTCTGTCACCAGTTCTGATTATGTTCCTTACTGCCTTCCAAAGCCTCTCCCTCACTATTCCCACACCATTTTGAACCTGTCCTCCTCTTCAATAGTAGACTCTGGATCCCAAGCCAAGTCACTTTGCTGCACTGCCCTTCCATCTTGTCTCTTGTGAACCATCATGTCATTCACTTCCAAGCTCTGTCTTGTCATTGAACTTATATGGAGTGTAGCAATTGTTAGCTCATGTTTGGCAGGTTGATTGGGTTTTCATTTAATTTTTGCTCAACAGAGGTATCACCAGTAACCCAGGCTAGGCAACTGGATATCGGATGGTCAGTAGCTTATTGTCCCATGGCTGCTGGGCTTTATAGTGGCACACACTGGCCAATAGGGGCACATATACCCCCCTACAGTTAGCATGGGTTCCTTGCATAGGTCAAGTCCTCAACCCACTTATCTCAGGCAAATACAGAAGCCCATTTTGCCACATTAGTCAACATGACTGAATCATGTAGAGCTATATTTTATACTGAGAGGCTAGGCCTGCCATGGTGCACAGTATGTGATCTGTGTTCTCCTATCTTGAGGATACTGCTCACCACAGTAGATGCCAAAAGCAGTTGGCCTATACAACTCTTCTCCCTATAGGGCACCATTTATAGTCTGTGCTGCTTGCCCACAGCTCTAATCTTAGGTGAGTTTGAGATGGAAACAGTCAGCATGATTTTTGAAGGTGGGAGGAACCCCAAAGAGACACAGGGAGAACATGCAAACTCCAAACAGCCATTGGCCAGAGGTCAGGCTCGGACCTTGCCTTAACCATTATGCTCAGGCAGACCTATTCAGTACTTTTGTGGGAGATATAGAGCATTGAGTTATCTGATACAATTGGCATTATAAGTCCCAATGTACAATGTGTTTGAGTCACAAACTGGAGCATTGGAGTAAGTACGCAAATGAATGATAGCAATGCTCCATCTGTCTAGTACACAAGTTTCGACTAAGATAAGAAGCCAGCTTAGTCAGCAGTAAATGTTGGACTAGTTATTGTTATTTATTTTATTTTGTTTTGCTTACTGCCCAGCTTGGCACAAGGCCCCTTTTCATTGGAGGCTCCATATACATATTGTTGAGGAATAATACATTCTACTACATTTTTACATTATATACAAATACTAAAACATTATATGTACATAATAGTAATACATAAGACATACACTTACACTTAGTAAGACATCATAACATAAAAGGGCTTATGAATGCACTTAATACATATGAGTACATTGTATGAGCATTTAAACAGCACTGCAGTTTCAGTACTGAGGTGTTCGACAGAATTTTAAGTACAACACTTGTTATTCTGATAGTGCTAGTTCATAGGTTTAAAGGTGTATAAACGAGATGTAGGATAGACTTGGAAATGAAGATCTGGGTTAGCAATAGTTACCAGTTTTAGCTTTATATAGCAAAGAGTAAGACCCTTTAGTAGAAATTGTAGACTGTAATAAAGCAACACATGGCTGCAGATGGGGGAAATGCCAACTACAGTTTATTATATATATATATATATATATATATATATATATATATATATATATATTTAATCTTATCCTGGAGTGAAATGGCTTAGCCAAAAGTTAAAGAGGAGTCATTTTATAATTTTGAAGATGTGTGGGTTTTCAGTGAGTCTAATAAGGAGCTGGATGGGGTTCTAGGCCTTGGAGACATAGCTGGTGTACAGAGCATCATCAGCTATGTTGATGGGCTTTTTAAACATGAGGAGATGTTTATCAACAAAGTGGAGTTGCCATATGGGGATGGACCTATGTAACAAAAAGCATAGGGCAGGGCACTTTCAGGCTGATTTCATTATTCCTTGTGCTACTTGCAGATGAGAAGGAGTGACTAATTAGGGTAGCTCCCGACAGTTAAGGTGCTTAAGGCCAATGCAGTGAAGAGAAGCATAAGCTTTACTGGATGTGAATTTGGCTATTTTATTACAGCACTGCTTGTGTTTGCTCTTCTGTGTGTTCTGGGGGTTGGTAAAATTGCTGAGGCATACATCAGTTGAGAAAAAGACAGAAGGAAGGGAAAGTTGTCCTGCTACTTTTGCTCTAAATACACTCAGCTTTTGGTGTGTGTGTGTGTGTGTGTGTGTGTGTGTGTGTGTGTGTGTGTGTGTGTGTGTGTGTGTGTGTGTGTGTGTGTGTGTGTGTGTGTGTGTGTGTGTGTGTAAAACTTCACAAATATGAATCACAGGAATCTGCCATCACATGAAACATGTATCTACAGATCACACAGACTCAGTCCAAAAATCCTTAAAGCAAACCACCAAACATATCGATATTCTCATTATAGGTCACTACTTAAAGAGACATGCTAATGCACCACTTACCAAGCTGTGCAAAGACAGGAGCACAGTCGCTTGCATGTCAGATGCCAGAATTCACCACAAAACACGAGCACTAAAGTCCCTGCACAACAAGTACACATGTGATGCCACCATTACACATGTGGGTGAAAATGGCCTGAGATGTAGCTCCCTGGAATATATGAAAAGAGACATGAATGGAATATGTGTCTGAAGCTAGCATTACCCTAGCCTTGAGAAGTATTGTACCAACACTAAGAATGATGCCACAATATGATCAAGAGATACTTGAACTCAACAGGAGGCTTAGATTCTGGTGTCATTCTATATGCCAGATGAGGAATAGATGGCAGACAGTTTAAACTGCTTTGCCAGGGACAGTGTGTACCTTTTCTCCAAGACTTCAATATTTTGGTTACAACATTATCTACCCTCATTTTACCTTTTTAGGCAAAGTTAGTCTTCTAAAACTTCCAATATAATCAAATGAATCAGGTAAATGCTGAAAATAGGTAAGCATATTGCTGCTCAATGCTAAGAGCCTTAACAAAACTCTATCCTACAAGCACTACTTAGCAAGGAAAATGTAGATATATGCATCGTCACTGAGACTTGGTTCAAAATCTGTGAAACCACTTTATTAATGGAGAGTTTCAATGCTTATAATTGATACAGGCTTCCCACATTAGAAGTAGCCACTAAAGCAGGAGGTGTCTCTATATTCTTAAAAAAATCTCACCTCCAGACTCTAAGATAACAACTTGGAAGTCCTCCATGTACAACTCAGATCTATATCAGAAGATCAAAACTCCAAAAGAGTGAACGCTCTTTAACTGAACACTAATAGTCGAAACCACACAATATCAAATGTATGGAACAGCGATTTCTTTTCCCCAGGGAAAAAAATCACTGGGCCATTGTCAGGACTTTGCCATTTCCTCCACTGTGCTGCGATCTCGGAATTGGTATTTTTAAGTAGGGGGTGTGGGGGACAAAGCCCCCCACTTTATTTTGTCTCTGGATTTTTTTTTTTTTTTTTTTTGTTGGAACAGAGATTTTTTTCCATGGAAAAAAATTGCTGTTCCATACGTTCAATATTGTGTGGTTTCAACTATTAGTGTTTCATTAAAAAGCATTCTCTCTTTTTATGGTTTGAAACTTCTGATATAGTCATGTCCAATTCATTATAAATAAAACCCCTTATTACATCAAAGCTAATTACAGCACCCCCTCAATGTCCCGCATGGCCCACAATAGAAGTAGACACTAAAGGAGGAGGTGTCTCTATATTCTTAAAAACTCATCCCCAGATTTGTTAGACAAGATAAAGACTTGCAACTCCTCCACATCCAACTCCCTATAAATAAGAAACATTATTACACTATAATTACAGGACCCCTTCTGTGTCCCCCATGACCCATACCTCCTATCTAACCAGTATGGATTCCCTATGTATTACGCTAAACACTATTCTCCTAAAAGATTTCAACTACCAACCATCACCTGGAAGATTTATGCATTCTCAATCATGCATGACCAGAGATTTCTGAATTTCATAAATACAAACTCCCTGGACCAGTTAGTCCACATCCCAACCAGGGGAGATAATGCTCATGAAGTCAGAAATGCTCTTGCTAAACTAAACAAGAATCTCTGAATCTTCATTAAATCAGCTGAAGTCAGATATGTAGTAAAACTAGCTATCTAGGTGAAAGATAACAAGAGACAATGCTCATCACTGTACAGAGTTAATTGTAATGACACCACATATTTATACTTAGAGGACATTGAAGTGTACTGGCAACCAAATTCATCTCCAACTTTGTCTCCTCTACTCTCCAGTATTCTTAGATCAGATACCCACATGTACCACCCCCCCCCCCCATCAAATTTCCAAAGAATAAGTTCTCAATGCACTCTGTAAGGCCAAGAACACTATGACTATGGGGCCAGATAACATACCACGATACATTGCAAACGTGTTCAACACCATCTTACTCTCAGTCATTATAGTTAATCTTTTCCAGTAAAATGTTAACCCATATGTAACTTGCTGGATAGCAAATAAACCACTGGAAGTAAGGGTGAGTGGATCTACCTCCTCCAAAAGACCTGTTACTAGTGGAGTGTCCCATGGTTCAGTCATTGGGCCAGTTGTCTTTGGATTTTACCTTTTAGAGGTCAAAGATAATCATAGGGGGTTGTGGTTGACCAAGTTTTGCTGGGTGACTGCAAAGTTGGTGCCACAGTAACCTCCCCAGGGGACATGATGATCTTACAAGGTGGCCTTTCCCAAACAAACAGAGGGTGCCAAAACCATTGATTGAAACTAAAAGCCAATAAATTCATAACTGTATCCTTTGGCAAGCATGCTTCCCTTTTCAACTACCACATTGACCCCCCCCCCCCACCGGAAACTGATTCCTTAGTTATATATCTGGGAACGTATGCTGACAATGAGCTGTCTTTTTATCCCTCCATATTCCACTTTTGTAAAGAAATCCTTTTTCATCACATAGCTTATATTGAAGTTGCTGGTTGTGACATACTAATGGTAGAAGGACTGTATAGTGAAGGGCATAATAATGTCGCAAGACTGTTTCACTGGGGATTGTGCAAACATTATGGTACTGAAGTGGCTGAAAACACTGGAAAGATGAGCCACACAGCATCATAGAAAATGATGAAGTTTGCATCACGTGGGATCATCCATTACCAACAGTTCAAAAGATAGATGCTAGAAAACTGGATATAGTGGTCCATAAAAAGAAGACAAAAGTAGCACTGATCATTGAAATTGCCATACCCACTGACTACAGTGTCTTACGTACAGAGAGACACAAAGTCATAAAATATCAGGATCTGCAGGCAGAAATAAGAGCAATGTGGAAGAAAGATACCCAGACAGTTCCAACAGTAGTAGGAGCAAAGAGGCTTATAAAAAAGAATCAGCAATCATATTTAGATATGCTACCAATACATGTAACCCCATATGACTTGCAGAAGGAGCCATTACTAGACACATTGTGGGTGCTGTGAAGAGCACTTTTGGCTGACATTAAAGACTGAAACAATGTTAATTTCATGAACTGTAATCATGCTTTGAGTTAGGAATTGGGTCCATTCCCATCATGGTATTAGAAATCCAAAAGATTTGGAGAAATTAAAAATGAGTATGACATTCAGATATAGGGACATAATTATTCCTCTGTACTCAGCACTCAAAGGACCTCATTCTCCTTTGCAAGATTAACAGAACTTATTGGTGGAATGGGTATTTATTACAGAGAATATTTCACCTATGGAACTGGCTTCCCCTCCATATAAAACAGTACTTATTCAACTGTATTCAAATGTAACTTGGAGGAATGGGTGGATAACCACAACCCCCCCCAAGTGAGTTGCAGTGGTCCTCATGAATATGGGAAATATATAAGTAACCAAAATATACTTGTACTGCTCATGTTTATAGATTCATATTGCAAAATATAAGGGCTAATAATTACCATGGGAAAGCAGAACAGACTTCTTAAGAGCCTCACAGATCAAGAGTCTAGTAAGCAGCTATGAAACTAACCCCGAGATTCATGAAGCTCGGCGCAAGGATGGTTTTAGCCTTGCGCCAAGTGTCCTCATTACAGATGGTGCAGCAGCACCATATGAATATGTATGAGGGCGCGCCGCCACACCCTCGACGTGCACAGGAAATGTGTGCGAGTGCAGGGGGCATGTACAAGTGCTCTACGGAGGCGTAAACATGCCCCTACAGTTGCACAACCTACTATGCTTACTATTAGAGCCCGCCTCTAAAAGTAAGTCAGTAATTCAGTGTCTGTGGATACCAAAATGTATGCTAAGCAGACAAGAGTGTCCACGAACAGTGAAATAAAATCGAAGTAGTAAACACACAAGCACATAGTGGAATGTTGAGCCCCATCCCTAGAACTTTCACAATTAGATTCCCCGTGTCCCTATTATACATTTGTATTGCTGCAATATCGAAAGTGTAAGCAAAGCGCAGCGTGTTTGCATGTCGCTGCCCTCCGCTGAGTGTAGCTTACACATCAAAATCATTCAAATAGAGGAAAAACATGTGGAATCAACGTAAACATCAATAGTGTAGTGTTTAGAGCATCCGCCAAATGAACAGGCATTCACGGTTCAAGTCCAACAATAGCACTTATCATTTTCCATGTGGAATGAATGTTGTTTTGCTGTAAAACTGACATAAGAGTATCGCATGAGATGTTTAACTAAATGGCAATCAATCAAAGTGGTACTGTCATAATGAATAAGGCACTAGTAAGCAGGTGTAAGCACAAATAAGCAGCAGTAAACATATATAACAGCAACCCCAGTATTATATAGCATTGTCAGCGTATGCCATATCAAGCTGGGCAGGAGTGAGCAAAGTACTGCTACTCACACCGCAGGCAGGATATTACAAGTGAGAGTAACATTGTTGATCTGCTAAGTCTACTTTACAATCAGAGGGTAGACCCTGGTGGGACTACCAAAAAATTGATAGGATGTTTGGCCATCCGACCATTACACAAGCAAGGGCAGGTATGTTCAAGGACTAAATGGTGGGAGAGCCTGAGAATACATCGGTTGGACACCATACGTGTAGGGCCCCTAACGCTTGGGAGAGGGCAATGTGTGGAGGTGTGTCATGGCTGTGATAGCAACTGGACAATGGATGGTATGCATGTATGTTGAACTCGGGTGGGGTGGAGGAACTATGGATATGAAATTATGGAGCCAGGCGTGTCAGGGTTGGATGTGCTGGTTCTAATTGGACCGTCTCGTGGAGGTCAGTGAGTTTGTTATAAGTATATATGCATACACACATGCATACATCTATATGTAGAAGTAAATTCTCTGTAACACATTCATTCCATTTGCAGACATACATAACATGAATGTGCCCTGACAAGCCTCAACAGTAGATAGAATAATAGGTTGTGCATAAGAGGGAAGGGACAAATCTGCTAAAATGCCGAAGTGTGTACAATGTCTAAAGCCAGTGCTGTGCTGAAAAAATAAAATGTGAAGACTTTCTCACACATGGAATCATTCCTGTGATCTGCCTGCTATGGCAACGCCAATTACTAAACCTGTCTATTTGTAAAAGAATTATGCCGAACTCGTACATAATTAGGCTCTCATATGTAACGTGTGCGTTACCACATAGTCATACTTATTAATTTATTGTAGTGTCATGTTAACGGGAGTAAGGCTGTAATGAAGTATAGAGTCTAATCTTGAAATAAAGACATGCGTGCCCCATGTGGGATAACCCAAAAATTGCGAATAGTGTCCTTTTGGTCTCTCATGTCACCAATGTTTGTGGACTAAAAGTTTGGGATTTCTGAGGATACGTGGAGTGAGTCAACCAATGGGATGGGTTTACAAAAGTAGGGAGTGGCCAATGTGTAGTGGTGTGTATACACCGCAAATCCAACTGGAGAATGGATGACTGCAGTGTTAGTGAGGTGTTGGGATGGGTGTATGGGGAACCAGGAGTCATGGGTATATGGGTATATATGCAAATGAAGCGGCACAGCAATAGTGTATTGGTTAGAGCAACCTACTAATGAACAGACATTCCCATTCCGAATCCCAATGTAGCACATACCATTTTCCATTGGTAATCTGTACATGAACATATTTCGACATCTGTCCGCTGTATAACCTGCAAAATAACAGTTAAAGGTGAACTGGATCGAAGTGTCAGTGTCATAACGAATAAGGCACTAGTAAGCAGGTTTAAGCATATATAAACACCAGTAAGAGTGTGTAAGTGCGTTTGCATGGGGTGTGCATTGCTTTACAGAAATATAGTTGCAGACATATACATATACGTATATATACATATATATATATATATATATATATATATATATGTGTGTGTGTGTGTGTGTGTGTGTGTGTGTGTGTGTGTGTGTGTGTGTGCATAGATATACACAGATATACAGCTATAACAGGAAACAGTACACAAGAATGACATATGTTCACAGGCTATGCCGATGGAAGTGAGGGGCCCAAGCAAGAAACACGAAACACATAGCATGACCTTCCACCCCCCCCAGCCGGACACAGGAAACATACACACAAACCCACAAACAATGTAAATAGTCCACTGCTCTGCATACCACAGGCAGGATACAATCGGGTGGTACACAATGCACATGTGAAATCTAATCTTGGAACACAGACAGGAGCATCCCTTGCGGGACATCCCAAAAATTGACATAAGACCAAAAGAAGGTGATACGCCGACCATTCTGGCTGGGGTGTGTACATACCCAAATACAAGGGTGGGAAAGCCTGATAACCCATGGGTTGAGACAATGTATGACATGGGTCCCGTGAAGTGTAGAGTGGGCAGCGTGTAGTGGTGTGTTCAGACCCGGCCAGGACCCAGAGTAAGGATGGGTGCTGTAGAGGAGGTGCGGGTGGGAGAACTATGGGTAGCATCTAGTTATGGGTCTAGGTGTGCAGGTGTTGGCTTATGTGGGCCTATATGGACAGCCCCTGGGATGTAAGCAAAAGTGTTCATTGGGCAGAGGCGTCGCCCAATGAGCAGCCACACCCGCTACGAGTCCCACTGCAGCAAAGTGTAATCTACATGGCAAGGAATGGAATAACCAGACATAGATGTATATATATGTAGAAGTATGTGTGTGTACATCTACCCAAAGTGACATAGAGATATACCTGGCCCTCTCCGTAGTACAAATGTATACATCAGAGACAGAGTACATATACATACCCACATATAGATATATACATATGCAGACACCCTTAGACCCATATATTGTTAGATATATATAGACAGCAATATATAAATATATACATGTATGCATACATATACAGATATATCTGTATATAGTAATGTATATATGTGTATATATATATATATATATATATATATATATATATATATATATATATGTGTGTGTGTGACTGTAAATATACACATGTATATAGCTAGGATATGATACAGCAGTTACGAGTTACATATGTTCTCAGGCTGTGCATATGGGGGTGAGGGGTCCAATCAACAAACATGTAACACGTAGCATCAACCCCCCCCCCCCCAGCTAGGCCAGTGATATTACCAGTGGGAGAGACCTGCCAGGTCTAATCTTGAAACAAAGACATCATTGTCCCTTGTGGGACACCCCAAAAATCACTGATCATCAGAGTCAGTCCCTGTAATAATTCATCAAACCAGGCTGTAGACGTACACAGACCAGTAGGTTGTGCATGCCTGATAACCCATGGGTCGACACAACGTACGACATGTGTCCCAACACGGAGAGAGTGGGCAGTGTGTAGTGGTGTGTTTATAACTCACTTGCACCCACAGTAAGGATGAGTACTGTAGAGGAGGGGTAAGTGGGGGAACTATGGGTGTACAATTATGGGCCTAGGCATGCAGGTGTTGGCTGGCGCAGTCATATTAGGACCGCCCCGGGGATGTAAGTAATATTCCGAAATGGGCATAGCTTACTCCCATACCTCTCAACCCCAAAGAGCAAATCCACAGGACAGGACATAAACAGTTGGGGGAACAAATAGGGACCATACCTCTCAACTGTCCCTGATTTTGACTCAAATTCTAACTCTGTCCCACTTATTCCCTCCTAAAACTAGTGACTTTTGGAGGAAAGGTGGTGAATTGCACGTAATGAATAATGACAACAATTAAGAGTTATAAACTTCATTTACCTCAGAAAAAGTGTATTAATTCATAAGCTCTGAGTCTGTTAATGTGTCAAGTTAATAGCACTAATATTTTATGTGTCCCTGATTGTCCCTGATGTTGTCATTGTCCCTGATTCAGTTGATATTTGTCCCCAGTCGTTTGAGAGGTCTGATAGGGACAGAAAGCACATATTCCACTTACAACCTTAGAAAGATGATAGAATAATAGGTATGCAGTAGCATGACTCGGCTGAAGGAAGTGGGTTCCAAAACCCAATTACTTGTTTGTATTGAATGGTGTCAGTTCCCATGTATTAGCCAGACAGGTGCAGATTGTAAGAGGAACACACCAATAGTATGAATCAAACTCTGGACAGGCTGCGTATTTCGTACAGTTTAACAGGATGCTTACGCCTAATGGGCAGCCATTCCCGATACTGTAGGCATGTAGGCATGTAATCCGATGTAATAGGCATCACAAGGTAATATCGTAGTCCTCACTCCCAGATGCAAGTGTCAGATGCAAACACCAAATGCAGTGCATTTGCAAGTGCGGGAGCAAGCGGGTGTAAGCCTCTTTGGCCGCCGGTAAGCGAGTATCACACTGGTGAAGCAATATAGAGGCTAACTGAGTGTAAGAAACTGTAACTGGAGGTTAGCATTGCTTAGCTCCGTGCAAACCCATGCACACCCGCTCACAACTGCTTTAAAGTGCCTTAATCACTCCGTATCCAATGGCCTTGTTCTGCCCAGCAACAAAATAAACAGCCTCTGCAAGGCTCGAAACCAGGACCCTGCACACCACAACCAATGTGATTTATCAATAAGCCATGGCAGATATTTAGACATCGGATGTTATCACAAACATATCATCCAGCACAGTCATTCAACAGTATAGGAAATGTATTCCATCATGTAGATGTATGTGTGAGTGTTTATGTCCAGATATAGATACATACATATATATAGATATATCAAGAATATCCCATGTGACAACAAAACATTACAAAGGAATGAAAAGGGAAACACCAGCAAAGCCTGTATTATGTAGTGGTGTTGTCCTATGTAATATCAAGACTCCCTCAGACAGACATGTGTCATTAATCCACGCAAACATTTGTACATTGGCCAAATACATCACTCTGTGCATTTTATTTACATTAACACAACAGTTCCTGTCCAATCATTATGTGAGAACAGTACTCTTACAAGGTGCTGTGTGCGATATCAACATCATGAAAAAGGTAAAAGGGGTAACCATAGAGGGACCAGTAGTGTCATGTGTACAATGGGGTCGTCTGCATCATGTGTACCTGGAACCTTTAGGAGTCATGTGCATACCAGGACCGTGTGCCTAAGAGACAGGCGTGAGGACAACTGGAGTATGTTGTGATGCAAATTAAAAAGGTTACATGTGTCCAGTGGACACAGGTGTGAAATAAACAGCTATGTATGGGGCAAATGTTATTCCAGGAACATATTGGCATTTTGTTTCTGTAGGGTGAGTGTGGGATGTGGGGGAAGGAGACTGGGTATGCTCGTGGAGGATAGGTTGGGTAGGATGCAGACAAGACAGCATGCAGGGTCAGTATATGACACATGTGGGAGATACATCTTGGATGGGGAGAGGTGTTCAGCAGTCACAAGCCCATGAGCCCCCAGATGGAAACAGTGGGATGGAGGTCTCCACCCATGGGCAGCCACCACTGCACCAAAACAGCCGCAAAGGTGGCTGTGCTGGGGGCTGTCTAGTAGGGGCAGGCTCACCCTCAAGTTCCTGTCTGGAATTGCTCCCAGGGGGGACAAGCCCCATCCTCAGTGGCGGTTCCACCAGAAGGTGGTGCAGAGCCAACAGAGGTGGAGGTCCAAGGCTGGGCCCCAGATGTGCTGGTGCTCAGTGCCATGGCCAGCTGAAGTGGGACAGGAGGTTCCACCGGGACATCCAATCCCATACAGCCTATGGTGTTGCAGTTTTAACACAGATATGGCTTAGTAATAGTCAACAGCATTCAGGATTACTTATAACAGCATGCATAGATATGACCATCAACCCAACACAACAGATGTATTACATTTGCAGAGGGAGCACAACACATGCATATATACTGCATGACATCTGTACAAAGTGTAGAAGACTTGTGACTGCAACTATGAACAGTGGCCCATTAGTGGCATGTCACTGTGAGAACCTCAGACAGTGACTGTCATACCACTGTTTCATATGACATATGTCCAATCAGGGATGCGATGGCAGTAACTCTCATCACTATCAGCATGTACCGACTGCAATCCTCACACTATGCTTCTGCAGTTTACAGATGTGCGTTCAGTGAGTAACACAAGAAACAAATGGTTCCACACACTAACCAGTCCAAAGATGGCCCTACAGATGGGGCTTCCCTCACAAACAGAGCACTGTCTTGTCAGTTTTAAAACATGCAGAATAGCCATTACCACACACAACTTTATTAAACTGGCAGTAGTCTCAGTGAAGCATAGCTACACTTACATACTGTAGTCATGTCTGGCACATCACCCTACTGTCTTTAGGCTATTTTCCACTGTGTATGTTGTTTGAGGAATATCCAGGTATCATCTGTGATGCTGTTTACCAAATACCAGATCCAGGTTCCACTCACAGCAATTGGGAGGGTGGCTTAATGGTTAAGGTGTTTGCCTTACAAACACAAGGTGCAGGGTTTGAGTCTCACAAGGGATAATTGGCTAGGCTTAAAATGGCTTGCAAGAGCAGTTAGCTTAGTACTAACCTATGAACCTATAAACCTATGGGCAAACACCAACATGATGTTCCTAGATATTGTACTATGTTTCCATGTGATTGGCTATGGGAATGTCACCACAGCTGTTCCACATGCAATCAGCTAGAGGAGGACTGCAATAGGTGCAGAGGCCATCACCTGATCATGACCATCACTTACAAAACACAAGCTGCTGCTGAGCAGGTGTAGAACTCCATATCCACTAGAGAGTGTGTGGGAGGGACAGACAGAGGCAAAGTACATCAGAGAAGGGCTTGGAGACTAAAAGATAAGCATCATCTGTCACACACCTACCAGTACAGGGGTTTAAACCCCTGATTGACTAGACATTACTATTAAAACTGCATGCAGTTACTCCATGTGCCACATAGTTGACATGTTGGTGTGCTGGTGAGCGACATCTGCAACAGAGATATAGTAGACATACATTAGGTGTAGCACACATGGCTGTCCATGTGAATGGATGTCATTATCAACACAACCACACTCTCTAAGGGACTCAGACACATTGCCTCGCTTTGCCAGGCTCACAAATACACTTCCTAACTACTTAGTTTGCCACACTGCAGTAATGCACAGGTAATACATGCACCACAGGGGATATCCTGAGGTTCAATGGGCTAGGGCATGTGAACGTGTCTGACATCAGTCAGTATGCCAATGTGAGTTATACTAGGTATGACTGTGGTTGGGAGCATCATACCCCACACGCAGACACAAGAGGTGCCAGTACTGACTTGCATGTGTGCATTGCTTCATGGATGTGTAGTGGTTGGCTGTGCAAGATGGTTGTACAAGGGTGGATGAGGGGTAATCCTTGGCATCACGCCACCTGACAATGGTGTGCAGTGTAGTTCAGGGGTGTAGTGTCTGCAATGTCCCACACAGATGGGTATTGTATGAACTGTCCTGTCATCCTGGTTACCATTGTGTATAGCAATGCATGCCATGTCTGTGTTTGATAGTCCTTGACATGGACATTGCCTGGGATTTGCATGTCCCACAATAATGTACAGTGACCTGTATAAGTGTACCTGGTTTGGCTGGCACATGTGTACACAGAATGTTATCAGATATGCCAGTACTGGCCTGGTGTGGCGGGACCTACTAATAGAAAGCAGGTTGACCCTGCACCTGCATTGATAGCATGATACAGGTATTCCCTAGTGTCAGTGGCATCTGTCCATACAGGGCATGTGTGTAAGGCATTGTATGGCATTTGTGGATCATATTTGATGGCAGCACATATGTTGCAGGCATCCAGTGGGGAACATAGTAAAGGCACATTGTCCGCAATTATGTGCCTATTGTACTGCTGGGCAGGGTGCCAGCCCTCTGCAGCCCACTGCAATCACACCATGCCTACTATCTGTCATCAATGTGCAGGGTACTAGCAACATAGTGGGATATTCTAGGCAAGTGTGTTTGTGTATGACACATGGGTTCAGAACGTATTCCGGGTAATTGTAGGGGTGCATACTTTGTTCACCAAGCTTTTTGCCAGACGTAGGGGTATGCTTGCCAACACAGTCCCTTGGCTGATTGAAATATGTACTCCTCGTGAGGTGGACATTGTGGCATATAATACAGACACTATATAGGAAAACTACAAAAAACACTCCTCAACATGTCCAGTGGTTAGACACTCAGAGCCACCTCCACACAGGCTCTGTCAAACACACACACACATGCCATATCTTGGAATAGATCTCCTACCTAACTAGTTTATCACACTACAGCATTACGCAGTTACAGCACACGCTACGGAGATTACTGGGTTACAGCAGTCCCAGAGGTGAATTTCTAGGTGGGTGACATCAGCAGGATTGCCAAAGGTGAGTATGTGAATTGTAAAGAGTGTGCATACTCTAAAATGTACTGTTTCTTTCTCAGGCAGACACACAGTTGGCCTGTCTGGGATTAGAACACCTACCAAACTAGTTTATCACACTAAAGCATTACGCAGTTATAGCACGTGCCACAGAAATTACTGGGTTTCAGCAGTCCCAGAGGTGTATTTGTAGGTGGATGACATCAGCAGGATTGCCAAAGAAGGGCATTTCAAGTGTACTGCGAGTTGTACTTCTGTTACCTGTGTGTACCTGCTGCTTACTGTCATGGAAACACATTTACACCCGCTTATAACTGTCTTATTCAGTCCTAATTGACAGTATCAACAAGGCTTGCAGGTCTTGAACCATGGACCATGCACACTGAGGTCACTGGACTTACCACAAAGCCATCTGGGTTGTATCCATGTTTCATGGATTTTATAATGCACATCTTACTACAGGTATTCCACAGTACTGAAAACAAATGGGACATTCACTTTGTGTACATATGTACAGTACCCTTGAATGTACTGTACTCTGTGAAACAACAAAGACAAGTCTACATCTGTACAACTGTCATAACTATATATATATATATATATATATATATATATATATATATATATATATATATATATATATACACCTATGGGATGTGTATACATACACACACACACACACACACATGTCTGAACACCTTTTGTGACACAGAAGGGTTCCAAGGGAACTGACGTGTACAAAAAACAGAGGCACCTCTTGTTTTATAACATTTAAATCTTAATCAGTTCACCAGAGAAGGGATGGTTGTTGTGTATATGGAGTTTGGGGTGGGGAATGATGGCTAATGTCATCTACCCCGGGGATTGTGGAGTTTGGGTGGAGGAATGATGGGTATGGACTTACACCCCGCTGACCACTTCTATGTCACTGCTCGACAGTGCCATAAGAAAATAACATACCCAACTATAGTCATTCTTGACTGTGTATTCTTTTCCATTCCTAACTATGTAATACTTTGTAGACACCAGTCACCACAGATGGCTACCATGGTGTGCAGCATGTTAAAAGACATTACACATGTGTATGCCTGGCTACAGGGTAGTCACACACACAAACATGCACACACTTGCCAGCATTGTGCATACACGTCTTGCCTATGTAAATGTAACTAGTACAGTGGTATGCATTTGGGGTATGTGCTACAGAACACATACAATTACACTTACTCTGATTCCACTTCTGAGCTGGGTGACATCACAGGACTGATTACTTGCAGTGGGGAGGGGGAGGGAGGAAAAGAGAGGTTTAGCAGTTGACAAGGATAAAGACCAGTGCAAAAGGTGGTATCTCTTTGGAGTGCAGCAAAATCCGCTCTCATGACAGGATGCAGACACAAATACACACACACACACACACACACACACACACACACACACACACACACACACACACACACACACACACACACACACACACACACTCAGCCATTTGCTGACACACACAGACCTCAGGCATTTGCTGATATACACACACACAGTTGCCAGTGGTGGGATCAGAACTCCTGCCTATCTACAGATCACTATAACAATACTACGCAGTTACGCGCCATGCCACAGAGATTACGCATTCCAAGGAAGTCAGAATGCCCTTCTAAGATTGTGGACAACAACAGGGATACTGACAGTCACGATGTACATAGCTGTAAACCTGTGTGTTTAAAGTAGGTGTCTATTACAACCTGTATGCACAAAAAAGACACATCATCTGCAGGTAATACATAGGTAGGCCTGAGAGGTATAATTGTAGCACAACAGGAACCTGAACTGGAGTATGCCCATCTGTGGAATGGACAACTACTATCACTATAAAGGGTTACAGTGGTCATGCTCATACACATAGAATCACAGAACTTGTTTGGATGCATTAACTCCAATTAAACAATGTGACAGTGGGCATGCTCATACACTTAGTAGCACAGGGCCGTTTGGGATGCACTATGACTGCAACTATACAAGGTTATACTGGGCATGCTTATACACTTAGTAACAAAGGGCTTGTTTGGATGCACTGACTCAAATTACACAAGGTGGCAGTGGGTACACTCATACACTTAGTAGCACAGGGCTGTTTGGGATGCACTCCGATTCTAACCACAGAAGGCCACAGTGTGCATGCTCATACACTTACATGTACAGAACACATTGTAATGGACTCCGATACTAAACACACAGGTTTACAGCTATGTACATCTTACCTGTCAGTATATATGCACATCATACTGGTTTACTACCAGATACCTGTATGTGGCCCGTAAATGATATATCTGTGTCTGTGCTGTGTGATACACATGCATACATGTACATGAAGTACTGACCTATATATATGTTAAGTATACACAATCATGCATGTGTGGATTTGACAGACAATAGGTTAACTGGGACACACAGGCGGATGCTACCTACAGCATGTGGCGCACACCTTGCTGCCCTGAAAGGCATACATTGATAGCAGGTTGTGGACAGTGGCATTATACTTGGAACAATGGCACGTGCAAGCATGATGTGTGAGCCACATTGTGTAATGGTACTGAGGTGCAGGTGTCAAGATGACCTCTCCCGGCTGTGTTAGTAGTTGTCATTATTAGCAGGACTGCTACACTAAGTATATCTCACATTGGTTATATACACAACGTCTGCTGCTATCCGTCACCTTACATGTAGCATTTGCTACCAAGCACATTACTGCCACTTGCAGTGATGTCATGGTACGAGTGGCAACTGCTAGACCAAAACAATGAGCCAATGTCCTGTTGTTATTATGAGGTTGTCCAGTGTCTGTCATTCCAGGCTGTCATAACTGAACGACAAGCCTTCAACACACAGCACATGCATCCATGTTTCAAGTGAGTGTGGATAATACCTAGGTCGCATTTACCCATATAGTTGCATTCCAAGGCAAATGTCCTACACACAGAAGTAACACCCTGACACCTACAAGACAGTGGCATTGGATGCTTATGCTAATCAGTGCTAGATGTGTAGTTTTTGTAATCCATTTGCTCAATGTAGAACCTACAATGGGGAATACTAACATCTGTGCAGTGAGGAACACCTGGCTGAAGGATCTGTAGTGCACAATTGCACTACCACCACATAACTCAGATCCAGACATGTGGGCCATAACACTGGTATGGACCATTCCAGGTGATCTTGTCCACATGTTCATAAGGGCTACTCACATGTAAAGACCACTACTCTGACATAACTCATCACAGATGTGTCAGGTACAGGTGACAGTGGCAAATGCTGCATTCTAGGTTGTATCCTCATATACATCCACCACCTTGTCCCCAGACTACCAACACACATCCATATGTGGTATGACATAGTATGGTAGACCACCAGATAACCTTCGATTGGTGGACTGTACCTAGGCCTACATCAACTGTGCAAAGTACCCATGTACAGACACAGCTGCATAATGTGTTATGCAATGTAATAATATCACTGTTTGTAACCAGCTCAGTTGTACACATACCAGGGTCCCTCGAATGTTGTCAGCATTAACGCAGTTGACTGTTGCTGTACATGAGTAAACAACATCCACATGGTTGGATATGACCTAACTGTACCTGCCCTGGATATGTACATCCCACACTCATACAACATAAATGACATTACCACAGCTTTCATTATCTTTTCTACATACAGGTGGCTACAGTCATTACACACATGCACATGGCAGATAGCATGCTAACAGTACATAAGGTTTGATATCTATGTTAACAGAGGTAATATTCCCTCTCTACTGATCACCCATGACACCTATCATATCATACAACAACCCATGTGGCATGTATGTTATTAGACATGTCCACCTAATGCAATGCCTACAAACATACCCAAATAACAGGATCATATGACCTACACAAGGCCTGTATTGACAGACTCAGGGAAATCCAGCTCTGATATGTATGTTCATGAGTAGTCACAGGTGATATGTTCATGACATGTACAGCCATGTGTGCCCACAGCTCCTACATATACCCCATGTCAACAATTGCAAGCCATGCATGCTGTGTGCTGTCTGGACATTAGCCTTAGTACCACAATAGCCAGTACATGCTGGGGTGAGATGTTTACAAGCCACATACCCCGAACATGCTTGAATGAGTGTACTGCCTGGCTCTAACAGAGCACATTGCTGGCACTCTTCCAGTAAACATGAGGTGTGTGTGGCAGATATGATGTGCTCACTGTTGACCATTACAGTGCCCTGGTTTCACCATGGCACTGTCAAGTAACAGTTTGTAGGAGCATGACCTGGAATAATGCTGTGTGTCTTGCTGATATGTGCTGTTGTCATATATGTACACTTGGCTACTCAGTGAAGGTGGTTGTGTTCTACCAGTACATGAATACAACATCCATTATGGTGTAATGCCCGGCTATGTTTTACACATGGCGTGGGGAAGGTGTGGAATGTATCCTCTTGATCTGCTAGTCCACTTACTGATGTAGACCGTATAT
This sequence comes from Protopterus annectens, assembly GCF_019279795.1. Taxonomy (NCBI): domain Eukaryota; kingdom Metazoa; phylum Chordata; order Ceratodontiformes; family Protopteridae; genus Protopterus; species Protopterus annectens. The sequence goes on from NC_056725.1 coordinate 1,474,818,659, forward strand.
GTATACATTTGATGTTTGTTTAGCTTCCATGCGTGTGCAGTGTCTGATGTTTTAAGGTGACTGTTGTCTTAGTACATCATGCTGTTGCAATACAGCCTCAACATTGCCAACTGTATATGGTGATATGCTCAAAGTACAGTAAGCTGTACATGAGGTATGGACAGATGTTTGGACATGACTACTAAGTGGTGGGGCTACTTTGCAGATGAATGATTACTGAGGACAGCTTACTGGTGTGTTACAACCATTCCTGTAATAACCTGTGTAACTGCTAAGGTCTGGTTTTGTTAACTGAAGTGGAAGACAGACAATGCAGAATGCAGTAAGGGTGACACTGAAGGCAAACCTCATGACACCTGTAACAGTAATACCTCCCCTGTGCATATATTGTGAATATATCAGCACAGTTGGCAAAGGAAAGACTCAGTATGCTTTGTAGCGAATGAGATAGTGCTGTACTTCTGTAATACCTATCATGAGATGGGCAGCTGTTTGATTCACAGTACCGGCATGTGTGTGTGTGTGTGTGTGTGTGTGTGTGTGTGTGTGTGTGTGTGTGTGTGTGTGTGTGTGTCCATATTTGTCACATATGGTTGAGAATACATCCCACATGTTTTTCACTCTCCTGAACACTGTTGTTGACATCAGTACAGAGTGAAATGTAGAAAGAAAGGCATAGGCAGGTGGTTGAACCTCACACATGTCAAGTGTCTGTATGTGTGTGACATAGATGTATATCTTTGTGAATGCCACAGAGTGTGTGTGTGTTTGTGTGTGTGTGTGTGTGTGTGTGTGTGTGTGTGTGTGTGTGTGTGTGTGTGTGTATGGCTGTCCGGTCCCTGGAGTGAGGCTCTATTTTACCATAGTGAAATGTTAATGCCCCCTCCCCCATACACTTAATGCAATTTAGTATCCCTGTTTATATCATCTATCTTAGACGGGCATTCTAACCACCTGTTAACATGTACACCCTGGGGTGCGACTTGTTGCTACATAGCCTACTGATGAACCCCCTTCCCCACATACACTCACTGCACTGTAGTATCCCTATCTATGTCCTCAGTCTTTGGCCATTCCAACTACCTGTACATGTGTAATCTCTGTGGTGTGTCTTGTAATTGCATAGTACTATAATGATAATTTGCACATAGGCAGGGGTTCTCATCTGATCACTGGCAACTGTGTGTGTGTCAGAGTATGCATTACTGTGTCTGTGAATCCCTGAGTGTGTGGGTGTGTCTGTGCTTGCATCCTGTCACGGCAGCGGGTATTACTGCTTCCCAATGAGAAGTCACTATTTTCACTGGCTTTACCCTTGTCATTCACTATGCCACTCTTTTACCTCCTCCCCGCTCCAGGTAACTATACCTGTGATGTCACCCACTATGGATGTGATGGCTCTGAACACAGTAGCTTACTACACAGCTATCATGCTCTTGGATCATTAGAACAGTAAACATAATTGAAACATGGGAGGTTATAACTGTGATGTGGAAGCTACAAAGTGCATGCAGGTATTGTCATACAGACCTGTGAGTAGTCGACATGTACATATGGGACACTAACCGCAAACACTGACATCCCCCGGCACATGCAACTACACCTGAAAGAGGAAGACAGAACATCAAGATCAACATGCTGTTAGTGTTGTTACACATGATACATACTGTCAAATGTACAAAATGCATTCTAAAACTGTAATACATGGTATGTCTGCCACCTGTCAACACTACTAAACAATATTAATCTACAATTGTCTTCCTGGTATGTTCACCCTGTGCATCAGACCATATGCGCATGTCCCTGCACCGATGGTGTGGATGACAGGGATGCGGCACAGGCATCATCATATACACAGGGTGATAATGTTTTCCAGAGACCTAGGCTGTGCCATTGGATGACATCATGTGTGTATGTTAGGGTCTGTGATATCAGTGGGCCTGTGTGGATGTTATGCGTGTGTGTGTTGAGGTGCCCTACATTTGTTTCTAGTGTGTGTGTGTGTGTATATGCATGCACACAGGTCTGGTATGTGGCTGGCCTACACAGGGGTATTATTGACAGCTGCAGACTGTTCAAGGCAGGTTTCACAGTTCACGGTGTCAGGCCACGGCCATGTGACCTGCATCTGCCAGGGGTTGCACGGGCACTACCAGGCAGAGGTCCAGATTGGGTACTGTCTGATGACACATGTCCACTGGAATCGTGTCCTTGTTGGGACCATCCAGGACCATGTGCATGTGGCCTGCTGTGTCCTGGTGTGGGCTGCACAGCACCAGCTGCACTGCTCCTGCTACCGCCACTATGGGAGTGGGCATGTGCAGTAGCATGTTCATGTAGGCCTTCAACAGATGATGTAGCTGACCTACTTCCACGTGCCCAACGCCTCACTCCCACCAGATGTTCCAGCACAGACATTCCATGCTCGAGGATTGACATGCCATGGTCAAGGACTCCCACCGTGTCACCCAATCATCTATCCAAAACATCTGCAAGATGATGGTGAGCATTTGCAATTGCCTGGATGTTGTCAGTTAATGAACAGACAGCAGACCTCTTAAGCCACAGACCTTCTCTGTTGTGCCGTTCAGCATGTGCCTGTGCCTCCATTACAGCCCGAAACATGCATCTGGTGACTCCAGCTGATGTGCTTTGTCTCGCAGGGGCATGTTGGCCAGTGGTCCTCCTACGAGCAGCACTGGGAAAATGCCTGTGTGAGACATCACCAGTCAGTTGACTGGGATCATAGTGTGCAGGCACACCTTCCATAGTCTCCACACTTCCCTGTTCCATGCTACCACCCACCAACTGTTCTTCCTTTATGGCCCCAGTGGTGATGGGGTATGTGTAGGCAGGGGAGCTGTGTGCTAGGATGAAAGGAATATAGGTGGAATGGCAACCAATGGCACAGATTCAGCCTCTGACAACCCTGCCTGTGCCTCAATCATACTTTCATCATCACTGCTAGAGTCTTTAGGGACACTAACATCATGTGGACCGCAGGGGGGCAATGCACCTACATCAACACCTGTGAGGGGAAGACAAGAACTGTACATTACAAGTTATACCACACAGACACACACAGACCCATGCTATGGCACCCAATGGCATGCAACATGCAGGTGATACTTCAGATGGCATTCAGCTTAGACAATTATAGTGGTAGTTATCATACATCCCTGAGTTGCACACAATAGCATGCATGTATTATAGCAGACGGCATGCACCTTACACAATTATAGTGGTGGTTAGCCACTGCCCCTATGTGTGAGGACATGAGCAGAAGGGTATGTCGACTGAATACTATGTTTGCCTGAGCCCTAGCTTGCATATCTCCCCCAAAGCAGTGCATGTCTGTTCAACATTATTCCGCCTACCCCTGAGCTGAGTCAACAGACATTGTGCATGTGGCTGTACACAAGTTTGACATGACTGTCCCTACTTTGCAATGGTGCCACAGACCAGCACAGGTTTACAGTACACCGGCCTGATGTGTGGCGTACGATCTTGCCAATCACATGTAGTATGACATGTCTTCTGCTGATGTGTTGAATGACATGCATACCTGTGTAACACAATGGTGTCCCTTCCAATCTACAGTACGGTAATGTTGTCTCAATGCAGGGACGTGTTATACTAACATGGGCCTTCAGTTGATGCAATGTTGTCTGTCCACCCTACAAATATGTAATGACATACTGCACAATGAGCTGATGCGCATAGCCATTGCAGGGCATCATGTGGCTTCACTATTGCTATACAGTGTGAGTTACTGACACAGTTCATAGCCATGACTGTGTTCACATACAATACATATCTAATGTGGAATGTGACCCATGTCACTGAGGTGTATACACACTAAACCCTAATGTGGAATGTGTGACACCCCTGCACCTCTGCAACCGTATTACTGATGCCTGGCAACTATGCCCACACATGGCTATCTTAGCAGTACTCTATGTCCCACATGCCATCTGTGTACCTCACACACATGAGGAGCAGGCATGACAGTGATGTCTGACACCAGCAAGGTGAATGTACTGTATCTGTGGCCTGATGTGGTTGTATGTGTATGTTGTGCAACACATGCATGTATTTGGATACTGCATAGGAGAATGCTTTCATGTCGTGACATACTCAAGATGTTCAAGACATGTTATGTGGTGGTTTCATGTTATGCCTACACAAGCTGTGCACAGGCCTGTATGATGTTTAGTGTTTAACATCTGCAATATCACCATTACACAAAGGCCATAGTTGTATTGTATTGAGCCAATGTACAACAGGGTGTATACACATGTACATAATTTCTACAGTGCGTGTTGCTTCATGTCTCTGGCCATCCTCCATGGCCATGTGTACAAATGTTCTGTCCAACGGTTGTGATGGTCATCTATTTCACATGTCAGTATTATCCCATATGACATACACCCATAGATGTCATATGCTCCACTGAGGACAGGGTTATGCAGACAAAGGGTGGTATGTATGGGATGTGACACATCATGTTTTGTAGGATAGTTTGACAGTGTTGCAGTCAGCCCACTACATGTCATGGACATGTCAGATAGCACATGACATTGCATGACATTCATAGCAAGGGTATAATCCACAAGGGTGTATCCTGTGGGCCGGCCATACTCCAGCTCCAACACATTTAGAGTGTGTGCACACATATGCTCTCTGTACAGTACTGTTTGTATTCCCAACATGTGTAATGCTGATATGTAGTATTTGTCCCTACAGTGAAATGCACCTCCACCATTGTATTCACAGCTGTCCACACATCTGGCAATGACAATTTGGAAGGCTTAGTGTAGGTGTTTCATATAGTCTTCAATTGTTTCACATGGGTAACCACTGTGATGCATTGCAGGTCTGACCAGTGTCTATTAACAGGACCACCATACATTATGTGTACATGTGTTACAGCTGATAGCATGCAATTAATATGATCTGTGCATTATAAAGCCTGGTAAATAATAACAATCTCACCTGATGCAGTCTACTGTCGATGTAAAATGCCAGAGGTACTTAAACAGGAGTGTCACAACAGTAATTTCATTATCCACACCTGTGTGATAGCTACAGGGTGCAATGTCCATGTTAGCACATAAGCCAATACATTACACTATACTATGGAGTATGCACATCTGTGCATGCATAGAGTAGCAGACTATAGTATGTGGCATGTGTGCATGCATGCCTTGCATATGATGTTACATTACATATTGTACAGTAACACATGTAACTATGTGAAATATAGTTGTGTTATATGTGCAGTACTGACTTACCAGGCAACTCCAGGCTCGGTGGTTGAGAGACACCCACCTCCACAATACCAGCTAAAGCTTGTGGATGGAGGTCTGCAGGTGTCCCCAGGTTGGCCAGTAGCTCCTCGGTACATGTGAGTGGGGGCTGGGTGAGTGTCCCCCCACCTATTGCACCTTGTTCCCTGGCAATTGCATTAGCACGGTGTTTTGCCCATCTTATGAGGTCGGTGCAGTGTCGGCACACCTGCTGATAGGTGTGATTGTGACCACCAGCATCATTTACTCTCCTGTGGAGTTCCTCCCACAGGGCATCCCACTGCTGTGCATCCTGTGGCACATGGCTGAAGAGTGTTGAATGGTTGTCGAGGAGGTATGGGATGAGGACCTCATCCTCCAAGCAGGTGTACACTAGCAGCCTGCTACATGGCATACCTGAGAGACATAATGATGGAGACAGGTCACAGTAACTCAAAGAGAAGTACAGAAGTACAGCTGAACATACATGTGTATCACATTTATTAAGATTACAAATAAGTCTTCTCAAATCTACATGACACTAACACCACTGACATGTTTAAGTCCCACACATTTGACACTTACTGGTGATGTGATGTTATCACCATATATATGTGTGTGTCATGTGATGACATTGCTCATACTCCATGTGGATGTTGTTTTGACGTGGACATGTCTGTTTGCCTGTACTGGTTTCTTTACCTATCACTTAATGCTGTGTATATGTCACATATATAGTCGTACATAGCCTTTAGGGACGTGACCTGTGACCCTGAAAACTTGCTCACAGAATGTTTTGCATGTATGTGTTTTGCCATATACATCTACATGGCACTATACAGCTGTGTAGCATCCTGCCATGTATTTCCTGTGTTGCACATGTGAAACACATGGGACAATAGCTAGCCTGATGGTATTTTTAGGGTTGGATATCAACTATAGCATGTATGGTCATAGTGAACTAGTAGGCTATATGTCCTGGGTCATTTATGAGCCTAGGCAGACAGGTTACCTAGCTGTAGGCAACAGACAGGTAAGTTTCAGTGGCCAGTTCAAGCATGTGCCACAGAACTGATCCACAGGGTTACTGATATATTTGGCATGAGGTCATCCCATCATGTCACAGACAGGGACGATGTGAAGCTTCGCTGGGCAGGGATGCATAGTATGGCAAGAGTATGTTAAGTGTATGGGACAAAGATCTGTCAGGCATGTTGTGATCCTTGTACTAGAAAGGTGGATGTCCATGAAGTATGTGTTTATTTGGGATCGGGATGTGTTTAGTGCAGCATGTCCAACATCTCTGGGTTGGACATGGCTTTATTCAGGGTAGGCTGCATGCTACATAGTGGATTGGGAAGGGCAGTGTAGGCCATCTACACATGGGCAATAACCCTTAAAGGAAATATGTGATCTATTATGGGTCACATGAGTGTTGAGTATAGCTGAACAATTATTTCTATATTCATGGATGGCACCCTGTCAAGATTAGGGGTGCCACATACGACTACCTGACTGGTGTGATGAAGTAACTATCAAAGGAAAGACTACTGTCCAGCTGCATTCCATACACACACATTTGCCATTATATATATATAGATAGATATATCATAGAGGGAGTTAGTGATGTGATTTAAAATTTAAAATTTTATATATTTTTTTATGGCTGTTTTTATGGAATTGTAATATATGGTGTTGTGTTGGGTATGTCTCTTTTAATGTAATGCTATAAGAATGTTGGGAACAAATGTTTGAACAGTTCTGAAGAAGTCTTTAGTGGGGGATGAAAGCACTCAACTCCATGTTTTTTGAGTTCTAGCAGTATATTTCTGGTTTTCCTGGTTGTGTGGTTTGAAATTTTGGAATAAAGCTTTGTTTTACATCGATCCTTGGTTTCACATTTGGCTTATCAAGTTGGTGTTGTTCGTTTTCCAGTAAGCGTATGTGTTGGTTGTGATAATGAGATGCATGTGTTAACCTACACCTCATGACTGTCCAGTTCAGTCATGGCTATAGACTAGACTGCCTTCCAGCTTACCCCTGTAGCTGCATGCCAGACAATGTGTGGGGTGTGGTGTTAGGTGGGTTTGGCAGTGTACATGGCATAGAGATTACATTCCCCCAGGATGGCCACATACACAAAGCTGACATTAGTAAACACCAGTAGCTGACTAGTGAACATGCCTGTATGAGCATTCAGTACTACAAGTACCAAGTACTGTATTTAGTTTACTTATTGCTTATGAAGATGTTTTACACAGTGATGCTGACATGTAAATATTTCTGTTCTGGAGGTGACAACCGAATGACTGTGCATGTTGCATGTATGGCTACTGCACGGCTCAGAAAGTCCGAAGTACAAATCATGAAAAGTAGTGAACAATTATTTCTATATTCATGGATGGCACCCTGTCAAGATTAGGGGTGCCACATACGACTACCTGACTGGTGTGATGAAGTAACTATCAAAGGAAAGACTACTGTCCAGCTGCATTCCATACACACACATTTGCCATTATATATATATAGATAGATATATCATAGAGGGAGTTAGTGATGTGATTTAAAATTTAAAATTTTATATATTTTTTATGGTTGTTTTTATGGAATTGTAATATATGGTGTTGTGTTGGGTATGTCTCTTTTAATGTAATGCTATAAGAATGTTGGGAACAAATGTTTGAACAGTTCTGAAGAAGTCTTTAGTGGGGGATGAAAGCACTCAACTCCATGTTTTTTGAGTTCTAGCAGTATATTTCTGGTTTTCCTGGTTGTGTGGTTTGAAATTTTGGAATAAAGCTTTGTTTTACATCGGTCCTTGGTTTCACATTTGGCTTATCAAGTTGGTGTTGTTCGTTTTCCAGTAAGGGTATGTGTTGGTTGTGATAATGAGATGCATGTGTTAACCTACACCTCATGACTGTCCAGTTCAGTCATGGCTATAGACTAGACTGCCTTCCAGCTTACCCCTGTAGCTGCATGCCAGACAATGTGTGGGGTGTGGTGTTAGGTGGGTTTGGCAGTGTACATGGCATAGAGATTACATTCCCCCAGGATGGCCACATACACAAAGCTGACATTAGTAAACACCAGTAGCTGACTAGTGAACATGCCTGTATGAGCATTCAGTACTACAAGTACCAAGTACTGTATTTAGTTTACTTATTGCTTATGAAGATGTTTTACACAGTGATGCTGACATGTAAATATTTCTGTTCTGGAGGTGACAACCGAATGACTGTGCATGTTGCATGTATGGCTACTGCACGGCTCAGAAAGTCCGAAGTACAAATCATGAAAAGAGCCAGCCAAAAGGTGTAAATTCCCTATTTTAATCAGATAAAACCAAGTGATGTTGCATGATTAAGGTAGAGGGAAATATAAACCCTACTACCTGCCCCATGGACGTGACAACACTGGCTATTATGGAAACATTGTAGCTACCTTTAGCAGCAATCCTCCTCTAAGGAGCACATCACATCCTGATAGTTCATTACAGATGATGCAAGTGTCTACATGTCTGTTTCCTTCTCTGGGTATATACTCACATATCCACCAAGACCATGAGCTCTGTTGGGCACAGACACCCACTCCCCAAACAGAGTCATGTATCAATAGACTCTGATGCCATTATCAACACGATCAGGATATAATCAGATAGTGTAAGCCATCACCTATGAAGCGGCTATTACACATGGGCAACTGTCTCCTACACCTTACACTCCTATTGCAGATGTTACACTGGAGTTAAAGATGACATGCAACCTGTTTCATTACCAGTGCTGTGCTTTACCTTACATACAGTATGTGCAAGCGGCTATTAGGTTGGCAATGAGAGGTTAGGCTACACAAACCTGATAGTTCAACCAGTGTGTCTCTACTCTCAATATCCACTCTATGTAGGCATGCACATAGCCATTTGGTCCAGCCCTGTAACAAAGGTCACTACACATTTGCTTAACATGTACACATGCACACCTGTTATTGCTTGCAAACGATACTAGAGAGGTGGATATTACATGTGTTATGTGCATGGATAGTTACTTAGCTCTTCCAATTACCTTTGCCATCATGCTGATAAACTGTCAGATGAATACAAGTGACATGTATCCTGTTACTGAGTATTGTAATTGCTAATAGACATAACTACTGTTTGCATAACATAACAGAAATGCTGTGCAGAATGGAATACAGATAAGATCTGCCTAAAATACTGTACATTACACAGTTATTGGCGCAACATTCCACAATGCAAACCATATTTGCACAGTAAGCCCACCTTTGACATGTTCATCTTACTTATACACCCATACATATGTTGACTGTTACAATATATCGACATATACTATCCCCGGTTACAGCACATACTTGTTGGACCAATCCTGACACTGACAGTGGCTGGAAGCAAATTGGTGAGTTCCAAACCCATGTCATCCCATGTGGTGTATGAGAAGTTTGCCTTGTGACCTATAGCAGTACACACATAGAATACTACAAGCATTACTACTGCTCAACAAAACATCGCTACAAGATAGCTATTTCCACTATATGCATTGATTACACTGTAATTCTTACAGAAGAGGTACTACATACACAGACATACTACATGTTATACATACCTTCTTAGTAATTGGAGGTGTTATTGACTAGTATAATACTTGTTTTCAGTTCGTCTTTCAGTGTTTTGTACTGTCCTCCTGGTAGATACAGATGGTTTGAATGTCTGACAAGGCAACCTTTTATACTTACAGATCAGTAACATGTGCTATACCGATAACCAATTGGTGTTCCTAAGTAGCTAATTACATGTACATCAGCTGCGCTGCTACTGCCTTAGCCAATACCATGGCAACAGTGGACTATAACTGAGCACTCCACTTGGCGTTGTCCCTTTGCCTTACTTGTGAGGAATACAGCCTAGAAGTGTTGTTTGTAATCTATTGCAACAGCTGTATGGTGATGAACAGTAATATATTGTGTGTAATGCCTAGAAGATTTGGACTATGTGAGTACTGCTGTTATATTTCTGAACATTGCTACTTGTGCAGGGTTTGTCTGTACCTAATACCTCTGCATATTTTTCAGTCTGGCCAGGATTTTTGACCAGCTCAAGGCTGCATAGCTATGCATATAATGTTAGAGGGTTTACAGTGTGCTTACCAGACATATTTAGTTTGGTGTTAATGTGTATCATACTGTGCTGATAATCAGTACTCGGTAACACTTCCTGGTGTACAGACCTTTCAACCCTCTGAAACTGGATTAGTTCATACAAACCCTGTAACATCAGCAGCTGTTCAATTGTATAACAGCAACTATTTCACATAGGGCCATGTTAGTGTGTCTGAGTCCAGGTATGTTAAGGTTTCAGCAGATGTTGTACAGTAGTTTAATAATTGGTTATGGTATGATAGTATGTATTGATGTAATTATTTTGGTTGTGGGGTAGATGTTGGCGGGTGTACATAGCACATGCAGGTGTAAAGGAACCCCTTTTATACAACTTCTATATGTGTGTGGGTGTTCCTTCCCTATGTGAACACCTATGCCTTAGTGGACTAATACTATGGCAATTGCAGGCTGATTCATTAAGGCACTGTTAAATGCTTCCTGTATAGCATGCATGTATTGTTAGTCCTTGAATCCTTTTGGCAATACATCAGAATGTAATAAAGTTTTGCTAAATGAAAGCTGTCTGTGTATTTCTGTCATGGATATTTGCAGTCATTGCAGTTATGTTGGTGACTGTGTCCATAGAACATATTTGTAATAGTGTATTGGCATATAATCTTCATATGTTATGTTCATATTGTTGGGGGGGGGTGTGATTGCTATGGTCCATGTTATACTCAGATATGAACACTTTGGATGCTGTCTACACACACACACACACACACACACACACATATATATATATATATATATATATATATATATATATATATATATATTTGTATGTGTGTGTGTGTGTGTGTGTGTTTTTATATATATATATATATATATATATATATATATATATATATATATATATATATATACAGATAGATATAATATATAATATATAATATATATATTATTGCATATGTTTATCTGTACCTCCATAGATGTGTACATGTTTTTAACCTATTTACATATATATGTAGATCTGTATATATCGACATGTCTCTATGTCTCTCTCTCTCTCTCTCTCTCTCTCTCTCTCTACACATATATATATCTATCTATATATATATATATATATATATATATATATATATATAAGCATACACCTTTCATTGGGTACATGGCGGGTTGTCCTATTGCAACACATTCCTTCCTTTTGTGTTTTAACCTGTCTGCATACACAACTGGGATAGGTACATCTCAGGTAGCTTAGTGATAGGTTAGTCTGAGGATGGAGTACATGGTTGTGGGTTCTAATCCTGGAAGGTGTTATTAATTTACCTCTCAAAGTAGGCACAGGTAGGGAAAGTGTGAATAACGCACATTTAAGCGGTTGTAAGCAGGTTTCCATGTGGTCTGCGCGACGTTAAGCAAAGGTTAAACCTGTGAAGCGTTTCTCCGTTTACCGTGTTTAAGCACCGCTTCCTGTCATGCAAACCCATGGAAACCTGCTGACAACTGCTTAGAAGTGCTTTAATCCACCTGCATCCAACAGCCCTTATTCTGGACCTCAAAATAACTTAAGAGCCCTTGCAGGTCTTGAACCCGGGACCATGAGCACCCAGTCACTGACTTTACCACAAAGGCATCTGAGATATGTACAAATGTTATGGTGTTTAGAATATACATTTTACTACAGGCATTCCTCACTACTGAAAACAAATGTGACAGTCAGTTGGTGTACATATGCCTGATAAATGTTAATGTTCATATGTTTGTGAAATTAGGTGTTGCAATGTGACATGGCAGGGTGTATTATGAATGAGAAAGGTTGTTTTGTGTCCTTCTTATATTGTCCCCATACTTCATGTACACCCCTCCAGTTCATTTATTGAGCATCCGACCCAGGCTCTCCTTGATGCATGATTTCATTACCCATCATTCCTCCCCCACCCCAATCTTCGCATACACAACAACCATCCCTACTATGGTGAATTAGGTTAATATTAATAGTTATAATACCAGAGCTGCATGTGTTTTGTGTACACTTCAATTCCTTTGGATTGCTTCTGTGCCACGAAGTGTGTTCATAGATGTTTATATATATAGCTATTGATGTAACTGTATAATACAGTGTGCATGGTCCAGGGTTCAACACCTGCAATGCTTTAAAAATGATTTTTACTCCAGAATAAGGCTCATTTAAGCAGTTGTAAGCATGTTTAAAAGTGTTTGTGTGACATTATAGCAGTGGTTAAACACAGTTAAACAAACTTTGTAACATATAACCTGTGCACGCAAACACGGCCACATCTGCTAATTACTCAGGATATATACATTTCAGTGAAGTAACATCTCACTATGTGCTTACATAACATTACATTTTCTGTTGACTTTACTCCCCAGCACAGATGGGTTTATATGGGTGTTTCGAATGTTTATTATACAGATGATTACTACCTATATATGCAAGTTGTGGTTAAGGTATACTTTTTAACATGATAAACATCCCTGACTTTATTGGGATTGGGACCACAAATGCACAGATACTATGCAGATGCTGTAACCATTACACTATTCACATTAACGTTGCTTCCACCTATTTCTTATTTAGATGATTTCTATGTGTAAGCTAGGCTAAGCAAAGAGTGGAGGCCCACAAACCGACTGAGCTTCACTTACTCTTGAAATAATATATAACAAATGTAATGTGAGACAATACATTATATTCCCAACTACATTAGGCATAGCCCCTCACTGACACACTTCAAGGGAAACCTTGTTGTGTGAATGGGTAAAAGAATATACATCCCTGGGATCATGTGTCCCAGAACCATACAGCCAGGGGGGTGGGGGAGCCCATCCAGTTTGATAGCTGCGAGACCTGTTGGGGAAATTGAATGGTGTTGAATTGTCACATTAGCATGCCCTCTTTAGATCACTAAGTGCCCCTATCACCCTCCACCACCCCAGTCTTCAACAGCTTCTGGCAACTCAGCCTGGAATTGCTTTATTGGCTATGCTTGACAGATGCTCAGTTACTTCATCAATGGTGCGGAGAAAGCCAACACACTGTAGCTATACTGCTGATTGCCCTTGGGCAGATAGGTAGTAATCTATCTGTGAACCTTTAAAGTGCAGGCCATCACAGCCATAATATGTGAATAAACAGACTTTCAGATCACCATATACAGTGAGAAATCACCATGCAGTCAGGAAACAGTTAAGTACTGCAAGAACATACAGAACACTGATACTTAGTCACTCCAAAAGCCTAGCTTGGAAGCTAGAACACTTGTATAAGTTTAAGGCTTTCTATTGCTTACCAGTAGGTTACCTACAGGAGAGATGAGAAACAAGCACAGATGGGAAACATGCATGCAACAATACCATACCGGCTTATGTGTCAGCCTTAGGCTTTGGAATACTGGCCAAGGCTATTGTCGCCCCCATGGTGCCTTTTTTAGGAGAGTCTCAAAGGTGAATACCAGCTCCATAACTAGCACAATAGCAGAATCAATGAGGGTTATGCTACTCAACACCAGGGGTTGTGATCACAACATGCATGCACTCACAGCACTCCTCAGGATAGACAACATCAACATCTGTGCAGTAACTGAGACCTGTCTTAAGGCTCCTGAGAGCACACTAGCACTACCAGACTACAACCCATACCACACATTTCAGCCACAGAACATGGACTGACACAGACATGGAGGGTGTGTATCCATATTCATCAGGGACACCTACACCTCCAGGTTAGTGGGGCAGCATGATACCTCTGAGATCATCCATGTGCAGCTAACATCAGCCACAACTGCAATGTAAACTGTGGCCTGCTACAGATCACCCTCCATGATCCAGGACCATCACGCCACCTTCCTGGAGACAGTGCAGAACATGACAGTCTTAACGCACACCCTGGCATTGGTCGATGTCAACAACCCTTCCATTAAATGGGAAACTTACTCAAGTACTCACTTCCAGGCCCAGCGCTTCCTGGAATTTATCATCTCATATGCCCTGTATCAGGTGGTAACCTCCCTAATGAGGGGTGGAAACATACTAGAAGTGGTCATCACCAACATGGGCAACAGGTGCAAACCCAGCAGAGGTTAACCAGTCACTGGTTAGATCTGACCATGAACTATTCACTGTTTCCACAAACAAACATCTCCCCCACCCACAGAAACCACAGTGTATACCTTTCCTACAGCTACATTTACACTACTAGTGACAGGGGTTGGGGGTTTTGCAGCCCGCATGCTAAGGGGAAACACTGCTCAAGATACAGACAGATTTGCAAATGCAATCTATAAGCACCTACATGGATGTATGGATCATGCCATCACTGGTAAACCAAGACTCACTCCTCCTGGACAAGGACACCAGTCTGGTGGACCCCTGCAATAAACAGGCTATACTACAGAAGTAGGACAGTGTTCCAGACAAACAGCAAATCCCACGAAGGGCAGACATCCATGACTACTATTAGTATGATACATAGGTTCCTCATGACATCATCCAAGGCTAACATCAGCAGGAAAATATGCAAGGATTCGAAAGATAACCTCAAAGCCTTCTTTGGCTATGTCAAGGATCTAAGTGGTGACACACAGATTTGCACTGTGCCAGTGAAATATAGCACAAAATATGCTGACCCTACTGATATCGCCAACATCCTTGCAGATACATTCAGTGTATACTTCACCCCCTAAAGAGCCCACAACACTACCCGAAAGGTACAGTATCCCACACATCAGAGACACACAGGTGGAAATGGCCCTCTCTAACAGCAAAACACATCATCAATGGAGGCAGATGTTGTCCCAGACTGCATCTTGCAAACTGTACAAGACAACCTGACCCCCCCCCACCCACCCACCTAATTAAGCTTTTCAATATCAGCCTTTCCACAGGCTACATGCCCATACAATGGCATGTGGCAACAGTTATTCCACTCCATCAAGGTGGAATCACAACTGACCATTGTAACTTCCACCCCATAAGCCTGATTATCCTGGTCTGCAATGGTATGGATCGCATCCTCATGGCACTCATTAACAAAGACATCGGTAACCTTCAAACATGTGACCCAACCCAGGTTAGCTTGGTTGAGTGCAGTTCATGCCTACTGAACCTGTGTGATGTCTTGCATGCAGTCACCAAGAAGTTACATGATGGGAGAGGTGGTTCACACATACTACCTGGACCTCGCCAAGGCGTTTGACACCATGCCCCACTCAGGTATTATTGATAAACACACCAGCCTGTACATACACCCATACATCACAGGTTGGGTTGCCAAAGGGCTTAAACACAAAACCCACATGGTACAACTAGCGGTCTCCAGGTCCAACTCTTGAACAGTCATGACTGGTGTCCCAGAGGACTCAGTCCTGGGAGCCCTACTGTTTGGCATATACTTTTCAGAGGTACAGGCAAACACAGGTGGACTACGGCAGACCATGTTTGGCAATGACTGCAAACTGGGAGCCATGACTGATAGTCCAGCTGACACAGACATCCCTCAAAGGACCTCACAGAGACCAACACAGGGTATCAACGTCATGGCCTCCAGCCAAGTGCCACTAACTGCATGGTCATTCCATTGTGGAATATTAAGCACCCACATATTAACACATAAGTGGCAGCCACTTTAATACAGATGAAGTAATGGAGTATCTGGGGACTAAGGTAGATGGTGATCTCCCCTTTGACAATCATATCTCCAAAGTAGTTAGGACATCCTTCTATGTAGGCCATCTGATTACTAAAGGGTTCCCATCTAGACATACTGGGGTTATAGTGCCCCTTTACTCATCACTCATCAGTCTCATCATAGGGTATAATAACCCATTTGGGATGTACCTCAGAAGACACTTCCAACAGCTGGAAGGTCCATGAATGTACCTCGCCATGGGGATTACTGGCCTCAAACATATGCCCTATGCAGCCAGACTGAATAAACTCCTGCTTTACTCAGTGGCATCTCCTTTACCCATAGATGATCTCTGCTGGCCAACACAGCCATGTCAAACTCAGGCTTAATGGATATGCTCCACCTATGGGAATCCATGTCACAGTGAGCCACACACTGTAGTAAGCTGTACCTTGCCACAACAATAACTAGAAGATGCTGGTGGGATGGATTCCTGTTACAGACATTCCCCATACTTTGAAACAACATCCCTAACTACATTATACAGAGCCCCTCACTAACACTTTACAAGAGAAACCTTGAAGAGTGGAAGGGGAACAGTAGATGCACCCCAGGGATCCCATTGGCTCTGCTCCACAGAGGGACAATTAATGAATCAATGGGGTGGCAAAAGCTGACACATTTTGGCTAGGCTTATGAATGGCCTCTGACAGTTAGCCAAGTACCTACCTATGAACCTATACATACAGTATCAGCACATGCTGATAGCTTAATTTACTGTTAAGGTGTTAACTTACCTTGTGCCAATGGCAGTTGTGTGTGCAATAGTTGAGGGCTACCTATGTTAGATGCACACTGTAGACTGCCTATACATGACAATTTACAGGTAGTCTTGTGTGTGTGCCATCCATTTTTACTGTGTGTGCTGATGGAGAAAGGTGTCAGTCCCTAGGTGCCTACACTGTCAGTGTGTGTGCTATACGTTCCCTCCTTGCCACAGCATGGGCATACTGGGCATGCCTCCATCTTCCTACTGGGGCTGGCTCAGGGTGTTCATGGTCTGAGTACCTCTGTGCCTGTGGGGCTCTTGGCAATGGTGGTGGGCTGTGAGGGCCTTCACCATTCTGTCCCTGCTGCAGCTGTTTCCACAGGATCATATTGTGTAGCATGGCACATACTATGAAGATGTGGGCACAAGTGTGTGGAGAGTACTGCAAGGCTCCACCAGATATTTCAAAGCAATGGAACCATGGTTTCAGCATCCCAAACACATGCTCTATGATGATCCTGGTTTGTGCGTGTGCCTCATTATGGCATTCCTGCATGGGTGTGTGTGCATTTCTGATGGGAGTCATCATCCATGGTTCCAGTGCATAGCCAACATCCCCCACCAGGTGGTCATTTGGGATGACCCCCTGGAAAATAACTGATACAGCTGTGAGGCATGCCAGATGTGGGAGTAGTGATAGCTTCCAGGGCTGCCAGCACACACATCCATGATAATTCCCTGGGTATTGCACATGACCTGGCAGTTGATGGAGGGGTATCCCTTGTGGTTTATGTAACACCTACCATGTTCACCAGGTGGTGACTTAATGTGTATGTGCATGCAGTCTATTGCACCCAGTACCTCTGGGTATTCTGCCACATGGTGGAAGAGATGCATATTGCTGGCCAACTCCTTGTGCGTTCAGGGAAAGTATATGTGGTCATTGGCATGTGGTAACATGGCATCCAGGAACTGGTGTAGTACCCTGGATGCTGATGCCTGTGAGATCCCCATGATATCCCCAGTTGGTCTTTGAAAGGTACCTGTAGCTAGTATTCTCAGGCTTACACATACCTTTGTATCCACTGGGATGGGTTCCCCTCTGTTTGTTCTGGCTCTGAGGCATGGCCGGCACAGCTCCACAAGTTGCTGTAGGATGTCCTTGTCCACCCTGTAACACTCTACTATCTCCAGATCATGTAGCCCCTGGTAGGTTACCCTGGGTCTGAAAACTCTTTTCTTCCTCTGGTGCCTGAGGTGGTCATGTGTATCATCCTCCACATCACCTTCAGTCTCCAACACATGCTGGTGGATCAAAGCTATGGCAGTCCCTAACATGTACATACTAAAAGTTCCCCGTATGTATACACCACTGGTGCAGAGTTTATAGGAATACACAAATTTGTGTGAGGTGCTTTCACACTTTATATTATTGTGCTATGGATGCTGCTGATGTCATTGGGTGTGTATGATCTATTCCAGCTGCAGAGTGTCTTAATTATGGCTTTTACAATGAGTACTGCAAGTGTGGGGCCTTTACTGTTGAGCTATGCTTGCCTGCCTTGAATAATCTGTTGCCCTTTAATTCACGTTTAAACCTGGATCCCCTCCTATTATCAGGCTGCCACCTGCCTTATTTCTTGTTTTGTACTTTCCCTACCCAGTCATGGCAAAATGTGTCTTGTAGCTGATATACTGCAAATCGGCTTTGTTCTGCTTTGACACTTTACTGTTTTCTTTGCAGAACAGCCCCTCCTCTTTCCTGTTCTGCAGGTAGCTGCTTGCAGCCTTGTTAGCTGTTGTCAATGGCCCACTGTAGGCTCCTAGGTGTTAATTAGTCATTTGTACTCCAATTTCCCTGCTGCAGCATTTCCTTATTTCTTTCCTATATCCTTCCTTTTCCAGCTGCAGTACGCGCTGCGCAAATCCATTTACCGGGTTTACGTGCGTTTTCATCTCCGTTCACATGCATACTCGGTTACCTTGTGTACTCTCAGCTAAGCAAAACTATGGCCAGTTCAACACACCCCTATCCTGCAGCTTTGCCTAGCTAGGGGCAAACCAGTTTAGCAATGCTCCAATGTGCTTACAGCAATGGCGACACACCCCTCTCTTGATGTCATCTTTATCTCAAGGGCACATCTCGGTGTTATAATGCTATGCTGTGAGGTGCATCCTTACACCAGCAGGGAATCTGTGATTCACTATTACTCCTCTCATTTGCATGGCATTGCCTACTAATTCCTAGCTACCATGCATAACACTGTCAGAGCCCCTTAGCAACCCTTGTGCCATAGTATGGTGTAGCATGCCTGCCATTGACTATTATGGGGAAATCATGATATGTGTTACATTGCAGTTTTATTCTATATTTTTATATTTTCCTTGCGATCCCCTTTGCACGCCACTGCCCTGCACTTCCATGTAGCAATAGTGTGACTATATATATTAAATGTTAATTTTATATTTTGTACATTTTTTTATGCCATTGGCTATATATTTCACCATTGGCACATATTAACAATATAATACATGTGTTTGGTCGGCTGTCATGGCTCCGATTTTATGTTTGCAAAAATGTAAACTGTTTTCTACGGTTTACATTTCTGCATGCTTACACTACACTTGCACCACTTCCTGGATCACTACATACCTTCATTTGCATGCTACTCTGCTGCACACGGGGTAATTAGCATACAGGCCCCGGGAGTTGTGCAGGCGTAGCGTACGCAGGTAGTGCATGTGGGAACAGCTCTTACCTGGATCGCTCGGTGGCCATATTTGGTGTTAGAATGCCGACGCTATGCCTGCACCTGGCGCAAGCTTTATGAATCCCTGGGACAGTGTCTAGTTTCTCACAAAAGGACCGATTCTGACACTATTATTTGTTCATCTTTCTAGAACTTTCACTTTGTATGACTGCCTTGTATACATATTTAAGATTTCTTAGATAACAGCTTACTATTTTTCTTATCCCATACATAAGATCTAGGATTTTTTCAACAACCACTGCAAGTTCAGACTTTTGGATTCTTACTTTGTCCTCATCTTGTAAATCTGGTAATTTTCGTTAGCTCAGATCAGACTTTTTTGAGTCTTCTAATTTCTTTTCAACACTTTCTATACATTATGTTGATCTTTTTACTCATGATATGCAGTTAAGATAGGTGATCTAATTGCAATTTTATGACCATTAACAGCTTAATTTGTAAGAGACAGACCCCCTGCTGTAGACCATTCTTCTATTCCACAATTACAAGATGGCATTTTGTTGCTACAGCAGTTTCTTACAACATTGCACAATTTATTTGTAAATATTGTATTTCAAGTCACATTTTAGATGTGAGTTGTGCAGCTTTAGTGTCAGATTTTAGATGGTGAAGAGCTACAGAAGGTAGGCCAAAAATTTAGTTTCAGAATGCTGAGTTTTGGGCATCTGTTTAAAATATAACACACACACACACACACACACACACACACACACACACACACACACACACACACACACACTTTTCTTGTGTAATGAATTTTATTGTGGAGCCTTCATATTTATTTGTAATTGAGGGAAAATATTTTATTTCCAGACACTCTTTTATCCCATTTTAAGTTACATTTTTATGATAGGTAGAAACTGACTCCATAATCGTATTCTATTTCATTTAGAGATAATGGTAAAAAAGTCTACCAGTGAAATGTTATAGTTTGTGAGGAAGAAGGGGATCTGAGAATGAGTGCGAGGTCATGTGTGACACATATCAGACACAAAGTTAATAGCT
The DNA here is from genome assembly GCF_019279795.1 of Protopterus annectens. Classification (NCBI taxonomy): domain Eukaryota; kingdom Metazoa; phylum Chordata; order Ceratodontiformes; family Protopteridae; genus Protopterus; species Protopterus annectens. The sequence continues at coordinate 1,474,839,257 of NC_056725.1, forward strand.
TGTCGGTACTCTTTTCTAACTGAAATAAATAAATAAATCTATCTATCTATCTATCTATCTATCTATAATACTGTCACCATCAACATTCCATTTTAAATAGGATATGGGTGCCACGTTAACTGTCACCTTCTCTTTCAAGCCACCATCTCTTCTTTGATAGTCGTGGCCAAATGTCAGAGGTCTTCTCAAATGTAATTCATTCATCTCTTGGCTAGATGTTCTCATCTCCTTCTCCATTCTTCTAGTCTCTTCCAAAACTGCTTTAACAAGCAATTTTCTGCTTTCCTGCATGTATGGCTATACCACTGCAATTGGTTTTCCTAGATTTTCTCCACTGCTGGGGCTACATTAGTTTCAGTTCTGATTTCTTCACTTATTCATCACTCTCCACTATGTGCGGTCTGCTAGCCAATGCATGTAGTTCAACTCTATCACCTCAGACTTCTTCAGCTGCTCTGTCCTCACTGCCATTGGCTGTGTGTCATATAGAAGCACTGGTGGCACCACTGGTTTATATACCTCTATTTTCAATGTCTTTGGCATTCTTCTGTCACACACTGCTTTCAACATTATGTACCAGCTGGGTGCAGTATGGCATTCTTCTGTCACACTCTACTTTTAACACTATACATCAGCTGGGTGCCATGTGGCATTTTTCTGCTGCATACTACTTTTAATACTATGTGCCAGCTGGGTGCAGTGTGGCATTCTTATGCCACACAATACTTTAAACATTATTTGCCAGCTGGGTGCAGTATGGCAATTCTTATGTCACACACTACTTTTAACACTATGTGCCAGATGTGTGCAGTGTGGCATTCTTCTGTCGCACACTATTTTTAACACTACATGCCAGCTGGGTGAAGTGTGGCAACTCTTCTTTCACCCACTACTTTTAACACTATGTTACAGATGGGTGCAGTGTGGCATTCTTCTGTTTGCACACTACTTTTAACACTATGTGCCAGCAGGGTGCAGTGTGGCATTCTTCTCTTGCACACTCTTTTAAACACTATGTGCCAGCTGGGTGCAGTGTGGCATTCTTCTGTCATACTCTAGTTTTAACACTATATGCCATCTGGGTGCAGTGTGGTATTCTTCTGTTGTACATTACTTTTAACACTATTTGTCAGCTGGGTGCAGTGTGACATTCTTCTGTCACACACTACTTTTAACATTATGTGCCAGATGGGTGCAGTATGGCATTCCTCTGTCACACACTATTTTTAACACTAAGTGCCATCTGGGTGCAATGTGGCAATTCTTCTGTTGCACACTACTTTTAACACTATATTACAGCTGGGTGCAGCATGGCATTCTTCTGTTGCACACTACTTTTAACACTATGTGCCAGGTGGGTGCAGTGTGGCATTCTTCTGTCACACACAATGATTAACACTAAGTGCCAGCTGGGTGCAGTGTGGCAATTCTTCTGTTGCACATTACATTTAACACTATATTACAGCTGGGTGCAGCGTGGCATTCTTCTGTTGTACACTACTTTTAAAACTACATGCCAGCTGGCTGCAGTGTGGCATTCTTCTGTCATACACTACTTTTAACACAATGTGCCAGTTAGGTGCAGTGTGGCATTATTCTGTCATACACTCCTTTTAACACTATGTGCCAGTAGGGTGCAGTGTGGCATTCTTTTGTTGCACACTAGTTTTAACACTATGTGCTAGCTGGGTGCAGTGTGTCATTCTTCTGCTCTTTACTACTTTTAACACTATGTGCCAGCTGGGTGCAGTGTGGCATTCTTCTTTTCCACACCAGTTTTAACACTATGTGCCAGCTGAGTGCAGTGTGGCATTTTTAAGTAGCACATTACTTTTAACACTGTGTGCCAGCTGGGTGCAGTAGGCATTCTTCTGTCACAAACTACTTTTAACATGATGTGCCATCTGGGTGCAGTGTGGCATTCTTCTATCACACACTCCTTTTAACACTATGTGCCAGTTGGGTGCAGTGTGGCATTTTTCTGTAGCACATTACTTTTAACACTGTGTGCCAGGTGAGTGCAGTGTAGCATTTTTCCTGTTGCACACTACTTTTAAAATTACATGCCAGCTGGCTGCAGTGTGGCATTCTTCTGTCACACACTACTTTTAACACAATGTGACAGCTGGGTGCAGTGTGGCATTCTTCTGTCACACACGTTTTAACAATATGTGCCAACTGGGTGCAGTGTGGCATTCTTCTGTCACACACTAATTTTAGTACTATGTGCCAGCTGGGTGCAGAGTGGCATTCTTCTGTTCCACACCAGTTTTAACACTATGTGCCAGCTGGGTGCAGTGTGGCATTTTTAAGTAGCACATTACTTTTAACACTGTGTGCCAGCTGGGTGCAGTGGGCATTCTTCTGTCGCACACTACTTTTAACATGTGCCAGCTGGGTGCAGTGTGGCATTCTTCTGTCACACACTCCTTTTAACACTATGTGCCAGCTGGGTGCAGTGTGGCATTTTTAAGTAGCACATTACTTTTAACACTGTGTGCCAGCTGGGTGCAGTGGGCATTCTTCTGTCGCGCACTATTTTTAACACTATGTGCCAGGTGGGTGCAGAGTGGCTATTCTTCTTATCACACACTACTTTTAACACTATATTACAGCTAGGTGCAGTGTAGCATTCTTCTGTTGCACACTACTTTTAACACTATGTACCAGCTGGGTGCAGTGCGGCATTCTTCTGTAGCACATTAATTTTAACATTGTGTGCCAGCTGGGTGCAGTGTGGCTTTCTTCTGCTGCACACTACTTCTAACATGATGTGCCAGCTGGTGCAGTGTGACATTCCTTTATTGCACACTCCTTTTAACACCATGTGCCAGCTGGGTGCAGTGAGACATTCTTCTGTTGCACACTACTTTTAACACTATGTGCCAACTGGGTGTAGTGTGGCATTCTTCTGCCACACAGTATTTTTAATAATATGTGACAGCTGGGTGCAGTGTGGCATTCTTCTGCCACACACTACTTTTAATACTATGTGCCATCTGGGTGTAGTGTGGCATTCTTCTGTCGCACACTACTTTTAACATGATGTACCAGCTGGGTGCAGTGTAGCATTCTTCTGTTGCACACTACTTTTAACACTATGTGCCAGCTAGGTGTAGTATGGCAGTCTTCTGTCACACACTACTTTTAACACTATGTGCCATCTGGGTGTATTGTGGCATTCTTTGTCGCACACTACTTTTAACATGATGTGCTGGATGGATGCAGTGTGGCATTCTTTTGTCACACACTACTTTTAACACTGTGCCAGCTGGATGCAGTGTGTCATTCTTCTGTCTCACACTACTTTTAACAATATGTGTCAGCTGGTTGCAGTACCTCTGATTCTAGCTCTGACCTCCTCAGTCAGATTTCCTTTGTCTTCAGCCATGCATCTAGCATACTTGAACATGTTAACCTTTTCTACTATCTTACCTTCTAGCTCAATTACCAGAGTCTTCTGATTTCTGCTATTTGCTGCCATAACCATTGCTTGCTTTGTACTCGGTTTCATCCCATGTGCCTTCAGTTTTGCATTCTAATACCCTATCATTTATTAAAGTTCCTGATCCACATCCCCACACATATATATACAGATATATATATGTGTGGATTCATATCACTTCAACTAAAGACCATTTCACTGACACTCATTTCACTGAGACCGAATCACCTAAAGTTCATTTCACCTAAAACTCATTTCACTGACAAGTAGTACTCTAAGGCAAGTCAAAGGTATATGTCCTTTTCCGCACTGTAGAGTGATCCTGATGTTAGTATATATAGTTGGGGTGTGTGCCCCCCCACCTAGTTGCCTTTTACCAAATAATATAAAACAAAACCAGACAACATAAAATCAAAATAAGTGGGGGCTACACCCCCCAACTATATATACTAACACCAGGATTGCACTACAGTGGGGAAAGGACATATACCTTTGACCCAGAGACTCCCCAGACTCTGGAATAGACTGCCCATACATGTCAAGCAGAGTGCCTCTTTGGCCCTCTTCAAAAGGAACCTTGATATTGGATGGGAGATAGGAAATTCACCGTGGGGATCACGTCAGTCACCCTGCTACACAGGGGTCCAGGAAAGTAAATACTGTGGGAAGAAATAGCCAGGGAATTGTTATGGCTAGGCTTGTATAGGCCCTAGGGCTGATAGCCTAGTACCAACCTATGAACTTATGAACCTATGAACATGCCTTAGAGTACTACTTGTCAGTGAAATGAGTTTTAGGTGAAATTAACTTTCAGTGAAATGAACTTTAGGCGATTTGGTCTCAGTGAAATGGGTTTCAGTGAAATGGTCTTTAGGTGAAGTGATATGAATCCATAGATATATATATATATATATATATATATATATATATATATATATATATATATATATCTCAATAGATAGATAACTAGATAATGTACATATGTCACTTTGATAGGTTATCATATTGACATGCACACATATAGATATATATCAATAGATAAATAATGTATGCATGTCACTATGATAACCTATCAATTCCAGCCTCCAGTAGTTCTGTGTACCCTTGTTTTAGAAAATCATGTCCATCTAGGTGTTCCCATAAGTAAAATCTTCCTTTGTCATTCGCTAGTGAAAAATGTTTGTTACTTATTATCCACTGTTTTAATGACTGTGTGCTTTTGTGTGCTTTTCTGGAAAACCAACACATTATGAACCACACAAGATCATTAAGTAGGTAAAAAACAAACAAGACCTCAATGAATGATGTGGCATATTAAAAATAACAAAACAGAATTCCAGGCAGAAAGGACAACTGTTTTACAGTGGCATCTTGTGGAGCTGGCTAATGAGTTCCAGACCCCCTCCCCAGTTACAAAAACTAAGAAATGAAAAAAAGAGGAGGATATTCTGAAAACTAACTATTATTTAAACCATCATATAAAAGTACTTAATTACTGGTTAACTGTGTGTGTGTGCGTGTGTGTGTGTGTGTGTGTGTGTGTGTGTGTGTGTGTGTGTGTGCACGCGAATGTTTACACATGCTTCTGTATGCGTGCATGTGTATGTCAGTATATGTATGTATGTATGTAAGTGTATATAAGTGCATGGTGAAATATCTTTCAACTATTCCTGATTTTACTGCACTGTTTTACTCAGTAACTGATTTTTCTGGATTGGTAAATCACTGAAAATTGCAATCAGTCATTAAAGCCAGACATTAGAACTTCATAATCTTATTTATTTCAGGAAAATGCTTGTAGATAGAAACCCACTTGCTATATTAACTTTTTAATTGAATTATAGTTAATTTAAAAATTATGATTTTGGGTCTTTGTCCCTTCATTATTGTTGGCTTTATCTAAAAGGGGTTAAAAGGTATAGTGGAGGAGGGACACAGAAGCCCTCAACCATCTTCAATTTTACCTCATATTTTGGTTTGTTTTCTTGTAACATTTGTGTTGCTCTGGCACATCATTGAGGATTACAATTACTAATAACAGACATTTGATTTTTCGGGTTCATATTAGAATGACGAAAACGCATTTTGTCGAATACGTTTTCGTCGACACATGTAGGGCGAACAAGCAAAACAGCGAAGCGGCTGTTCAGCAAATTCTTTCCCTGGAAAAGAAGTCGCTTGACCGCTTCATTGCTTTGCCTGTTCTGGAGTGTAGTGTGGTCCCTTGTCCGGTATAGCTCCCGAGCGTGATTGTGCAACAGTTACTGACCTTAGGGTTAGGGTGCGAGTTAAGGTAAGTGCATATGTATGAAAGCGTTTACTGTTTTTTATTTTGTGTTAGATGTATGGTTGAGTTACGTGTGTGTGTGTATATAACTGTTTACTTTTGTTTTGGAGGGTAGGATTAGGGTTAAGGTAAGTGTGTTTGTGTTTGGAACTGTTTATGTAAATGTGCAAGAGTTACTGACCTTAGGGTTAGGGTGCGGGATTAAGGTAAGTGCATATGTTTTAAAATGTTTACTGTTTTTTTTTTTTTGTTAGATGTATGGTTGGGTTATGTGCATATGTGTATTTAGATGATTACTGGTTTTTGGGAGGGTATAATTAGGGTTAGGGTATGTGTGTATGTGTTTGGAAATGTTTAATGTTTTTTGGGGGTGGGTTGGAACAGTGATTTCTTTCCCTAGGTTCTGTGGTTTTGACATTTTCAGCATTCACTGAATATGTGTCGATGTAACACCGTTCTCTGTTTTCAGCATTCGGTGTTATAATATGAACTCGATTTTCCAACTTAAGAGCCATCAGAAAAACATGCTAATGCAAATCATATTTTTTCCAAGAACTTTCTAAATACATAAAGGGAATACCTGCCCCTGAACATTTTTTAAACAAGAAACATCATTACTGATTTATCATTTATGACACAGACAATTATACATTTATATGATTGAAAACAAACCATGTTTACATATTTCAATTGAGCATATCATCTTCTTTACTGTCATTGTCAATTGAACATTATATAGCTCATTCAATTCCTGCCTTCCCATAAACCTCATTCCTGCTCCAAAACACCATTTTGCATGTATTTCCCCCACAATTCCCATTTTTACTATGCCATTTGTTTCTATCCCTTTCTAAAGATCCCACTTCCAGTTCTTTTATCCCTGTTACTATTATCACTAGTTCTAGTATGGTTGGTTTAGACTTTGATTTCCATTTTCTAGCAATTGTTTTTGGCAGCAACCAAAATTAAACTCAGCAAGGCCTTCCTATATCTAGGGAATTCTTATTCTGCATCACAGCTCAAAAAATAATTTCCTTAATTACATCAATTTTCTCAACAAGTATTTCTGACAGAGTAGTCTACAGGGAAGTTTTAAAGTCTGCCAAACCATTACACTCCCCAAAAATCTTTTTCCAATTAACTCTTTCTTCCTTATCACACCTCCAACATTTGCAGTCTACCAGAGGTAAAGCTCTTTGGAGTCTTATTGGTATAGAAATACCTGTGCAAACACATTCAAGCAAAAATACTAAATCTTTTAAGCTTTGTTGCATATTTGGGAGCCATACATATAACCTCCCATTATTTCTTTGTAAATTTCTTATCCAGTCTCTCTTTCTAATCCTTTTAACCTCCTCCTATTGATTCCTAGTTATCATGCAATATTTTATATGCTGTACCAGTTATCCCTTTCCTTAACAGCAGCTTGTGTTCTACATTCTACTAAATACTTTACCAGTGCTAGTCTTTTACTCATCCTTATATTAATTTCTCTTTGCCTCTGCTCTGATATAAAGCCTTGATAGGGAATGCAATCTCTAGCCTGCAGTCCAAATGTATTATTGACCTCTTCCAATTCTGTTATCTTTACCTCGCTAATTATTTGCTTCCAATACCTTGGTTCCTTTGCCAGTTTTCTGCAGTTAATTCCAGCCCCCTCTTGCCTATTGTCTGCATCCCTAATTGCAGTCACCCCTCTTGGCAGAATCTCCTTTCTTCATTCTCCTGTTGGCTTAGTTCTTATAGTACTCTCTGCTACTTTATGAATATAATATTCTGTATTATTATTGTTATTCTCCTTAAAAGTTTGAATAAAAAAATCACAGTCTCTCCCTATTTCTTGAGCTTCCTCCCATTCCATCATCATTGTCCCTTTCCACTTTGAATTATAGGTTTCTGCTTGTGCTGTGTACAGGAGCCTTAACTGTGTAGCTCTGAAATTCCCCTTCAAATCAGGTAATCCCAAACCACCCTGTTGTATTAAAAGGATCAACTTATCCCACTTGACTCTTTCCATCTTTCCCTCCCAGATAAAACCTTTCAACTCTTTATTAACTGCTATCCACAGCTTCTTCTCTGGTTGATAAAAATATGCCTGACATGGGCACAAAACTAGAGAGACTAAAAATATTTTACTGCTTGTATCCTGCTATCCATAGCCATAAAACACAACTTCCAGTTTCTCGGTTTTTATTATTTTTGTTTAGTCTCTTCCCACATATCCTTAGCTGCCATAACAGAATCCTATTTAACCCATACTCCTAAGTACTTAATTTTATCAAGTCTCCATACATATGGGTATTGCTGAACCCGTTTGTGTATGGGTACATAGTTTACAGCTATTGATTTTGTTTTATCTTCATTAATTGTGTATCCTGAAAATACCTGAAATCTCAGAATGTTCCACAACACTGAAAAGTCCTTTTCTGGTTTTATCAGGTACAAAATAATATCATCTGCAAATAAAGCCAACTTTTCTTGCTTACCGCACAAATGATGTCCTTGAATTTTGGAGTCACTTATTTTCTTTGTTAAAGGTTCTAAATATAACACAAAGGAGAAAGAGAACACCCCTGCCAAGGTCCTGTGTTCAAACAGAAGTTATTAGAGAGGAAATCCCCACTTTAATTTTCACATTCAATCCCTCATCCATCCATAACCCCTTTTCCACACTTTTGCACATAGGTTCAGGGTGTCACTTTACCAGTGATTATCATCTAATGCCAAGGTTTATACAACCGGTTGGCTAGCCCCGCTGAAGTTGTTCTTCCACACCACACAGTCTTACACCTCTGGCCAATTTAGAGAGCCCAGTCCACCTAATGTATGTCTTTGGAATGTGGACGGAAATTGCAGCATCTGGAGGAAACCCATGCGAACACAGGGAGAACATGCAGACTCCACACAGAAGGCATCACAGTTGGGAACTGAACCAAGGAACCACTTGAGGTGAGGTGACAACACTAGCTGCTGTGCTCTGTGCCACCTTTGAGCCCTTATATATCCTCTTAATTAACTCTGAATTTGGTCCTTTGACCTTCATATTTTTTAAGATGTCCCATTATTTGTGAACTAACATGTTGGGTGGCATTTGGTTGTAGAGGGTCATGCACTACAGTCTGACAGTAGCGACCTGAGAAGATTAATTCCTGTGCATCATTTCTTTATGTATTGTTTCATTTGAATGCAATGAAACATCTGAGGTTTGAAGCCAGAGTCATATAACTGGCTATAATTGATGATCACGTATTCATGTGTATTTGTATGTATATGGAGGGATGTAGATGCTCTCAACTATCCCTGATTTTACATAACTTCTGTTATTTTGTGCCTCATACTTTAGCTTGTTCCTTGTAAAGTTTGTATTTTTTTGGCAAATCAATGAGGATCACAGTCAATTAAATAATGATGACAGACATCTACATCTGAGTTTAAAACTGAATAACCTTCAAAAAAAGAATGCTAATGCAAAGCCCGTTTGTTATTCTAACATGTTTCTGAGTATATAAAGATAATAGCTGACCCTGATCATGATTGTTAGCTCATTATTATTTTTTAGCTTTCTTTTTGATTTTTGATCTAAGAAGTTGAGATGCATGGGGGTGGGAAGGGGATGTTGCAGTAGGCTTCACACTGTATAATGACAGCATTGTGCTGTGAAGATAAATGCCTGTTTGGTAGTTATTTATTTATTTATTCATTCATTTGACTGCCATCAAACATTTAAAGTGTATAGTCATAGTCATGCAAGTAGCTGTAATTGATGGTCATAGCTGTGTATAGGTGTGTTTGTCTGTGTGTGTGTGTGTGTGTGTGTGTGTGTGTGTGTGTGTGTGTGTGTGTGTGTGTGTGTGTGTGTGTGTGTGTGTGTGTGTAGAGGGTTAAAATTACTGTGGCCAATTATTATTTTATTATTTTATTATATTCTGATATCTGAGGTGTAATAACATTGACTTTAATGGCTGGGTACATGGGCTGTCTCAGGATGAATTTGACTGACATTGTTTACATTTGTTTAGTTTAAGCTGTGATGCCCCACCATTGGACCAGTTATCAAGGACCCTCAATCCTCACTGGAAACAGTGGGGGGATGTACAGTGGAAGGTTAAAATGTACACACACAGTATTTCCAAATGGAACTCTCTGCATTGTGTGCAATTTCCCTTAAGAGCACAAAGAGACCACAGTCATTCTGGAGCTGGTTCATCTACCTTTCTCCAATCTCCAATAAGACTCCCACTGGCACAGCTATGGAGTTGAGATCTTAACCTAGTGACCAGGCCAAGAACTCCGACACCCTCTCTGTCCAACCAGTGCTTCATGTCCCTGCTGAAGTAGCTGACACTCACACTCTTTGAGGTTTGATTTATACACACACACACACACACACACACACACACACACACACACACACACACACACACACACACACACCTGAGAAAGGGTGACACAGGTTTATTAGCTATGCCCCCTTCTGCGCAGGCTATAATGTAGTTACCACTGCCACCAGTCAACTCTTTATCAGCTACTTTAAGGCCCTTAACAACGGGTGTCCAATCTTACTGTGTAATATTAGTATTGACACAAATGGTAATTTGACCAAGAGCAAAGCTATTAGGAGTGGTCCACACAGTGTCATCAAATAAACATGCAAGTACTCTCAAAACCTAAATATCTCTACACAGATCAGCCACAATGAAAGGTTAAATATATTTAATAATAAATAATAAAAGAACAAGACATATATATATATATATATATATATATATATATATATATATATATATATATATATATATATATATATGTATAACTTCATGGTGACATCAGAGTTCAAAACCACAGGAAATATTTAAAACAACATTGCAGGGCAGTCTCAAATAAATAAAGAAAATATATAAACTAAGCTTTACTATATTCCTGACTGTATCTCAGAGAATTATTATATCCTAGAAACTTACTTCATTAGAGCAAGGCAGATGTCTGGTGAATGGTTCTTGCCATGTCCAAGACTGAATACAGAATGTTATGTCTCACTAAGAGACTTCTCAAAATTATATCTAAAATATTACTGCTGGATAGCTTACAGAATGACATCACTTCTTGTGATCTGACTTCTAGTCCCAAGGCCAAAACAACCATTGATGGCAGCTGGTAGCATTTAGCATCCACCTGTAAAAATATACAGACAAGGGCTTCTCCTCAGATCTCTGTCAGATGCTAGAAGTCATAAAACAATTGCATTGTTTCATTCTTTCATTCTTTCAAGACTAGTAATTAATCCACCTTAAATACAATACAGTTAGTTTCCTAGTACAGATATTGTGCCTCTTGCTGCATTGAAAACTGTAATATACCATGTTTTATTGCCTAGCCATAAAGTAATTTAATTTCAGGTATTATTTTAAAATTTACTAGACTGAGGTAAACTGTCTGTATCCCAGTTTCCACTGTTAAAATATATACATTTAAACAGTTGCAATAGTACATGTGCATTTCCGTTCTCTTCCAGTAGGGCCCACTGTGGATCCATTTTAAACACAAACTTTTGAAAATACCTTTTCAACACACGTCTGCATAAGCAGGTTGATATACATATAACATACAGTTCTAATACATTTGTAACACAAGCATCTTGTATAAATCATTTTGTTATTCACCAATGGCATATAATTATTTACAAAATTCCAGCTAGCTGGGCTGGCAGTATCTCCTTTTGTCACATAAGCAGTCATTATTCTGGCTTTTTACATGTAGTGTGCACTATTGTGAAGCCAGCTCAGATACTTTACTGAATCTATTTTAACACAATCAGATATCCAAGGTGTGTACTCAATAAAATGGCACTAATTGGTGAGTATGGGGATTGTTTCTAATGAAAACGACTGTGTATATGTGGTGGAGGGATTGCAGTGTTTCTAAAAATAACAAGACGTCCACAATGTTAAGTTCCACCATTGTCACACATCAGTACTGCACGTAAGTAGTGGCTATTTGGCGGTCGGGGCAGGATGTGTATGACAGCAACCCATTGTTGGCAGAGTATTGCATCAAGTGCATTGCCATCTAATACTGCTTACTTCTCTGGTTGACCTTTTGGCTCTGATGATTTCTATCTGGAGCCTGAATGTACTCCATTTCTGTGTAGATCTTGCACATATGCTTTGGCTTTTCCTGTCAGACCCTCATCTTTATAATATATGCCTCTGACCATTTGTTCTTTCACTTTCATCCCAATCTAACACCAGAAGATACACAGAATGTAACTATCTTTGGAAGGGTGGGAAGGAATGCACTATTCGCAGCTGAGATTTATATGTCCTTGCAAAAAATTGTCTTCTTAGTTTATTGTTAGCTTTGAACATTAAACTTTAGTCACAACTTATTTTCCTTAAAATAAATGGGACTGGATTTCTTTCTTTACTTATGACTTATTTGTTCAGGCCATCAGTGGATCAAAAAATTGGATAAAAAAGTTGTTAAAAACATCTGAAAGATGCACCTCAGAGCCTCTAGAAACCTGTGACTTCTGGAAGCCTAGCATCTCACAGAAATCTGGCTTTTCATTCCCTTTCTCTAAACTTATTACATTGGTCAGCCTGTTAGGCTGTGTATGAAAGCACAAGGGGTACTAAAAAGCACAACAGCGAGTGAAAAGTCAAGAAAGAAATTATCTGTCTGGATGTTTTGGGGCCAGAATGTGTGTGAGAATGAACAGAGGCACTGTGAGGCTGCAGGGGGATTACTGTGCGACAGAGGGGCCCAAGGAGTCCTTTGCCTAGGGCTTCATTCCTTTTAAGGCTGACCGTGTTGATTGCAGTGAGATATCTGAGGTACATATACTCAGTAAAGTGAATATAATGAGCAGGTACATCATGAGGCAGTCTGTAGATGAAAGTAATAACTTTATGGTTTCTACTTTTTTTGTTTTTTATGAATTAGTATTTTTTTATGGTTTTTACTTCACTTTTTTGTTTTTATGAAAGAAGTAACACCATCAGTTGTTTAATCACAGGTAATGGTCATTGACATGCTGTAATAGAACCCCACCTTATTCCAGTTTGCCCCACCCATTCAGTCACTTTCTGTAGACCCTCCTTGCTTTGAAATCGCCAGCTGCACTGATGTTATATTACCCTTGCACTATATACTGCATATAGAGAAATCTATCTTTCTTAACACCGACAGTTTTGTATAGTGGAGAGTTAATGAACACTTGGATATTCTGTGACATCCATTAGAAAATGCATAATATTCTCATTTACTTGGGACTAGAAAGGTTGATATATCCTCAGGGAGTAGGAAACATGCAGCGTAATGATTTTTTCTGCTCAAATATCTTTCTGTTTGTATTGAACTAGGGTATATTTCTAGTTCTGTGACCTCATACACGATAACTGTTTTAACAGCATCAATAAAGTGCTTAATGTAGGCAAGTAATTTTACTGGGCACCAGAAGCATTTCATTTTAGAGACCAATCCATGAGCAGTACTGCATGTGGTACAAATTAGTTCTGTGTTTTCATTTATGTAACTAACACTGCAAAGATACAGCAAAATTCTTCTCCATGATGAATTTATGCCCCAGCTGAACTACATACAGTCATTAAAATAATGAATAGTATAAAATGCATATATACTGTATTGCTCAAGCTATACAATTAAATATTAACAAATATTGTTTTACAGTGCATTGCTACCTAAACAATTTCTCACATGTTATGTTCCGTTCTCCTCTGTCACCACCAAATTAAAGCTCTAAGTCTCAGATGAATACACAATTTTGATCCCTTAGTTCAGAGATATCACATTTGGGGGTGGGGGTAATGATAAAATCACTGCCAGCCTAAATGAAGTTCATAACCTTCTTCTTAACTAATCCAAGCCACAGTGACTGGTATAACTGTACTGTTTAAATGCACACACGGACACACAAGAACGAACATACACATACACACATTCAACCCCCATACATGAGTGAATGTGCACACATTCACACACACACACACACACACACACACACACACACACACACACACACACACACACACACACACACACAAACTTACACACACACACATGAATGTGAACACACACACACACATTTGGGCAGTCACACAAGTGAATGTGCGCACACACATGAATGTGGACACACACACACATTTAGGCACTCACACACATGTGAAAGTGCGCACACACATGAATGTGGACACACACACACAAACACACACATACATGTGGATCCAATACATAGCTGCACTGCCGGGTGATTCATTCTCTTATGTTCAGGATAACCATTTTACATCTCTGTGTTGATTTCTCAGTAGCTGCAGCTGTGGATAAGTAATGCTTATGCCTCCTTTTCTCCAAGTTCTTTATAAACTCTCTTTAACACAGAATTTCAACAGCACTGTAAAGATACAAGCTGCATTATTAATTCAAAAGACAAAATGAAAATTGATGGAGTGTTCTAACAAAATAAAGGCTTTGACACCACTGAAAGTGTGTAGATATGTGAACGATACTGTGGCACAGGGAAAAAGTGAAATGCTTAGTTACTGATGTGGTATCTGAAGCTTAGATTTTTGTACTGCAGAGAGCACAAGTAAAATGGCAGTATCAGATGCATGTTGTTTAGACCTAGGCATTTGGAAAGGCTGCAAATTCAGCAAAAATCGGAACTGCTAGATATATACAATGGAAAGTGATATTAATTCTGGCTATCTCTGAACAGTGTAGTCATTATAGTCAGAGCAACGCACCACTATGCCATCTCAGCTCATCCAGTAGTTTGCACAGTTATCTCTTTAGTTCCACAACTGGAGGTCTGATCCTTGCTTCCAGACACTGTCTGACTAAAGTTTACAAGCTCTGCATATGTCCTGAGTGAGTTTTTTCCAGGTGTCCTGGTTTTAACTCATTTGTTGAAGATACGTTTAAATTCAAGAAAAAGTAAAACAACATTCTTCTGAACTTAACATTGATGAGTTTTTCTCCCAATCAATAATTTAAAGAAACCTTTGTCTCAGTGTGACAGAGGACATTTAAAACATGAAAAGTATTTTAAAAGTTCTCAGAGATCACATGGCTGAATAATAGCACTTGTTGCTGTTTTGCCTGAGATAAATGCCCACTGCGGAGGTATGCATGACACTTTTACTAAAAGTAGAAAATCAGGTTCATGTTTACATTACATCTTCTTTTTCTATAATGTGTGTGTGCATATGTGTGTGTGTGTGTGTGTGTGTGTGTGTGTGTGTGTGTGTGTGTGTGTGTGTGTGTGCGTGTGTGTGTGTGCATGCGCATGTGCGCGCACGCATGTGTGTGTGTCTGTGTGTGCGTCTGTGTGAGTGTGTGAATGCGTGTGCAGGAGTGTATGTGTGTGTGTGTGTACAGCACTTGTTTGCACGAGAGAGTGAGTGTGAGTGAGTGAGTGAGTGTGTATGTGTGCGTGTGTGTGTGTGTGTCTGTGTGTGTGTGTGTGTGTGTGTGTGTGTGTGTGTGTGTGTGTTCATGTCTATGAATATAGACAGATGTATAGATACACAGATATATAGCTCGATAGATAAGGAACTGAGAGACACACACACACACACACACACACACACACACACACACACACACACACACACACACACACACACACACACACACACACACACACACACACACACACACACACACACACACACACACAGTGATCTGTATAAATAATTAAAATATCAATATTGTACAGAAAAGATTCTTTCTCCAGTGGGTATCATATGTTTTGTAGAAAATCATCACACACACTCCGTATTTACTCTGTACTGAACTCTACGCCTTCCTGGAACTAGACTTTGAGACCAGGAAATGCCAAACTTCCTTACCCAGACAGAAGCAAGTGACTGAGCAAGCTTTCTGCCTGAATAATTATATAACAAATAGCTACATTTTAGGATTCTGTGTCCTGTACAGATATTCACAATAGTTTTGTTGATGACTTCTCTGCTATTATTACTATACATTTTTGATGACAAGCATGCAAAGTTATTGATTATAAATGTTTAAAGTTGAATATGCAGATAAAAAACATTCCAAAATAAGTTAACTTGCTACATGCAAAGGCTCAGAAGTTTCCTTTTTAATCTACAGTTTTCTGTGTGCTGGCTGGTTACACTTTTAAAAAAATTGTTTTCAAGTTCAATTTAATTCAATTTCAATGCTTAGTGTGACACCCAGTGGTAAAATCTGGACTAGAACACTGTAGGGGATATCCTCATTTTCATGGTGAGTAATTCTGCTTCCAAACACAATTTATATTACAGTTAGCAATCTTACATGTCCACAGTTGAACTTACTTTCACTACAGATGGTTCAGTTCCCCAAGTTAACTATACATTTGGAATTATATTATCTATGTGCTTTCAAAATTAATCAAAATCATGTTTTCATGTAACCTAGACCGTGGCCTGTTTGATATATATATATATATATATATATATATATATATATATATATATATATATATATATATACACACACACACATATATATATATATATATATATATAGATATATATATATATATATATTTATATATATATATATATATATATATATATATATATATATATGTATATAAAATGTGTGTGTACATATCTATATAAACTATATGAGTGTGTGCATGTGTACATCTGCATGTGTGTGTGTTCAATGAGCTTCATCACAGCCAGCTTGGTCGAGACTCACATGGTCAAGTCCTAGTCAACAAAGCCCTGGTAATCAAGAGCAAATAGAGAAGAGAGCAGGACACCCCCCCAGCCTAGAGGACCCATGTTAAAGCCTGTTGACAAGGTCTGTTGTGATGGGTTTCAATGAATCAGTCTTGCTGATGCTTAAATCAACGATACCTGCCTTGATAATTTATTTATTTAATTTGTTATTTTGATTTTATTTTTTTAAGTTTTTTTAACTATGGTAGAACGCTGCTCTCATACACCATTTTTCAGGATAAGCCAGGTAAATATAAAGTCAACAGTAATTAAATGAAAGCAAAATACAAGTTACAGAAGTACATTCATTAGTGTAAGGGGTAAATTATAATAAGTGTCTGAAAGGACATCTACCAGGAGATATTGTTAGATTTTTGAAGCACCTTCACCCAAATTAAAAGTAAAAGGAAAAGGATAGTAGAAATAGAATCCTATGTACGTCTGTATCTATATCTATCAATAGATAGATAGATAGATAGATAGATAGATAGATAGATAGATATGAGAAACTAAAATGGTTAAACCCATTTAATTGAAAATTGATTTAACAGAAAACCTTTTCAACAAGAAACATATCCTAAAACGTGTTTTTGCAGGGCAAGCCTCTCTGCACCCCCTGCACCCCCACATGCCCCGTCTTATATATTCCAATGGATGTACAACCACAGAGGGAAATTAAAAAAACACCAAACACAGTGAATCAGTGCTGGAGCAAAAACACAAACACAAACAGATCTGGGAGTGCAACTTGGTGCTGGCCATCACAATCCACACATGCTCTGCTAGACTCACTTCCCTAATAAATCCTATGATAAGAAGTGACACCATCACATACTTTCTATATACTTCTATACTTTTCGATGGAAAGGGTTTTCATAAAATGAGTTTTCAATCGAATGAGTTCATCCATATGAGTTTCAGTGAAATGAAGATTCAATGAAATAACATAGACCCTTATATCTATCTATGTGTGTGTGTGTGTGTATATACATATGTGATTTTGTGTGTACGTGTGTGTTCTCATGCATGCATGTTTGTATTTGTGTGTACTTTCGGAGAACACATTGGTATATGGTAACCTAAGTTATACCAAGATAAACTACTGAAATGCTAAACAAACACAATGGACAAACCACATGAATGTCAGACATTAAAGATTTCATGATTTAATTTGTTATCTACTACCCAGAAATAAATCTGTGTCTTTGTTTCATGTAAGCGAAATACTGAAAAAAACATTTATTTCAAAGCAAATTATATTATTCTTATAGATCTGTTTGGAAGGTATAGTGAACAAAGTGACTGTATGAAATGGATTTGATGTTGTATTGTCTTATCTGATGAGCTTTGCAGGCTTGGGGACTTAAACTGTGCTTAGTTTCCTTTAAGGTTTCACTGGCTTCAGTTTTAAATCTTCCATAGTTTCATGGACCTTGAGGTAAACAGTCTTTTCTTCTAAAGGATGATTTGACCATTGATCAGGTCTTGTTTGTATAGCTAATACCTCTGAATGAGAGACTGTAACACATGGTTAAGGTAATGAGCTGTAAACGGGTTACACATTACAGACTGAAAATGATTCCCATGACCTCCATTTGCATACTGTGTGGCTGAACAAATTATGTATCCAGGATGGGCCTATTGAATCATCCAAGAAAACAGACTTAGATATTTTCCCATAGGTGTCTACCTTACTCACATTTAGATTAAATAGATGTTATAGAAATATTAAACTTTCCTTTGCTTCTTTTTAATAACAGCAAAGAGTGTGTGTGTGTGTGTGTGTGTGTGTGTGTGTGTGTGTGTGTGTGTGTGTGTGTGTGTGTGTGTGTGTGTTTATACACAAATATATCTTTTTTATATCTGTCATTATAGCACACTACCTGGTAAATGCAGTGTCTTCAATAATCTTCAGGAATGTGAGCCTCACCACTATTTAAACATTTCTCAGACTGTTCTTTAAACTTTTTTGTCTGAAGATGCAATGTTATTGATTATGAATAAATGGTACGAGAAAGGTGTGGTTCCATTTGTCTTTCTGTGCGTAACTGGCCACAATCACTTCATTGTCAATATGTTGGGGAGATATGCATCTCTTCACAATTTACGTAAGTAGTACTAAAAAAATGCTACTATTTTGATTTATTAATTTATATTTTAACTGGTGTTGAACACTGATCTGCTCAGCCCAGGAGCATTGTCAAGCAACTTGCTCATAGTCACAGAGTATGCAAATGGGAGCTGGGGAAATCAAATCCTAGAGTAAGGGAAACAATTCATTAACAGCTCATAACTTTAATCCTCTACCCTAAATGCCAGACTAATAAATGCTCACATGACGTGTGAAATAGAATATCATATAAAACACACTCACAAGCTCTTCTCTTTACAGTGCATAACTGGTGAACATTGGCTAGTGCATCCTTTAATGGGATGAATTTTATTACCTATTTCCTTTAGCTTTCAGAGTACACTATGATAGTTCTACAGCTAAATATTACTTGATGAGAGCTACTCATAGTTTGCCTGCAGATTCGCTTACAGAGTAACGGGTTCAGTGCTGAAGGTGTGGACAGATCATGCATGTTGCAGTCATTATGATGTCAGCTGGCGAGAACCGTAGCAGTAGAATAGTTTACCATGCGCTGAACCACAGGAAGGAATAGAATCCCAGGCTGACCTCAGGAGGCTGACTGACTGATCAAAGAACTCTCTTTCTTTGGTGATTGATGCTTTTGTTGCATTTCATTGTTTCTTCTGCATTTCGTTATTTCAGACCCCCTTGGTACTGAACAAATGTTATTAGAGAACAGGCATTCAGAAGTAGCTGCATCAGCTGCTAGGCACTGAGCATCACAAATGTAGCAGGTTGTATTGTTACAGCTCTGCTGTAGGAATAGCAGTGCATAATGTTTAAGTTATTGACAAACTAGAAACATAGCAGAAAAGTACCAGTGAGGCAGAGTATAAAGTGGGAAGGTGTAATCATTCTGGCAGTGCAGTGATCTGTACAAACAGTCCTAGCATGTTAAAGTGTGACACAAATGAAATGACTATCAGACATAATTATCAGACTAACATACAAAATCTTCCTGAAATTATTACTGAATCTTGACTGCAGTAACTTTCTAAAGAACAGTGCTCCTATTACAATAACTTCTGCTGCACAGCTGCAACAAAGGGAAAAGATAAAGCCCATTTTTCCAGATCACTGGTTTATCTTACCACTTCTGAGCTTGTGTGCAAAAATAAGTATAAATTAAACTACCAATTCATCAAATGTACAGTCACTGCAGATTATTCAAGGGAAGAAATTATTTACACAAAAAGCATCCAAGAAGGGTAAAAACAAAGAAATATAATTGCTCACTCTTTAGTGCACTACCTCATAACTGAAAACTCCATTAGTTCTTGGGCTGTCACAGAAACAGGGAATCTGTAAAACTGAGCCTGTATAATGGGCTTGACTGCACCATACAAAAAGAAAATGACTGTTTTGTAGGTGCTGTGCTCTGCAGTCTACATCAGAGCTATCTATTGGCTACATTTATTAATCAGTGGAAACCAAAGTCCTCCATATACCCCCACCCCCATTCATGCAACCAGCCTCCCCCCAGAAAGCCTCCCTCTTTACTTGGCAGGAGCAACAGCAAGTGCCAAACTAGAGGAAACAGGGGGTCATGGGAAAGGTCCCATCAGATCAGAGGGAGTGCTCTCTAGACAAATACAGCCACATGGATGCACACATTAAAATACTGCTCAGGGGAATAGGCTGACATATGTTCAGTGAGGCTGGATGAAGGCAGGCCTCGTAGCACTGAGAGCTATGTGAAAAGAGGAAAAGATTCCATCAATCAGCTCTCAGTTCGGTAAGGGTATGAAAATGAACACTGTACCAGCAACATGTGCTACATAGCCTACTCCAACTGCCATAAGGTAGCTCGTGTGGCTTAGAGTCACCAACAACCTGTGCTGCATTATTATATCAGTTTTCACTAAAGAAAAGAACTAACTGCAATCTTAGATCAGAGTTTTTATTTGGGAATTTGGTGCTCCTGAGTTCCTTTATCTCCCTGTCTCTCTCTCACTCTTCCCACTCTAGAAAGGCTGTAGTTATTTTCTCATAATTATTTTATGCTTCCTGAATAATTCAGACTTTAAATATATATTCTATTCACAAACAAATGCTTGGAAATTGTGCAGAATTACTACTGCTGACTTGCTGAGGGCTGTTTGTTTAGTATCCATTTTCAGATTTCATAAGCTAGGAAATGAGCTGCTAACCAGCTGCTGCAAATGGTTCAGCATAATGTCACTTGTAATGTAAACCACAGTAGCACAGTATAAGAGGGTTGTCTTATTATGGTCTCCAGGGTATATTTTACAAGGTGCAGTTTACTGCATTAAACTTGACTGTGTACACAGTGTATTAACTGAGGCTACAGGAGTCAAATGTTCTTATGTTCTTGGTTCAGCTACATGGAATATACAGAACATATATATGTACATATATGTATATGTATATGTATATATATATATATATATATATATATATATATATATATATATGTGTGTGTGTGTGTGTGTGTGTGTGTGTGTGTGTGTGTGTGTGTGCGTGTATATCTATGAGGGTATTTTTCAAAAATAGTTTCAATGAGTTGTCAAAACTCTGTTAACAATCATAACAATTAAAAAATTCTATTATCATCCAGTACAAGTAGACAGCTAGTAGCATGTACTATGCATGTATAGATGGCTGTAGTAGTTAGTTAGTTAGTTATTTCATTGGCTATTATTTGCTTGTTTACTATCAGGGTAAGTGGACTAGTACAAGACTCTTTTTATCCATTATCCAAGTAAGTTGACAGTGACAGCTACATACAATGGAACACAGAAACAAACTTAAGAAGAGTATAACAAAAATATACATATCGATTTACAAAATGTAAAACACTGTGCATAACAAAAAACAGATATTTTCAAAATGTAACTCATTGGACAAGCATCAGGTAGTTAAGACTTTATGTAATGCATCCTAAGTACATGTAGAAAGCTAATAGGTTCATAGGTTCATAGGTTGGTACTTGGCTATCTGCCCGAAGGCATATATTAGCCCAGCCACATTGTGCGGTATTCACCACCCCTTTAGTAGTCCCCTAGACCCTTGTACTAGCAGCTAGTACCCTTGGCCCCTATCTAGTAGTGCTGTTGGTGTGATCCCCGATGTGAACTTTCTGTTACCCATCCACTCATCAAGGTTCCTCTTGAAGACTGATAGTGAGAGGCTCTGTCTTATGTATATCAGGACCCTGTTCCATAGTAAGGGAAGTCTCTCTGAAGGGAATCTGTCCCTCCAGCATGTTCTATTCATTGTTGTGTTGAGGTTTATATACCTAGAGCATGTAGCTCGAGTAGATTTGGTTTTGCTAATATGGAGCATGTTTAACAATTCTGGCTTAGACATGGCTCTGTACGTTAGACAGAGATCACCTCTGAGAAAGTGGTATGCAACAGAGAACAGTCTTAGCTTTTTCAATCGTGCTGCATAGGGCAACTGTTTGAGGCAAATAATCCTCTTGGTTAGGTACCTCTGTGGTCTCTCCAGCTGCTGGAGATGTCTAGCCAGGTACATTCCAATTGGTGCATTGTACTCAATAATGGGTCTGATGAGTGAAGAGTAGAGGGGCACTATTACATCCTTAGATCTTGATGCAAACCCTTTCATGATCAGATGGGTCACATAGAAGGATTTTCTAACTACTTTGGCAACATGGTTATCAAAGGAAAGCTGACTATCTACTTGGGTCCCTAGATCCCTTATTTCTTCTTCAGATTTCAGGGGATTACCTCCTATGTTGTAGTTTGTGGGTATTCTGTTTTTTCCAAAGGGGATTACTACACATTTTTTTTTGCATTTAGCTTGAGACCATGGCTTTGACACCATGCATCAGTTTCATTTAGGCCCTTCTGGAGGATCTCCATGTCAGCCGGAGACTCTGTTATAGCACCCAGTTTGCAGTCATCTGCAAACCTAGTCAGTCACAGCCCTTCCATGCTTGCCTGTACTTCTGAGAAGTATATGCCAAACAGGAGAGGCCCCAGGACAATTAAAATTAAATTTAAACTTTTTTTTTTGAATTTCACATAGTTCAGTATCACACGCATTGGAGTGAATTTCAAATAGTTCAATTAAGTTAGCCTAATTATTTTAAGATACACACAAACTAGGTGATATAAAGGAAATAGATCTTAGTTATCCATAGAAAGCAGAGATAAACCATCTATGAGTAACAAACAGAGCTAAACAAATCACACAAAGTCTAAACAGCAGGCATACCACATGAAGAATCACAAACTTTGTTCATAATTCCTGCTTTGTGATTTCATGTACTTTGTCAAGAAATTATGTGCTAAGCTTTTGTTAGAAAAAAATTAAAGCACATTCTTCTTTAGTCACAACAGTTCAGTTTGGTGAGTCCATTTTTATGGGAAGACCCTATAATGCCCACCTAGCATCAGGATGTTAAATCTAGCTGTGAAGCTTGAGACACTCTAGAAATATGGCTACTATAATATTTGTACTTGGGAGCATTGCCAAACATATGGAAGTTATCTTCTTCTTGAGTTTATCAATGTCAATATTTGATAGATTCTCTTTGTAAGACAGTCTTCCAGTGGATAAAGCTACAGCAATCAAAATGTGCCAGACTTTCCAAGCTAGTAGCAGTCAATTTATTAAAATTACATGCTTCTTCAGTTTACATCTCTGTCAAGATGATATCACTTTGGTGTGTGTGTTGGGAGGGTGAGTACTTCTGCAATGTACATTTATGGATCATCAGGAACCTATCAGGATGCTGTTCCGTACTGTATAATCACACTTCACCTCCATTAGACAACATAGGTAGCTATGAGACCATTGTGGAGTCTAGCCAAAATGCCCAACTGTTCCAACACACTGTCTGGTTAATTGACTTACTCAAAGTCACACAGCAGGTAAATGAGGGATAAGCGAAGCAAACCCTGTACTACAGGAGCTGTTGCTGTCAGACCTGATGCTATGTGCCAACTCCCACATGTAATTACAGGCAGTGAGCTAGTAAGCCTGAAATGCAGTCTTAGGTGAAGATTTATCTCCAGACTTCTATGCAAAATGTGCCGTATCTGATTCACAAAGAGGTAAAGGTATGTATCTGAGAACCTTTTAGGAAGGTAGATTCCTCGAAAGTGAGTAACTCCTCTGCATCAAATATGCCACCTAAGAGGAGAAGCATTAGAAGCTAAGACAGTGTTTTTTCGTAAACAGCGTGCTCTAGCAGGCCTTGGGTATAAACCTCTAATGAAGGAGAACAGCTCAGAGCTGAGCCCTTATGCATAGCAGTCTTGAAAACTGGAAAATAATCTCTTAATGTGGGAGGATGAGATATTCGGAAAGGATCTGCTGTTCTATACAGCATAATTCTTTTACTCATCGGTTTATAAGCATCTCAGTTTCTCTCCTGAGCCATTCCAGTAAGAAATGTTGTCACAGCACCAGGGAAGTGTCAAGGAGAAGAATACCCTGCAATATGCCTAGTTCTGGGAGCTATTTGTTTTCACTCATGATTTTAGAGTTCCAAATAAACTTAATTACTTAGACCTGCTACTTTTTATGCTCAAAGATTTATAGAGGGATGGGGTTGGGGGATGAGAAATTAGGCAGATGAAGGGAAGACAAAAAATTATCTTGATAACTGTAACTGAGGATGAGAAAGACAGGTACTATGTTATCACATATTCTACATAATCTCAGGTTTTTGTGGATAGGGCATGATAATTTGGCTTGTATATTTCCTCCATGCCCCAAGCCATAGTAATACCCAAACAAGAAATCCTGTGTGCCACTAACATGAAGACACTCCTAATGTAGAGATGAATGTTCAACACTGCAAGGATATCAGATTTGCACAGATTAAGGCCTTTCCTTAAAGCCTTTAAAGTAATCTAGGTTAATATTAAGCACACAAGGAACAGAGTGATGACTCAAAGGCAGCACTGCTGCCAGTCATTTGCATGAAATAGGATTTTGTGTGTTGTCATTGGATTATGCTAGTGGAGATTAAGGGAGTATTTTAAATAAATCAGTTTACTAGTGCTGTTGCAGAGGGAAATAGTAAATGTGAAAGCAATCATCCTTGCTTTATTCCTCACAAAAGATAAATAAAATAATAGTATCCCGTATGATGCAACTTCTACTGACTGTCAGACTGTCATATTCATTCATATCCAGCACAACATATGTGGTCTAAATCCAATTTAATGAATTACTAAGTGCAAAAGCAATATCAAATTATTTTCTGAAATCAGCTAAGAGTAGGCCTCAGTGCTGTTTTGTTTCACAATTGAATTAAATCTTTAGGAAACATATTTCTGCTATCTTCACTACTTTTATACCTACAAAAAAATATGTTGAGCAGGCCAGTAGTCTGGCAAGCAGGACTTCTGCTTCACTTTTTATATATGATTTTCTGGGACAGTAGGCCTGTAGCTGTTGAATTCTATGTGTTATTTTCTTTATGCAATAGATATAAATGAGATTGTAAATATTCCCCCAGAAATTCCCCTTCATTGAAGGAGCCATTGTATGTACTCACAAGCATAGGGATCCATTTCTGGCCTATCTTTTTCTAGAAATTGATAGACAGACTAAAATGTCCAATGGCACTGTGAGGTCTCAAGTGTCCAGTCACTTCATCAGTTTCATTTAGTGATATAGGACCCTCCAGTGTAAGAACATGCTAAGCAGACAGTGGTATTTTTCTGTACTTTCAGATATGCTAGGCTAGTACAACTGTAAAATGCCAGACATACTTATAAAATAGTATACCGCTAGGGATGAGAAAGGATATGTTCATCAGATTTGTTCCATTAACTACTGAGGATTTTAATATTTCCTAAATTTCTGTTGCCTTAATAAAGAAACATTTTGTTTACAGCCAAATGGGTTCAAATCAGCTTTAATTCCACCATGAAATCATTCTGATGACTGCCTAGAGAGAAGACAGCCTATCATAGGAAAAGCTGCACAGTACGAAGAAACATGTTTAGCCAGTTAGCTAGCTAGCTGAAAGGTCTTAAATTGCCTTGACAAAGGTAAAGGCTTTCTTATGCAAGTGAGGGCACATCAATAAATCTGTTAAGGTAAAGGTCAGCGAAAAAAGCATGTTTGTATTTCTGTACCTTTTGTGGGTTTCCCTTGAGTCTTGATTTCTAGTTATGCCTAACTATAGGATTAGACTGTAATATTGTCTCACAAATAGAACAACATGACTACTATTTATAGGTTTTAAGATCAAATTCTTAATTAATTCCAGCATGAGCTGTATTATAAATCTTTAAAAGTTTATTACCTCAGCAGAGACATTTTTATTGAGGAACTGCATTGCTATGCTTCTGCTACTGTAATCTAAGTGGAATGTATCTTACTGTCATCTTATGTTT
The DNA here is from genome assembly GCF_019279795.1 of Protopterus annectens. Lineage (NCBI taxonomy): Eukaryota > Metazoa > Chordata > Ceratodontiformes > Protopteridae > Protopterus > Protopterus annectens. The sequence goes on from NC_056725.1 coordinate 1,474,865,223, forward strand.
ACCATTGGAGGATGAATATTTCCCTAGCTCCAAACACTCATTCCCCAACTAGTTATCCCTGCTACTATTCTTAAGATCTATCTGTCTTGAGTTGGATTTCTTGCAAGAGGGTTATGTCTATCTTGCACCTTTTGTAAACAGGAAAGGATCACCTCTCTTTTGCTTGACAAACTAGGTCATTACACATTAATGGATAAACCATGCTCACCTGTTGTAATTATAGCGACATATCTTGCTCAACCTACCTTTTATTTGAAAGACCAAAAAATGCTCCAGGTTGTGTTCAAACTATGTTGAATGATTTTTACATTAAAAAAAACAATATATTCTAAAAGTCAGAAGCAATAGAGAAGACGCACAGCTATTTACAGCTGGATCAGTCTATCTAAAACATATGTTATGTATTATACAGTGGGAAGTGTATATTAATCAACTAGATATTTATGTTGAACAAGGAAAGCTGGCACCTCGGGAGGGGTCTATAGCAAACGTTCTCATTTGTTAACTGAGCACTTATCATGTTACTTCAATCAATGAATGAGCTGGGAGCGTGACTAAGATGAGAGGTTCTTGATTTCTTCCACCTTGTTCCTGACATGCCAGTTTCACTGAACATCAACTCTTTGCATTTCTACCATCACAGAGCCCTGAGGAGTGGAGGATTCCAATATTTATGTCTTTTCAATATAGTAGGAGAAAATATGTAAATTACCATATTTACTGGGGAATGGGTAAGGTTTGGCAGGAACACAACACTCTTAATGAGTAAGATTAATGAGTTACTCAACAAACTCATTGGCAACTTGCCAAACTCTGAATCTTGTTAACAGACATTAATAATGATGACAGTCACAAGAAAAAGGAACTTAGAGACAAAAATACATTTTCATCCATGGAAGCAGTTGTTTTCCATTGTGATCAGCACCACAGCATTTCATCAGACCGATGTATTGTTTTCAAAGTGATATGAAACCACAAAGAGAATGGCTAATTATAAAAGCTCTTAACACAATAAGAGCAATATACAGACATATACACGCAAACATGCATGTACACTCAAGAACTGTAAGAACAATATAAGATATAAGACTTCAATTACTTTAACAAAATTCCTAACAGCTGCTCCTTAAAAACTGATTAACTAAGTAAATATATTTTCTAATGGGCAATATAAGACAATTCTATCAAGACATTTAAGGCTGAGAACTACTGGGTACAAATGTTGGAACAGTGTATCCTCCTGTCAGACAGGTTGGGGTGCCTTGTTCACCAAAAGGAGTAGCATGAAGCATATCCAACTGACTTACTCCACAGGAATAATAAAAGACTTTACAAATATTGCATTACTGACTACTAGACTGCACTTGGAACAATAACAGATGATCTTAATAATGACAGCAAGGCAAGGAAAGCTCTAAGCCATAGACCATGGAAATGAACCCTCATTTCCATCAAAAATAAATGAAATAATGCTAATAAGTATAAGTATTAGAAAGATATAGAACTAACATGAAAGCAAGCCCTATCTTCCCTGATCAGACTGCATAATTTCTACATCTCCACTCTGGAAGATTGGACCTATGCATCACAACTGTTAACAAATGACAATGCTTAATCTTACCCCTCTGTGATAAACAACCAACTTTAAGGTATTTCACAAATTACACAAAACATTTCTGGCTGACAATTTTAGCATGTGTAAACTTTATACTGTATGTCATTTTCTTCCAGTTTTGCCAAGATAAGATGTATAGGAATATCACCATATCCTGCATTCCTTCTTCTCTTTGCTCCTTTCACACTGTTACAGAACACGCAGTGTGCTCAAATCTATTGCAATTAACTAAAATCCAAGACTCTTTCTTTGAAACCCCATCCTTTTCGCTAATAAAAAAAACAAAAGATGCTTGACTACTGCTCACATTTGATTTCTTAGCTCAGTCACACATGTACATTTCAGCAGGGATCTCAGAGTGTGCCATTGTGATACCGTTTAGGGCCACTGTATTCTTCACTTAAGACTTACAGCGGATAGCCGTTGAACTTGTTACTGTCTGTTGTCTTATAACAGTAGTGAGAGTGCTGTGTCCTACCACAGGTCCCATGCTTACAACCTTAAACAATATTTATTATATTACTGGCTAGCCTTTTTCTCCTTCAGGTAAGTGGTTTTACTCTTGCCGTCTCTCTCTCAGACAAATTTAGTTTGTTCCACTCCTCTCTGCAAACTTACCTGCACTTAGTTTGTTTGCTGTCCTCTCTGCAAACTTACCTGCACTTTGTTTGCTGTTAAACTGTAACTGTCTGAAGAAAAGTCACCTGTAGATGCATAGTGTTTTGCAGTACTTTACTCCTTCTAAACAGCTGTAATGTAATTGCAGTACCTTAGGCTTCTAAAGCTTGTCTTAGACTAAGTTTCCTATTACATAAAACTATTCCACTGACAGCATTAACAGCTAAGGGGCCAGTGATTTCTTATCTTGTAAAAGCTCTATAGAGTGTGCACATAAGCACAGATTATCTTCCATTGACTTGGAAGGTGTGAAATAACAGTAGTTTGTGTGTGTCTCCCTGCTTTTTTTAAGTAATTTGTGTTAAGGACTCTGACTTCCCTTCCTCTTGTACATAGATCTTTTAACCCTGCAATTAATGGATATTTAAACAAATCATAGTAATATTTCTTTCCAGTATTACTTTTTCCCTTTGCTCCTTTCACACGACATTGCATGCTCACTTCTGCAACTAAGGTCTGTTATTGCACACAATAATGCTTGAATATAATCCTTTTTTCTTCTTCAGAATGATTTATATTTTTGTTGCACAATGTATAGCTTTGTTGTGTAATAATTATGCAATTTACATGATTACTGAGACAATCCCCGGGATTCATGAAGCTTGAGCCAGACGCCGGTGTAGCACTGGTGATCTAGCGCCAAATATGGCCACAGAGCAATTCAGGTACGAGCTGTTTCCACGTGCACTACCAGCGTATGCCAGAGCAAAGCTTTACATTTTTTCAAACATGAAATCGGTGCCATAAAAGCGGATCAAACATACGTATTATAATGTTAATATATGCCAATGGCTAAATATATAGCCAATGGCATAAAAAACATGCCCAACACATAAAAAATAACATTTAACGTCATGGCCACACTAACACAAAGTAAAACCGCAGTGCATCGGTGCACAAACGGGATCACAATGAAAATATAGTTAGATGTCATAAAACTGCAATGTAACACAATTAATGAATTCCCCATAATAGTCAGTGGCACGCATGCTACACCACAACCATAGCGCAAGGGTTGCTAAGGGTCTGTGACAGTGTTCCGCATGGCAACTAGGAATTAGTAGTCAATGCCATACAAATGAATCAAGTAATACTGAATCGCAAACTCCCCGCTGGCATAAGGATGTACTACATGTCGTAGCAGTACAACGCTGAGGAGTGGCCTGAAGGTAAACATGACATCAAGAGAGGGGTGCGCCACCATAGCTGTAAGCACATTAGAGCATTGCTAATCTAGGGTGCCTGTTGCTAAGCAAAGCAGCAGGATAGGGGTGTGGAAGTAGCCATAACTTTGCTTAGCTGATAGCACACAAGTTAACTGAAAGTGCATGTGAACATGGATGAAAACTTGCTCGAAACCTGGTAAACGGCTGTGCGTGGTGCGCACCACAGCTGAAACAGGAAGGATACGGGAAGACAATAAGGAAATGCTGCAGCATGGTAATTGGAGTACAAATGAGTAATTAATACCTAGGAACTCACAGAGGGCTATTGACAACAGCTAACAAGGCTGCTAGCAACTACCCGCAGAACAGGAAAGGGGAGGTGCCGTACAGCAAAGAAAAGAGAACTGTCACAGCAGAACAAAGCAAACTTGCAGTAGATCAGCTACATAACACATTTCCCAACACAATCCTGGATTGTGAAAGTACAAAACAAGAAAGCAGGTAGCTGGATGCATGCCTGACAATGGGAGGGGAATCAGGTTGCAAAGTAAAGTAAAGGGCAATAGATGAATCACGGCAGACAAGCGTAAGTCAACACCAAAGGCCCCACAATAGAAGTATCTGCTGTAAAACCCATAATTAAGATACTCTGCAGCTGGAATTGCACATACACATCCAATTACACCAGCAACATCCATTGCACAATAGTATAAGTTGTGAAAGCCCCCCCCACACACACACTTGTGTATTCCCAGACACTCTGCACCATTGGTGTATACAGATAGGGAACTTTTAATATGTATATATGCTAGGGGCTGCCATAGCTTTGATTCACCAGCATGTGTTGGAGACTAACGGTGGTGTGGAGGATGATACTGACAACCATCTCAGGCACCAGAGGTGGAGAAGAGTGTTCAGACCCAGGGTAACCTACCAGGGGCTACATGATCTGGAGATAGTAGAGCATTACAGGGTGGACAGGGACACCATACAGCAACTTGTGAGCTGTGTCGGCCACACCTCAGAGCCAGAAGTAACAGAGGGGAACCCATCCCAGTGGACATGAAGGTATGTGTAAGCTTGAGAATACTAGCCACAGGTACCTTCCAAAGGCCAACTGGGGATATCATGGGGATCTTACAGGCATCAGCATCCAGGGTACTCCACCAGTTCCTGGATGCCATGTTACCACATGCCAATGAGCACATATACTTCCCCCGAATGCAGGAGGAGTTGGCCAGCAATCTGCGTCTCTTCCACTTTGTGGCAGACTACCCGGCGGTACTGCGTGCAATAGACTGCACGCACATATACATCAAGACACCACCTGGTGAGCAGGGTAGGCGCTATATAAACCGAAAGGGATACCCCTCCATCAACTGCCAGGTCATGTGCAATGCCCAGGGCATTATCATGAATGTGTGTGCTGGCAGCCCTGGAAGCTATCATGACTTTCATATCTGGCATTCCTCACAGCTGTATCAGGTATTTGCCAGGGGGGACATCCCATATGGCCACCTGGTGGGGGATGCTGGCTATGCACTGGAACCGTGGATGATGACTCCCATCAGAAATGCACACACAGCCACGCAACAATGCAATAATGAGGCACACGCAGAAACCAGAATCATCATAGAGCATGTGTTTGGGATGCTGAAATCATGGTTCTGTTGCTTGGACATACCTGGTGGAGCCTTGCAGTACTCTCCAGGCACGTGTGCCCACATCTTCATAGTATGTCCCATGCTACACAATATGATCCTATGGAAACAGCTGCAGCAGGGACAGAATGGTGAAGGACTTCACAGCCCACCACCATTGCCAAGGGCCCCACAGGCACAGAGGGACTCAGACCATGAACACCCTGTGCCAGCCCCAATAGGCAGATGAAGGCGTGCCCAGTATGTCCATGTCTTGGCAAAAAGGGAACATATAGCACACACACTGACAGTGTAGGCACTTATGGACTGACACCCTTCTCCACCTGCACACACAGCAAACATGGATGGCACGCACACACAACCACCTGTAAATTGGCATGTATAGGTGGTCTACTGTGAGCATCCTACATAGGTAGCCCTCAACTATTGTACACACAACTGCCATTGGCACAAGCTAAGTCAATACCTGAACAGTAAATTAAGCTATCAGCATGTGTCCATACTGTATGTATAGGTTCATAGATACATAGGTAGGTACATGCCTAACTGCCCGAGGCCACTCATAAGCATAGCCAAAAGGTGTCTGCTGTCGCCACCCCATTGATTAACTAACTGTCCCTCTGTGGAGCAGAGCCAGTTGTGGGATCCCTGGGGTGTATCCACTGTTCCCCACCCACTCTGCAAGGATTCCCTGGAGTGTTAGTGAGAGGTTTTGTATAATGTAATCAGGGATGTATTTCCAAATAATGGGGAGTATCCGTGACAGAAATCTTCTCAGATGATTTACATGTTACATAGTATTCCTTAACCACAGCTTGCATATATAGGTAGTATTCCACAGAATAATAAACATGTAGAACACACAACCACTGAAATGTGCGTTAATCACCCTTGCACTACCAGTGCCTGCTCTGAGATGTAAAATTACCACTGCCAGGATTAGAGCATGCAACCATGTACACAATCTTTACAATAACATACCACTAAGCTACCTGAGATGTACCTATGGCAGTTGTGTATACTGACAGGATAAAACACAAAAGGTAGGAATGTGTGGAAATAGGACAGACCGGCATGTACCCAATGAAAGGTGTATGCTATACATATATATATATATATATATATATATATATATATATATATATAGAGAGAGAGAGAGAGAGAGATGTCGCTATATGGGGATATACATATATATGTAGATATATAGATAGGTTAACAACATCTACATAACCATGGAGGTGCATATAAATGGGATACCTACAACATACCGACTGCTTGACATACCGACACGCGTAATCACGAGGTTAAGGTCCGAAAGACCACAGTACTGAAACACCAGAAGCGCAAGGTTTAAAATCATGATGTTAAGGGAAGATTAGTCAGTGCTTCTGGTGTTGCGGTTCAGGTAGGTTACTGTGTGTAACTGTGTTTCTGAGGGCTGTAGTGTGTGTATGTGTGTGTTCTGAGTGTGGTGTGTGTTCCTGGGGGACTGTAATGTGTGGGTGTGGGTTTGCTTTGTGCGTCTATCTGTGCGATCTAGGAGGTAGAATATTAAAGTAGGGGGGTATGGGGGGGTGCAGACACTCACATGAGGGGTATAGGGGGCTTGCCCAACTGCTCATAAGTAGTGTAGGATGATTTGCTTGGGTGTGGTGGGTAGCAGCGTGTCTGTGTGTGCGTGTGTGTTTTCCATGTTTGTGTTACTTTCGCGAGTTACTGTCATTTTCGGTAATGTGGGGTATGGGAGTCTGTGCCCGGTACTGTGGGCGTCGGAATTGTGTGGTTTCGGGATTCCGTAGGTATCCCGTATACAGTGGTTTAAGTGTTCATATATGAGTATAACATGGACTATAGCAATCACACATTCCGCCATGACCAACCTTTATGAACAAAGGATATGGAGAGTATATGCCTATACACTATTACAAATATGTGCTATGGACATGAGCCAATGATAGGGTTATCACCTGTCCCACTTTGCGAGGGGACAGTCCCTCTTTGGGCGGTTGTGTCCTGACCAAATATATTAAACGTGGCAAATGTCCTGAGATTGTAGGGCATAATTATGTCCTATATGTAATGTAATAGTTGCATACAATAGTTCTTTCTGTATCTAAAATACTCTACATGTTATAAGAAACAGGATAAGCAACTAAACTGCTACAAGAATAAGCTTAAATTTAGGCAAGAAAGGAAAGTTCTATCCCTTGTACTGACCATGTGTTTGTGTCGGCCTGTAAAATCTGATGTGTGTCCTGAAAATGTCCCACTATGGCCATATGAAAAGGTGGCAACCGTAGCCAAAGAGGGTCAGTAACCAATACAACTCCAATGACTGCAAATACCTATGACAGAAATACACAGCTTTCATGTAGCAACACTTTATTACATTCCAATGTATTGCCAAAAGGATTTAAGGACTGACATCACCTGCATGCTATACAGGAACCACTTAACAGTGCCTTAATGAATCAGCATGCAATTACCATAGTATTAGTCCACTAAAGGACAGGTGTTCAAATAGGGAAGGAACCCTCATGCACATATTGATTATGTATAAAAGCACTTCCTACATACCTGCATCTGCTATGTACACCCACCAACATCACCCCCACACCCAAACAAATTACAATAAAAACTGTAATAACATCACAAATCATTCACTCACTGTACGACATCTGCAGAAGCCTTAACATACCTTGTCAGAGACACACTAATATGGCTCTATGTGAAATAGTTGCTTTTATACAATGGAACAGTTGCTGAGGTTACAGGGTTTGTTTGCACTAATCCCATTTCAGAGGGTTGTGTGTACATCGGGAAGTGTTACCAATTACTGATTAACAGCACAGTATGATACACATGTACACCACATCAAGGATGTCTGGTGAGCACACTGTAAACCACATAACAGTTCATGCATAGCCATACAGCCTTGAGCTGCCCAAACATCCTTGCCAGACTGAAATATCTGCAGAAGTATCAGGTACAAACAAACCCTGCATAAGTAGCAATGTTCTGAAATATAACAGCTGTACTCACATGTAGAACAACATCTTCTAGCCATTACACACAATCCACGGGAGTCATGAAGCAAATATATCTCTGTCTGTCTAAATATAGCTGTTGAAATACATCACAAACAACACATCCAGACCGTCTTCCTTGAAAGTAAGGCAAACGGACAACGCCCAAGTGGAGTACTCAATTATACACCACTGTTGCCATGGTATTGGCTAATGGAGTAGCTGCACAGCTGATGTGCATCTAATTAACTACTTTGGAACACCAATTGGTGCTCAGGATAGCACGTTACCAATATTTAACTAGAAAAGGATGGCTTATCACACATTCAAACCATCTGTATATACCAGGAGAATGTTACAAAGAAGATTGAAACACAAACTGAAAAGGATTGAATTAACAGTCAACGACACCTCGGGTTACTAAAAAGATATGTAGAACACTCAGTATGCCTGTGCATGTAGTACCTGTTCTGTAATATTTAAAGTGCACACAATACATATAGTGGAAACAGTTATCTTGTAGTGATGTATTGTTGAGCATAGTAATGCTTGTAGTATTTATCTGTGTACTTCTGTAGGTCATAAGATAAACACCGTATACACCACAAGGGATGCTATATAAGGGCTTTGAACACAAATATTCCTCACCAGTCGCTGTCAGTGGCAGGGCTGGTCCAACAAGTATGTGCTATAACAGGGGATAGTATATGTTGATATACTGTAACAGTAGGCATATGTATGGGTGTATTACTGAGAATAACATGTCGAAGGTTGACCCACTGTGCAATTATGATTTGCATTGTGGGATATTGTGCCAATAACTGTGTAATGTACAGTATTGTAGGCAGATATGTATTACAAGTTACATAGCATTACTGTTATGTTAGGCAAACAATAGTTATGTCTATTGGCATTTACAATACACAATAACAGGATACATATGACTTGTAGTCACCTGACAGTTTATCAGCATGATAGCAAAGTAAAATGGAAGAGCTAGTTAACTATCCATGCACATAAGACATGTAATAAGTGCAAAGGTAGGTACTAGGCTGTCTTACCAAGGGTATTTATAAGCCTAGCTAGAGTGTGTTGGCTTTTGCCACCCCCATAGGTTAGTTCCCTGTGCCTCTGAATGGCAGAGCCATTAGTTCCTTGTGCCTCTGTCCAGCAGAGCCACTGCAGTGATCCCCAGTGTACATGTCTGTCTCCCAACCACCCATCAAGGTTTCCCTTGAAGAGTGCTAGTGAGGGGCCCTGCCTGATGTACATTGGAATCATGTTCCAAAGCATGGGGAGTCTCCGGGTCAGGAATCTATCCGTCCAGCACATCTGTCAAAGGAATAATATACTTTAAAATGATCAAAACACGGCAGGTTCAGGTTAAGGCACTTTAATCTTGCAGCAAGGAGACAAAAATGTGCTAATACAGAGTTTGTCTAACTAGAAACAGGAAATGCTTACATTTTTATACACTTTCTAATAAGACATTGCCTACCAAGCTGACATAGTGAATCACAAGTTTTGTCATCATCATTTACTAATAATTGCTTTCATAATGTTCTGCTGATGTATCAATTTTTGTGAGAAACTTCCTAAGGAAAACAACATGGCCTTGGCTACCACCGGTTAGATACATGCAATGTTACCATTCAAGGTACTATGGCTAATTCAAGCACAAAGCAAGCAGTTCATTTCTCTAACAATCCTTTGTCTATACTATCTCTAAACTTCTGCAGCTGCACATGTTCTCATACTTCGAACAGAGCTGATTGTTTAAAATCATTACATTTACAGGATATAGCATTGTTCATTCATTCTCTCCTGACCTAGCAGATAACCACCTGCTTCTCAAGTACATTTCCAAAAGGCATAAACATGAATATTGCTGTGCTAGCAATTACTAGGTCAGAGGGCATCTTGCAAGTTTCAGAAAGCACACTGCAGTTTCAAAAAGCATCTTTTTCAGTCTCATATGAAACTCAACTATATATAAAACAGTGCATATAAAATAGAATGAAAAACGTGTTAACTTATTTAGTTTCTAATTAGCATTAAGCATACACACATTAATACATATTTTTCTGACATTTCCCCCCTGTTAATACTTTTTAATTCTATTTTCAAAAAGAATAAACAGTTTGCTTCTTTTCCTAACCTCTTCCATTCAGGATTTGCAGTTAAGAAAGTCATTCAGTTTAAAACTTTATGAAAGTGTTTCACATTCTAACAATTCTTCAAATTCAGTACTTTGATACATAGTCTCAGAAACTGATATATCTATAAATTCTTTGATTAGTTTTTTCATGCAGGGGATACCACAACAGATACAAGCTCCTATCAGGAGCAATCCCACACAAATGGCAATCAAGATGTTCATTAGGATGGAACCCCACCCCCCAAACAAATTCTGGAAAAAGTCCATCAGAGGGTTTGGCTTGGTCATGGCCGACACTTGCTTTATCACCTCAAGGTGGTCATTTATTTCATGCTGATGATCTGGTATATATGCACAGCACTCTTCTTTGATTAAAGCGCACGTACCACCCCTCGCCTCTAGGGTGAAGTCAAGAGCCATTCAGTTCTGGAGCACTACAGTTCTCATAGCATTCAGTTCATCAGTTATCAGTTCAAGAGCAGAAAAAGTTGCATTACTCATTACTTTGAGAAGTTTAGACAGTTTTCACAGCTCCCAAATTGATTTTACTGCACCATATGCGGGTAATATGCCTGCCCATGATATAACAGCATCACTCAAGTCCATGTGCGTCAGTTTGGTACCCACAGTATGATGGTCTTTCCAGCCTGCCTCGATCTGTCCCACTGGATTTTCAGGCTTTCTGACAGCTTTTTTGGCCACATCTTGGGTATTTTGAATATTTCCCTGAGGCAAGACAGCAGTGTGTCATATGGCCGGGACCAGGTACCCCAAAAAACAACTGCCGGACCAATTCTCAGGTAACCATTTATATGCCTTTTTACCACACACAAAATAACAATCCTCTACCTTAGTAGTTACTTTGTTACGAAATGGCTGCCCTGCATGAAACATTTTCCTATCTATTACAGATAACTGTTTAAAAAGTACAGGATTACGTTGCACTTGGTGAATAGTCTTATGCATGGACTCAAGAAATGAGTCATAATTTGAACTACAAGTTCCACCCATTTTGTTTGCTTTAGTATAACATTTATAATGTACCGTCACATTACACTTGCTCCAACCCACTTGAATTGTGTCATTCTTATAAAAACATACAATTCCCTTTTGTGCCACAGGCAAATACAGTGCTACCTTATCATATGCTTTAATAGATACTGTGTCATAAACCAGATTTTCCCAGGTCTCATTGACCCCTAGGGGGATTGCAGTCATTAATAACCCTCTGTATGCTGTTGGTATGGCTGTGCAGATCCAGCAGTTCGAAACATTAAAAGTCTCAGCATACACACTTGTAATTGCCTGATAAGTGTTAAAGTTTGGGTGCCAGTCTATGTTCGGTTCATCACGTTTAATCAGTTCAACTTTTGTGGCAGGAAAAAGGAAAGGCCACAACAAAAAGAACAATGTTATCAGTATAGCTACCAGAATAATCATGCAAGTTTTCTGAGGTTGTTCAGTGTCTCTATTTGCTCTATACCTGGTCATTTTGTTCTCGTTGTACAACAGTAACAAGGTTTTTGTCCAGTTCAAAGTTCTTAACCAGTTTACAGTGTGTCAAATGAATCCAGGATGCTCGCTCCGTGATCTTGACTGCAGTGGGTGTCAACAGTAGTACCTGGTACGGCCCTTCCCACTTCGGAGAACTCCAGTTTTTTCTCTTCACTATCTTCACCCAGAACCAGGTGCCTGGGGCTACTGCTGCTTCTGATGGTTTTGTTTGCTCTTTATCTGAAACAGAATTTAACTGCAAAAGTTTGTTATTCAAAAATCGCCTCATATACCCTGCAAGTGAACTGTCAGCCTCCTGCTCTGCAGACATGAGAGGTTTCCATTGGGTGTATAATATGCCCTCCCAAACAGAACTTTAAAAGGAGTTAACGCTTTTGCATTTGGAACAGTTCTCATGCTCAACAGTGCCAGAGGTAAACAGTGCACCCAGTTCTTTTGTGTCTCACTAATCAATTTTCTAAGTTTATTCTTCAACACCCCATTATGCCACTCTACTAATCCTGCAGATTAGGGGTGGTATGCACAATGGTTTTTCAATGATAACCCGAAATAGCAACTAAGTTGTTGTATAGTTTGATTTACAAAGTGTGTGCCATTGTGACTATAAATCTATGCCAAATCTAGGAATAATTTCTTTAACAAGGACTTTTGCAACAGTAGCTGCATCTGGATTTTTAGTTGGAAAAGCTTCCACCCATTTGGAAAACATATCTATAATGACAAGGCAGTGTACTTCTTATTTTCGCATTTGTTCAGTTCTATAAAATCCATACAAATAGTATGAAATGGATACGGTGGTATAGGGAAACTCCCTTGCTTAGGTTTCAATGCCCCTTATGCATGATGCTTGTTACAAACATGGCATGCTGCACAAAAATTTTTTTGTGTAATTAGTAAATCCATACGTCGTAAACACTCGATTCACTAACTGTAACATCCCCCCATTGAGACATGGCTCTGCCCATGGCTCAACATAGCTGCATATCTAAACAAGTTAGATGGTAAGATTGGTTTCTTTTCTTTGGAGATGTACAGTCCCTTCTCAAGGATTGCTCCTCGTTTTATCCACTTTCGTTTTTCTACATTTGTAGTAAGTGTCTGCATTGTTTTTAACATTTCTAAATCTAAAATCTCAGATGGTTGTAATTCCTCACTCAAAAGAAAAACTTCTGAAGCTGAAGCTGCTTGTTTTGCAGCTGTATCAGCCCTCGCATTACCTTTTGAAATTCTATCCTGTTGTTGGTATGAGCTACACATTTACAAACAGCTACTTTCTGAGGTAATTGAATAGAGTCTAACAAATCTAAAATAAATTGTGCATGGTTAATTGGTTTACAAGTAGATGTTATCATCCCTCTATTTTTCCACTGCTGTGCAAAACATGTACAGTAGAAAAAGCATACTGATTGTCAGTAAAAATGTTTACTTTCTTACCTTTTGCTAAGGTACATGCCCTCGTCAAGGCAATCAATTCTGCTGCTTGTGCAGATAAGTTGTGTGGTAAAGACTTCGCTTCTAAAATCTCGGTATCAGAAACTACTGCATACCCCACTAGAGTCTGTCCTGTAGGACCCCTTCTTCACGAGCCGTCCACATAGTATGTCACCTCGGCATCATCCAACGGAACATCTGTAAGGTCTTTTCTAGGTAGTGTCTTTTGCTCAATCTCTTGCAGGCAGCAGTGTGGTTTGCCATCTGCAGGGGTTGGGAGCAAGGTTGACGGATTCAAAGTTGTGCATCGTTCAATTGTCATATGAGGTTGGCTCAACAGTATAGTCATACACATACCTCTCAACTGTCCCTGATTTTCAGGGACGTCCTTGATTTTGACTCAGATTTTAACTCTGTCCCTCTTAATCCCTCCTAAAACTAGTGACTTTTGGAGGAAAGGTGGTGAATTACACTTAATGAATAATGACAATAATTAAGAGTTATAAACTTCTTTTACTTCAGAAAATGTGTATTAATTCATATGCTCTGATTCTGTCAATGTTTCAAGTTAATAGCACTAATATTTTAAAAGTGTCCCTGATTGTCCCTGATTTTTTCTTGACTTGTCCCTGATTCTGTTGAAATTTGTCCCCAATTGGTTGAGAGGTCTGGTCATACAGGAAAGATGTCTAGCAGGAGAAAGATATGCTACTTTTTCTTGCAGTAAAATAATCGTGACTGCATGAGGCACTCTCAATGTGAGAGGGTGGAACAATACTACTGAGGCTGAAGCCTGCACTGCCATTGCAGCTGCGACTACTGCTTGTACAGAGTGGGGCAAGGATCGTGCCACTGGGTTTAACTGTGATGAATAGTAAGCTATGGGGCGTTGTTTGTCCCCATGCTGTTGTGTTAACACTGATGCCATATAACCTTGCTTACAGTCTACAGTTTGGAAAAATCGCTTATGATAGTTTGGTAATCCTAAAACTAAGGAAGAAGATATCAGTTGTTTCAGTTTGCAGAAAGCTGATTCTGCTTCTGGTGTCCACTGTAATAAGTCCTGTGCTGCCATCGGCTTTTTGAATATTAAATTAGTCAGCGGAGCAGACTCCAAAGCATAGTTTGGTATCCAACTCCGACAAAAGTTAGTAGTTCCCAGGAAGGACATCATTTCCTTCTTGGTAGGTGGTCTAGGTGTTTGTAATATTGCTGTTTTTCTGTCTTCATCTAATATTTTGCCTTCTTTGGATATTACATATCCCAGGTATTTAACCTGTTTTTTCCAAAGTTGCAGTTTGTTCTTGTTTACCTTGTGTCCTTGAGTAGTTAAAAATTGTAATAATGCTATGGTATCCTCTCTGCATTCTTGCTGGGTGGGGGCTGCCAGCAGAATGTCGTCTACATAAAGTAAAATCTGACTACCTTTCAGTGGGATAAATTCCGCCAGGTTACTTGCCATTTCTTGTGCGAATATCGTTGGACTTTCACAATATCCCTGTGGTAGTCTCGTATATATATATATATATATATATATATATATATATATATATACATATATATATATATATATATATATATATATACCGTTTCCCCTGAAATGTAAATGCAAACCAATGTTGGCTGTCTGGGTGTATCGGTATTGAGAAAAATGCATTGCTAATATCTACCACAGAAAAATACTTCTGTTGAGGTTTCAAATCATTCAATAAAGTGTGTGGATCTGGCACCATTGGTGCCCTGGGTATAACTGCGTCATTCACAGCTTGTAAATCTTGGACCATACGCCATTCCTCGTTTGCTTTCCTAACAGGAAATAAGGGTGTATTACATGGTGAATCAGGAGATTCTATTAAGACTCCTTCCTTAAGTAAGGCTGCTATTATAGGTTTGATTCTTATTTCTGCATCCTTTCTTAAGGGATACTGTCTTTTTTGAGGTCTAAATGCTGATTTTGGCGTAATAGTAACTGGTCCTGCTGTACGAATAAGTCCTACTTCTGATTTCCCTGTTGACCAGAGAGTCTCTGGTATGTCTCGTAAGGCTTTTTCCTCTTCCTCTAGTAAGAGTGCTACTCAGCTATCCTCACTTGCCTGTGAGTGCACAGCTGGGTGTGTCTGTGTTATCCAATTCAATTTCTGCTTCTGAACTCCTTGATCAGAGAGTTCTAACTCTGTCTGTTTTTCCCACCTTGTGACTTTTTCTCCTAGGTCTGCCCACTTCAAATTTCTATCTTTAGTTAAGCTTACATGCGATAATTGATTAGATTTGTAAAGTGCTAAGAATTCCTGGGGCAATGAACAGCTTACTACACTGTTTCCTTCTGTGTCCCAGTACAAATTTCATAGTACTAACCTATTAGCATGGTTTCTAAACAATTCTTGCTCATATTCTTTATCAGGTCCTGGTCTGTTACAGTAATATAGAGTGCAATGCAACAAATGCTGTTTATCAGTGTCAAGGGAGGGAGAATTACTGATGGCTACATTCATCAGTTCTTCGGTTACTGCCCCTGGACCAGTCGTAACTAAGTCCTGGCTGTACCAATAAAATGTTTCACCCTCCGGTCGCACAACAAAAGTATCTATTTGTTGCTGTGCTTCCATATCCTGCATAGTTGGAACTACGGCTATGCCAAATATCTGCATTAAGTCTCTGCCCAAGAGATTCACTGGGCATTTCGCAGAAACAACAATTTTGCTTTTATGAGTCATTCCTGAAACAGGGTCAGTTATCGCTATGTTGTGGGAGAGTGGGTCCCGATACAACTGTCCATTAGCTGCTTTCACTAATATGTAGTCTAGTGATTCTGAATTTTCTGGTAGTTTGGAAGGATGTATCAGGGTCCGTGAAGCCCCTGAGTCACAGAGAAATTTGACTTCCCTCCCCCCTACCAGAAGTGTAACTTCCAGTTTTGTGTCTGCTAAGTAGAGCTCTAGGCTCAATAATGCTAAGTCCAAAATTTCCTTTTCTTCATCGTCTATGAATTCATGTACATCCTCTATCCCTTCTGTCACATCCTCTACCCTTGCTACCACATTCACATTTGTCTTTTCCTGTCCATTCTTATCCAGTGATTCTTGACTATCATATAGTCATTCCTCACCCTCCTTATCTTCCGTGGTTACCTTCTTATTTAGTCTGCAATCCCTTGCCAAATGTCCCTTTTTCCCGCATTTAAAACATTCACACATTTTCTTTCTCTCTTCAAAGTCTTCTGATCGTTTATCAGATTGTTTGTTTCCCTGGGTATTTTTCTTACCCTTCTTCCCAGTTTGTACTACAAAGACTTCTGACCCATCTTGTACTGCAAATACTTGAGTTTTCTTTTTTCTTTTTGCTATTAAAATGCCTTTTGGCATGTCTTGCATATTCAAGTAATGACTGTAGTCTACTTGTACGATGATCTACCATGTGCTTTGTAATAAAGCTGCTAATGGGAGCAATACTGCCTTTTAAGAATGCATTCTTTAGCTGTTGTTCATATGGGGAATCATGTGTTTGATCTTCAGGTACATGCATTCCACAATGGTTATTAAAACATTCTAATAATCTGGCATAATATCTATCAACAGTTTCACCTTCTTGTTGTATGCATTGATTAATGCAAGTCCAATCAGCCCTAGGCTTCCATTTCTCAGAGATTCGGTCTGTCAGACCTTTCACTCTGTTGTCCAGTTCTGCGTTACTATGTGGGAGTGGTTTAAGCTCTGCATCATGGGGATTCCAGTTGCCACTGATCTTGTGCCAATCTGGACCTGCAATTTGTCTAACTACTTTTTCTACTTCTTCTCCATTCAAATGGTAACTTAACCTCATGCCCTGTAAGTCTTCTAAGAATTTTCTAAAATTAACTTTTGGATGGGGAATTCCCTCTGTGGCTTTCTGGATGTCTTCCGGTGTCCACGGTCTATATACTTGAAGAGTCTGATCCTGTCCTGCCTGTGGATTTGGTACTTCTATGAGTGGACATATCTCTTCCTCACTCATAGCTTGTGAATTTCTATTTATTTCATATAATTCAATATCCTCTCTCAAGTTGCGTGTTCGAGACCTGGTCTCGATAGGATCCCTGACAAACGGTTTTGATTTTGCAGGAACAGCTGGGTATAGCGGAGGTGGATCAGCTTGTCCACTTGCTTTATACTCCGGTAAAGGATGCAGAGGGGGCGGAGGAGGGGCTGTCGCTATTACCAAGTTATTATCTTCTTTATCTAAGAACATTGCTTTTGAATTTTTAATCTTTTGTTCCCTGCAATTTGCTTCCTCAAGCCACCTGTGTGCCTGAGGGACTCCTAATTGTCGTTGCTTTTTTAGCTGACCTTTCACGTCTGTTTTAAGTTGTCTAACAAGTTTAATAAGTGAAGATTTATCTAAATTACCATCAAATTTGTATTTATCAACCCATTTCGTATAATACTTAACATTATCGGCACGCTGTAATTGCATATATTTTGCGTCTTTGGTTAGGGGCAGGTCTCGGGAACTTTTCGTGCACTGATTTCCCATGTTGTCTTAGCTAAGCTAAAAATTGTTATATAACCCTTCTTATCATGTGTTACCACAATTTTACACCTTTTCACAGTTTATCTAGAATAACTGTCTACCTATTCTGTTTCCCTGATCTAAGACAAGACAGCAATCTTTTTGTCCCTGATCTGCACATGCAAATCCCCCCGACAAAACAGTACTGTAACAAGTCCCTGATCTAAAACAGAAAAAATGTAAATTCCTCCTTACCTGACCCTCCGTGAGTTGATCCACCGGAACGTTGACTCGTCCTCCAATCCCAAATCAGAAACAGTGGCTGGCCTCTTTCGAATGACAATTCAGTCGGAGGTCTTTCAAAACAGAAGAGCCGATGTGGCCACTTCTCCATACAGGTACATGCCACTGGGCCCAATTCTGACCTGGGCCCAGAGTGAGAGGTACTTTCCGGTCCGAAGGACCAAACTGTCAAAGGAAAAATATACTTTAAAATGATTAAAACACGGTAGGTTCAGGTTAAGGCACTTTAATCTTGCAGCAAGGAGACAAAAACGTGCTAATACAGTTTGTCTAACTAAAAACAGGAAATGCTTACATTTTTATACATTTTCTAATAAGACATTGCCTACCAAGCTGACGTAGTGAATCACAAGTTTTGTCATCATCATTTACTAATAATTGCTTTCATAATGTTCTGCTGATTTATCAATTTTTGTGAGACACTTCCTAAGGAAAACAACGTGGCCTTGGCTACCACCGGTTAGATACATGCAATGTTACCATTTTTCTGACAACATCCTAGTCATCGTTGTGGTTAGGTGTATATCCCTAGAGCATGTGGCTCTCAAGGGCCTCTGTTTAGGTGGAGCATATCCAGCAATACAGGGCTGGACATGGGCCTTGTATGTCAAGCAAAGATCATCTGTGAGTATGCGGTATGCAACCGTGTACAGCTGGAGTTTCTTAGGTTAGGCTGCATAGGTCATCTGTTTGAGGTCAGTAATCCTGTTGGTGTGGTACTATTGTAGTCATCCAAGCTGTTGCAGTTGTCTTGTAAGGTACATCCCCAATAGGGTGTTGTATCCTTTAATAGGTCTAATAAGTCATGAGTAGAGAGGCACAATAGCCTCCTTTGTTCTGGATGTGAACCCATTTGAGATTAGGGGGAGCCACGTAGAAGGATATTCTAACCACCTTGTCATTATGGGTATCGATGAAGAGATTGCTATCTACTGGGGTTCCCAGATCCCTTATTACCTTTTCTGTATGTAGGGGACTAGCACCTATGTGGTAGTCCACGGGTAATTAGTTATATCCAAAGGGGATGGCAGTGCACTTTTTGGCATTCAGCTTGAAGCCATGATATTGACACCAGGTATCTATCTCAGTGCGACCCTTCCAGAGGGTGTCTGTAACAGCTGGGGAAACAATTATGTCCCCTAGTTTTCAGTCGTTTGCAAACCTTTTCAGCCAAAGCCCTCCTGTGCTTGCCTGTACGTCAGAGAATTATATACCGAACATGAGGGGTCCTAGGACTGAGCCCTGGGGTATGCCACTTGTAAATGGTATACAGTCGGACCTAGGGTATGCAACTCCCACTGTGTGGGTTCTGTCCGTGAGCCACTTTACAAACCATCACATGACGTAGGGGTTAATGTTCAGGCGGATGAGTATGTCTATAATACCAGAATGAGAAATGGTGTTGAAAGCCTTTGAGAGATCTAGGTATGCTGTGTGGACCTCCTTACCCTCATCTAATGCCTTGGTAACTGTCTCTAAGAAGTCCACTAGGTATAGGAGGCATGGTCTGCCCTTAACAAAGCCAAACTAGGAGGGGTCAAAGGTTTGGAGGTTCCCAATGTCTCTGTGACTGAGATCCATGATGATGTGCTCCATAGCCTTGCAGACCAGGCTAGTCAGGTTTATAGGGCAACAGATTCCTTGGTCCGTTGTGGCACCACCTTTGTGGTGTAGGATAACTGTTGCTGTGCACCATTCAGGGGGCACAAAGCCCGATGCAAGGCTATAATTGAACATGGTGCATAGGTGGGGAGCCAGTACATTCTGAAGTTCATGTAAAATGCAGCCTGGTATGTTGTCCGGTCCCATGGATGCTGTGATAGTGGCTTTAGAGTGTGCAGCTTCTACCTGCATAGTTGTGAGTACAGGGACTCTTCACTCTTCCTGTATAGATATGGGCCCTTTAGGGGATGAGAGGGGGAAGGTAGCACTGAATCTATATGCCAGGATGCTGGCAATATCAGTTGGTTCTGTAATGTCCATGCCTTTGTACTGTAACTCAGAGCAGATCTGAGTGTTGACAACGAGATATTTGACATAGCTATAGAATGCTTTGTGGTTGTTGTTGGAATTAGTGGCAGTTTTGTTTTCGTAGCTAGCTTTGGAGGATCATATAAGGGATCTCACCTTCTTACTGAGGCTGACCAGGGAGCTCCTCCACACATGGGATTGTACTCTCTTTTGCAACAGTGTCTTCCTCCTGTTGTACAGTTTGTTTATGGCAGGGGGAGCACCAGATTGGCTTCCTTAATTAGGAGTATAGCATCCTGGTTCTGTTTGGAGATAGCACAATCCATGCACTCGTGTAAGTGCTTATAGAGTGCATTTGTGTAGGATTCAACTGTTGTAACAGTATTGCCCATCTGCATGGGTATCATGATGTTCACCACATCTATCTTAAGAAGCATGAAGTTGGCTTTGTAGACATATTATACTGTGGTTCCCTTAATGGGGGGTGAGGGCGGGATGTGGATATCAACGGTGTTCAGCTTATGGTCGGAT
Organism: Protopterus annectens; assembly: GCF_019279795.1. Lineage (NCBI taxonomy): Eukaryota > Metazoa > Chordata > Ceratodontiformes > Protopteridae > Protopterus > Protopterus annectens. The sequence goes on from NC_056725.1 coordinate 1,474,885,763, forward strand.
CAGACCAATGAGGAGTTGACTTCAGGTGTGGAACACCGGTCACTCATGTTGATAATGACTAGGCCTAGGATATTGTTGCCCCTGGTGGGTGTGTGGATATGTTGATCCAGAGCATTGGTGTTTATGAATTCCAGAAAGCGTTGAGCTAATGAGTTGGTACATGAGTAGTTTTGTCAGTTAATGGTGGGGTAGATTCAGTAAGACTATGTGATGAGTGTGGTGTGGTGGAAATGTTTACCTTCTCCACATGACTGTCAGGGTCAGGCTTGGTTGGAGAGAGCTTTACCTCCAGTTTGGCTAGATAAGTGCATCTCTCACAGGTTGTAGAGTTGGGTGGTAGGCAGAGAGGGTTGTCTGTGTACATGAGGCAATGTCTACATTGCATCAAGATGTCCAGATTCATCAGATAGACAGGAGAGAACACTGGCAGCTGACCCTTGGATATGCCTGAATATAAAACTAATTTCCCCTAGATAAGTGAAGAAAGTGAGTACAAGAGCTATTTTACTCTAAGCAAGTGAGAAAAGTATGCACAAAACCTGTTTACCTCTAGGTAATGAGGAAGATTGAGTGCTATAGTAATTAGTAGCTTACATAGTGCTTACAAGTTCTTAACAAGTGCTGAGCATGAAAAAGCAATTCAGATAGGGTCTTGGATAACATAAACACACTGCCCCCCCAACAGGTATCAATCATATATCCATGTACACCACAGAGCCCCTGTACCCACAACTCATCAGGTACAAGCTGCACTCAGGCTGCATGGGACCTGTCCACATCACAGGTTGTATTGTACACATATGGCAAAACAAGTTGCTCTCCATGTGCACATCATGTAAAACATAGCTTCATGTCAGGCTGTGTACACACCGAATGGTGCACACCAACAGGTATCACAACCCACAAAGGGGGAGACACCACTGATAATGGGAAGCACTGCACTACTACCCTGCTGAGTCTGGTCTGAAAGGCCATGAACCTTGATCACATTATTTGATGTCAGCAGTACAGATGTAGATGACAGTAAGGTTGATTTCACACTGCATATCATAACTTTGCCAAGTCATAGGACATCATCACCCATACTGTGTTTCTCCTACACTCAGTATACTAGATGTACATTCCTATGTCACAGGAGTGTTTTGCAATGGGACTGCTGGCAGAAACAACACTACAGAAGGTGTCTAAATAATACATGCTCATCACACCAGTGCCAGCTACAGTAAGACAGGGTTAATTAATTGTATTCCCCCTCATTGTAGTCCATACCACACAGACAAACAGAAGGCATCTGCCTATTGAAGTATAGAAATGACTATGACCTAGGAGCAATAGCCGACTCAGAGTGTTGTGGACAACATACAGAAGGGGCTTTGTGGGTGAGGTATGTGTGACATATGGCCACAATCTGACAGCTACATATTGCATTGTCACCCCTATGTTAATAACCTTGTACCCATGAACTACCACCTAGGCAGCAGTCAACATAATGGACACTGTGTCTAAGGGATGCAGCTGGGCAGTTGTCTTTCCTGTGATAGCTACATCACCACACCTGTCAGGTATTCATATGTTACAACCCTAATCATGACAGGGTGCCATCCACAAATATAGAGATCATTGTCCAGCCATACACAACACTCAAGTGACCCATATCAGATCACATATTTCCTTTAAGGGGTATTGGCCATGTGCAGATGGCCTACACCAGCCTTCCTATTCCCCATCTCCACTATGTAGCATGATGCATACCCTGAATAAATCCATGTCCAACCCAGTGATGTTGGACATGCTACACGTACACATCCTGATCTCAAACACATTCTTCATGGACATCCACCTTCCTAGTACTAGGATCACCACATGCTGGACAGATCCTTGTCCCATACACTTTACATAGTCCTGCCATACTATGCATTCCTGTCCAGCAAAGCTGCACATCGCTCCCCTCTCAGACATGGTGTGATGACCGCATGGTAAATGTATCATTACCCCTGTGGATCAGTTATGTGGCACTGCTGCACCTGGCCCAAGAGACCCACCTGTCAGCTACAGCCAGGTAACCTTTCATCCTAGATTCATACATGGCCCATGGCATATAGCCTACTAGTTGACTTTGACTGTACATGCAATAGTTGATATCCATCCCTGCAAATACCATCTGGCTAGCCAGTGTCCCATGTGTATCACATGTGCAATACAGGTGATACATGGCAGATGTTGAATTGCTGTACAGTGCAGTGTAGATGTATATGGCAGAACACATACATGTAAAACCTTACGTGAGCAAGTCTGCAGGGTCACAGGTCATGTCTGTTAAGGCAGTGTAAGCCTTTATATGTGACATATACACAGCAGCAAGGTTGACTGCATTAATGTGGACACATCCAGCCATGTGCTGATAGGGAGGAACACCAGTACAGGCAAACAAACATGCCCACATCAAGACAGTATCCACATGGAGAATGAGCAATGTAATCAGGTGACACACACACATATTTGGTGATAATATCCACTCACCATTGAGTGTCACATGTGTGTGACACAAACATGTCAGTGGTGTCAGTGTCATGTAGATTTGCAAATACAACTATATAATCGTAATAAATGTGATGCACATGTATGTTCAGCTGTAGCTCTGTATGCCTCTGTGAGTTACTGTGACCTGTCTCCATCATTATGTCTTCCAGGTATGTTGTGTGCAAGGCTACCCCCTTATACCCGCTTGGAGGATGAGGCCATCATCCCATACCTACATGACAATCATGATATCCTGTTCAGCCATGTGCCACAGGATGCACAGCAGTGGGATACCCTGTGGATGAAACTTCGCAGGAGGGTTAATGATGTGGGTGGCCACAACTACACATACCAGCAGGTGTGCAGACACTGTACAGACCTCATTAGACGGGCGAAACAGTGTGTGAATGCAATCACCAGGGAACAAGGTGCAACAGGTGGTGGACCACCAACACAGCCCCCACTTACACGTACCGAGGAGCTACTGGCCAACCTGGGGACACCTGTAGAACAACATCCACAAACCTTAGCCGATATTGTGGAGGTGGGTGTCTCTCAACCACCGAGCCTGGAGTTGCCTGGTAAGTCACTACTGCACCTATAACAACTATATTCCATATAGTTGCATGTGTCACTGTACAATATGTAATGTAACATCATATGCAAGGCATGTATACACACATGCCGTATACTATAGTATGCTACTCTGTGTAGGCACACATGTGCATACACTATAGTATAGTCTAATGTACTGGTGTATGTGCTAACATGCACATTGCACCCTGTAGCTATCATACAGTCGTGGATAATGCTCATACTGCTATGTTACTCTTGGTACATCTGGGGCTCCACTGTGACAGCAGCCCATTGCAGGTGAGATTGTTATTATTTATCAGGCATCGTAATGCACAGATCTATCTGCCATGTGGCCATTTACCACATGTACACATAATGTATGGTCCTGTCACAATATACAGGTCGGACCTGCAATGCATCACAATGCCTACCCATGTGCAACACTTGCAAACTATGTGAATCACCGACATGACTCTTCACAAACTGTCATTGCCAGATGTGTGGACAGCTGTGCATACAATGATGCAGGTGCTATTCACTGTAGGGACATGTACTACAGATCAGAACTACACATGTGGGGAATACAAACAGTACTACACAGTGGGCTGGAGTATGGCCAGCCCACAGGATTCACTGGTGTGGATCATAGCCCTGCTATGAATGTCACACAATGCGATGTGCTATTTTGACATATCCATGACATATAGTGGCCTGGCTGCAACACTGCCTAACTAACCTGAAAAACATATTCTGCATACCACCCTTTGTCTGCATAACCCTGTTGTCAGTGGAGCATATGACATCTATGGGTGTATGTCATATGGGACAACACAGACATGTGAAATAGTCACCCGTCACAATAATTTGGTCAACACATGTACACACATGGCCATGGAGGATGGCCAGAGACATGAAGCAACACACACTGTAGACGTGATGTGCTTGTATGCACACCCTGTTCTACAATGGCTACACATGGTCCAACTATGGCCTTTGTGTAATGGTTATATTGCAGATGTGGAACACTAGACATCCTACAGGCCTGTGCACATCTTGAGTAGGTGTGGCATCAATCCACCACATAAAATGTGTTGAACATCTTGAGGGTGTCACGACATGACAGCAGTCACCTGTACAGTATCCACATCAGCCCGCAGATACAGTGCATTCCCTTTGCTGGTGTCAGACATCAATGTCATACTTTCTCCTTGTGTGTGTGTGTGTGTGTGTGTGTGTGTGTGTGTGTGTGTGTGTGTGTGTGTGCGTGTGTGTGTGTGGTACACAGATGTCATGTGGGACATGGTGTATCAACATGTTTGCCATGTCTGGCCATAGTTGCCAGGCAGCAGCAATATGGTTGCAGATGTGCAGGGGTGTCATCCGTATACCCTTCAGTGACCTGTGTCACACATTCCACATCATGGTTTAGTGTGTATACACCTCAGTGACATGTGTCACATTCCACAGTACATATGTATTGTATCTGAACACAGTCATGGCTATAAACTGTGTCTGTAACTCACACTGTATAGCAAAAGAGATGCCTCATGATTCCCTGCAATGGCCATGCATATCAGCTAAATGTGCAGTATATCTGTAGGGCAGACAGACAACACTGCATTGGGACACCATTATCCCACTGAATATTTGACAGGACACCATTGTGTTAAACATGTATGCATGTCATTGCACACGTCAGCAGATCACATGTCATACTACATGTGATTGTCAAGGTCATATGCCACACATCAGGCAGGTGTACTGTTAACCTGTGCTGGTCTACATGGTGTAACACAGGGATGTATGCTAACTACTACTATAATTGTGTAATTTGCATGCCATCTGCTATGACACATGCATGCTGTTGTGTGCAACCCAGGGATGTATGATAACTACCACTATTATTGTCTGCGCTGCATGCCATCTGCCGAATTACATGCATGTCGCATGCCTTCTGTCATATCACATGCATGTGTGTGTGTGTGTGTGTGTGTGTGTGTGTGTGTGTGTCTGTGTGTGTGTGTCTATTGTATAGATTGTAATGTACAGTTCTTGTCTGCCCTCACAGGTGATGTAGGTGCGTTGCCCTTCTGCGGTCCATCTGATGTTAGTGTCCCCACATACTCTAGCAGTGATGATGAACATATGATTGAGGCACAGGCAGGGTTGTCAGGGGCTGAAACTGTGCCATTGGTTGCCATTCCACCTATATCCCTCTCATCCCCACACACAGATCCCATGCCTGCACATACCCCATCACCAGTGGCCATAGAGGAAGGACAGTTGGCATGTTGTACCTTCTAACAGGAAAGTGTGGGGGCTATGGAAGGTGTGCCTGCACACCATGGTGTCAGACAACTGACTGGTGGTGCCCCACACAGGCATGTGGCCAGTGCTGCTTGTAGGAGGACCTCTGGCCAACATGCTCCTGCAAGACAGAGTGCAGCAGCTGGTGTCACCAAACGCATGTTTCAGGCTGTAATGGAGGCACAGGCACGTGCTGAACGGCACAACAAAGAAGATGAGAGGCTTCAGAGGGCTGCTGTCTGTTCTTTAAACAACAACATCCAGACAATGGTAAATGCTTAACAGCAGATTGCTGAAGCTTTGGATAGACGGTTGGGTGGCATGGTTGGAGTCCTTGACCATGACATGACAATCCGCGAACGTGAGCTGTCTGTGTTGGAACATCTGGTAGGAGTGAGGCATCGGGCATGTGTACATAGGCCTGCTACATCACCTATTTCAGGTCTACGTGTACGAGCTACCTTACATGTCCACTCCCATAGTGGCGGTAGCAGCAGCAGCAGTGCATCTGCTGCTGTGATGTCCACACCACTACACAGCAGGCCACATGCACATGGCCCAGGACGGTCCCAACAAGGACATGGTTCCAGTGGACAAGTGTCATCAGACAGTACCCAATCCTCACCACTGCCTGGTAGTGCTCGTGCAACCCCTGGCAGGCACAGGTCACATGTTAGTGGCCGGACACCGTGAACTGTAAAACCTGGCCTGTACAGTCCGCAGCTGTCAATAATACCCCTGTGTAGGCCAGACACATGCCCGAACTGTGTGCATACATACACGCACACACTGGAAACATATGTAGGGCACAGCAACACACACATGCATAACATCCACATATGCCCAATTAGATCAAAGGCCCTAACCCACACACATGATGTCATCCAATGGTGCAGCGTAGGCCTCTGACAAACATTATCACCCTGTGCATATGATGATGCCTGTGCCGCATCCCTGACATCCACACCATTGGTGCAGGGACATCCTCATATGGTCTGATGCACAGGGTGAACAGACTAGGAAGATAAGTGTAGTTTACAATTGTTGAGTACTGTTGACAGGCAGCAGACATACCATGTACTACAGGTGTACAATGTATTTCATACTGTTAACAGTATGTGTCTTGTGTAACAACAGTAACTGCATGTTGGTCATGATGTTCTGCTTTCCTCCTTCAGGTCTAATTGCACGTGCCGGTGGATGTCAGTGTTTGCAGTTAGTGTCCCATATGTCAATGTGGACTACTCACAGGTATGTATGAGTATACCATCATGCACCGTGTAGCTGCCACATAACAGTGAGAATGTCCCACATTCCAAACATGTCTACAGATCCAAGAGCATGATAGCTGTGTATTAAGCTGCTGTGGCTACAGACGTGACATTCATACTGGGTGACATCACAGGTACAGTTACATGGAGTGGTGAGGTAAGAGAGCAGTCTAGCTGATTACAAGGGTAGAGGCCAGTGGGAAGTGTGATGCCTCATTGGGAAGCAGTAATACACGTTCCCATGACAGGATGCCAACACACAACTGCACTCACACACTCAGGTATTGACACACATGTATTCAGTGACACAGTAACACACCCACACACTCACAGATTCACTGGCACAGTAACACACACTCACACACAGTTGTTGAGGTGAGGATCCCTGCCTATGTGCAAATCATCATTACAGTACTGTGCACCTACATGATGCACCACAGAGAATACACATGTACAGGTAGTCAGTATGGCCTAAGATTGGGGACATCAACACGGATAGTAGATTGCATTGTCTGGATGGGGGGAGGGGTCTTATCAGTTCAGTATGGTAACATACATCCTCACTCCAGGGACCAGACAGCCATACATATACACACACACACACACACATACACACACTGTGACATTCACTATTGAATACACCTATGTCATGCACAGACAGATACCTCACATGTGTGAGATACACATCGCCTCCTGTGTCCTGCTTTCTACATTGCAGTCTGTACAAATGTGTACACTAGTGTACAGGAGAGTGAGTAACAATCGAGATGTATTCCCCACCATACGTGACATATATGGACACACACGCAACCACACATGCCAGTACTGTGAATCAAAGACCTGCCTAGCTCATGATATGTATGACAGACTTACATCAGTACTGCACGCGTTACAAAGTGTACTGACGCTTCCTTTGGCAACAGTGCTGATATATGCATGCGGGACGTCTTAACTGTTAACAGGTATCAAGTGATTTACCTTCGTTGTCACCCTGACTGCTGTCTAAGTTGTGTGTTATGTCCTTCAATTAATGAAACCATTGCTTACCGGTTACACAGGTTATTGTAGGACCGCTTTTGACAAACCTGTGAGCTGTCCTCAGCAAACATCCATCTGCAAAGATGCCCCACCACTTAGTTATTTCCACACATCTGTCCATACCTGAGGTACATCTTTCCGTACATTCAGCATATCACCATATACAGTTGGCAATGTTGAGGCTGCATTGCAACTGCATGATATACTAAGATACACGTCACCTGCATACATCGGCAAATGCACACGCATGGTATCTGAATGCATACCACTACATGTACATGTGTGTAGGTCCTACAATCCTGTCATTTGGGCATGTTTGTAGGCATTGCAATTGGTGGACATGTGTAATGACATACATGACACATGGACTGTTGTATGATATGATAGGTGTAATGGGTGACCAGTACAGAGGGAATGTTACCTCTGTCAACATTGATATCACACCTTATGTACTGTTAGCATTCAGCAGCCATGGACCTACATTCCATGTGCATGTGTGTAATGGCTGTAGCCACCTGTTTGACCAAAGGACAATAACGGCTATGCTATTTACATGTCTGTTGTGTGTGTTTGTGGCATGTACATACCCAGGGCAGGTACATGTATGTCATATCCAAACATGAGGGTGTGTACTGGTGTACAGCAACAGTCATCTGCTAATGCTGTAAATAACCGAGGGCCCCTGGTATGTGTACAGCTGACCTGGTTACAGACAGTGGTATCATTGCATTGCATAACACATGATGCAACTGTGTCAGTACATAGGTACTCTCTACAGTTGTTGTAGAGCTTGGTACAGTCCACTGGTCAAGGGTCACATGGTAGTGTACTCTTACATGTCCCACAACATGTATGGATGTGTGTTGGTGGTCCAAGGGCATGGTGGTGTTTGAGGTTTACATCCTAGAATACAGCATGTGACACTGTGTCCTGCACATGACTCATCTGTGATGCCTTTTGTGGGGGTACCGGTCAGTGCATGTGAGTGGCCTCTATGTATGTGGGGACACCACCACCTGGAGCGGTCCATACCTGTGTTATGGCCCACATGTCTAGTTCTGAGGTATATGGTAGTAGTGCTGCTGTGCACTACAGAGCCATCAGCCAGGTGTTCCTCACTGCACAGATGTCAGTACTCCCCATTGTTGGATCTACAGTGAGCAGCTGTGATTATGGATGCTACACATCTAGCACTGGTTAGCATAAGCATACAATGCAGTTGTCCTCTAGGTGTCAGGGTGTTATCCTGTGTTTAGGACATTTGCCTTGGAATGGCACTATATGGGCAAATGCGACTTGGGTATTATCCCCACTCTATTGAATCATGGATGCATGTGACATGTGTCAAAGGCCTGTCTACTGTCAGTCATGTCATCCAAGAATGACAAACACTGGACAACCTCGTACTTACAGCAGGACATTGGCATTAGATTGTACATCTACGGTGATGGACAGCAACAGACATTGTGTAAAAGATCAGTGTCAGATATATGTAGAGCAGCATTCCTGCTAACAATGACAACTACTAACACCAGAACCCATTACAATGTGTTCTTTACATCTACCTGTAATAACATGGCCACTGTGGTCTTCCATGTTTAGAATCAGAGTGCATCCCAGACAACCCTGTGCTACTAAGTGTATGTGCATGCCCAGCATAACCTTGTGTAGATGGACACATAGTGCATTCTGAACAGCCCTGTGCTACTGTGTGAGCATGCCCAGTGACATCTTGTGTCAGTTATGTGCCTCTGTGTATGGGCATGGCCATTGTAACCCTGTTTAGTGACAGTAGTCATCCATTCCACAGATGGGCATACTCCAGGTCAGGATGGATTCCTACTTTAAACACACAGGTTCACAGGTATCTACATCTTAACTGCCAACATCCCTGTTGATGTCCACATTCCTAGAAGGTCATAATGACAGCCTTTAAATGTGTAGTCAGTGTGGCGCAACTCGTAAATATGTAGCATTGTAATAGTGATCTGTAGATAGGCAGGTGTTCTGTTCCCACCACTGGTGTGTGTGTGTGTGTGTGTGTGTGTGTGTGTGTGTGTGTGTGTGTGTGTGTGTGTGTGTGTGTGTGTGTGTGTGTTTGTCCCCATCTGCCTGAGGACTGAATAATGCTTTTAGACTACTCACACTCCATACATTTCTTATACCCACCTTTGGCAGGGCTGATGGTGTCACCCATCTACAAATACACTTCTGGGAGTGCTGGGTCCCAGTAATCTGGGTAGCACATTCTCTAACTGCGTAATGCTGTAGTGTGCTAAAGTAGTTAGGTCGATGATCTAATCCCAGACATGCCAAGTGTGTATATGTTTGTGCCTGTGTGAGGCAAGTACAGTGCTTTGTAGAGTATGCTATTTCAGTACAACTCGCATGACCACCTTTGTCATTCCTGTTGTTGTCACCCACCTAGGTATACACCTGTAGGCATGCTGCAACCCAGTATTCACCGTAGCGTGTGCCTTAAAAGCATATTGCTGCAGTGTGATATGGGTGGTAGGGGTTTGTATACAGGACATGGCAAGTGTGTGTTTATCTGTCAGATCCTATGTAGAGGTGGCCGTGATTGTCTTACTATTGGACATGTTTGGGAGCGGATTTTGTAGTTTTCCTATATGGTGTCCATCTTATGACACATTGGCCACCTCACGAGGAGTACAGCTGTCAGTCAGTCATGGGACTGTGTTGGCAAGCCATACCCATACATCTGGAAAAGGCCTGGTGAACAAAGTATGCAGCCCTACTAGTACCCGTTATATGTCCCACACCCATGTGCCATGCACAAACAAACTTGCCTTGGATATCCCGCTATGTTGCTAGTACCATGCACATTGATGACAGATAGTAGGTATGGTGTGAATGCAGTGGCCTGCAGAGGACATGGCACCCTGTACAGCAGTACAATAAGCACATATATGCGGACATTGTGCCTTCACTATGTTCCACACTGGATGCCTGCAACTTATGTGGTGCCATCAAATGTGATCCACAGAGGCCAGACAATGCTGTACACTTGTGCCCTGTATGGACCCATGCCCCTGACACCACGGAATACCTGTATCATACTATCAATGCAGGTGTGGGGTCGACCTGCTTACTATAAGCAGGTTTCACCACACCAGGCCAGTATTTGCATATCGGGGGATAACAGGCAGTGACACACAACATGTGCCTACCAAACCAGGTACACTTGTACATGTAACTGTACAGTATTGTGGGATATGCACATCCCAGGCAATGTCCATGTGAAGGACTATCAAACACAGACATGGCATGCATTGCAAAGCTATGGCCATACACATTGGTAACCAGGATGTCAGGCCATATCATGCAGTACCCATCTGTGTGGGACATTGCAGACACTACACCCCTGCACTGCACACCATTGTCGGGTGACACCATGCCAAGGATTACTCCTCACCCAGCCTTGTGCAGCCATCTTGCACAGCCAATCACTACACAACCATGAAGCAATGCATACCTGCATGCCAGTACTGGCACCTTGTGTCTGCATGTGGGTTGTGATGCTCCCAACCACAGTCACTCCCAGTACAACCCTTGTTGGCATACCTACAGATGTCAAGCACTTTCACATGCCCTAGCCCATAGAACCTCCAGATATCCCCTCTGGTGCATGTAGTCCTGTGCATTACTGTAGTATGGCAAACTAAGTAGTTAGGTTGTATATTTGTGGCCCTGGCAAAGAATGTCAGTGCGTGTCCACTAGAGAGTGTGGTTGTGGTGACAATGGCATCCATTCACGTGGACAGCCATGTGTGCCACACCTAATGTATGTCTACTATATCTCTGTTGCAGATGTCACTCACCTACACACATATATGTTCGTACAGCACAAAAAACTGTTGCCTTTGTGGCACATGTAGTAACGTCATGCACATGTAATAGTAATGAGTAGTCGGTCAGAGGTTTGACCCCTGTACTGTTAGGCGTGTGGCAGACAATGCTTAGGGTAATGTCTCCAAGCCCTTCCCTGGTGTACTTTGCCTGTCCCACCCACACACTCTCTGGTGGATGTGAAGGAGTACACCTGCACAGCAGCAGCATGTGTATTGTACGTGATGGACATGGTCAGGTGATGGCCTCTGCACCTATTGCATTCCTCCTCTAGCTGATTGCATGTGGTACAGCTGTGATGGTGCTCCCATAGCCAACTGCATGATAAACACAGTACACTATCTAGGGAAAACATGTTCCTATTTGGCCATGACAGTCGCTGTGAGTGGTACCTGGATGTGGTGTTCTGACACGGCATCACAGATGATATCTGGATGTACCTCAAACATTTTATACAGTGGAAAATAGCCTAAAGACATGAGGGTGATGTGCCACACATGACTACAGCATGTAAGTGTAGCTATGCTGCATTGAGACTACTGCCTGTTTAACATGTGTGTGGTAATGGCTATTCTGCATGTTATAATACAGACATGATAGTACTCTGTTCATGAGGGACCCCCATCTGTAGGGCCATCTGTGAACTGGTCAGTGTGTGCAACCATTTGTTTCCTGTGTTACACACTGAACACACATCTGTGCACAGCAGAAGCATGGTGTGAGGATTGCAGACAGTACATGATGATAGGGATGTGTTACTAAAAACTAAAATGCCTCGCAAGTACGGTGTGCTCGACCATACCATAACATAGTAAGACACCAGAGGCTAGCATTTGCAGCATATAAACACCTCCAAACCAAAAATAATAAAATAAATATTTATTTAAGCATAAATGCAACAAAGTGCACTGATATCAATTCAAAGTTTCGGCTATCCAGCCTTCATCAGTGAAAAAGTATATGTGGTTCAAAATGATTCATGAATATTTATAGAAACCACCAACCAATGGAAACAGGGTTTAGCCCATCCCAAACTCAAAATGACTGTCACATTCAAATCACTGTTTACCCTTAGTATAATAGAGGCATTATAAACATAGTGATACTATATGAATATCTGATACAGATTATATCAAAAATACAGCATATAATAATATTTCTTGTTATACATAAACTACTCCTGATGAGAAAATCTTTAAATTTACATACAGAGTGTTGTCATGTATTATCAGTAGAATATAAGATCAAATCAACATGGGGTTTGTTAGTATACAGTCTATTATCAAAATAACACTGAAGTATGAATATATGATATAATTGTGTCACAAAAGTATATAATGTATTATTAAAGCATTCAATATTCATTAACAGATACATAACCATACAAAATAGATAGTCTCAATACAAAAAAACCCTTTTCTAAGTTAGCCAGTAGGGTTTAACAATGGTACATAATATTGAGATCCACTTGATAATCTTACAATAACATTTTTGGATATCAAATGATAATATGATAATACATAAGCGTATGGCAAAATATAATAGCCTTATAATTAGATTTTGTTGCCATACACCAGTTGGCTTTGACAATGGCAGCATACATATATATGGCCCCCATTGTTATTTTGCACATATGTACAAATAATTTTTATTTAAAATGTTCCAACACGCATATATACGTCATGAACAATGTTAGTTGTATAATAAACCACATAGATGAACGACCCATATCATAGTTTTATTGATATAATTCTTAACTATATCATGTTTATAGGAATATAAATAATGTTATATTATTATATGCTGTATTTTTGATATAATCTGTATCAGATATTCATATTCATGGTTTCTATAAATATTCATGAATCATTTTGAACCACAAATGCTTTTTCACTGATGAAGGCTGGATAGCCAAAACCGGTTTGAATTGATATCAGTGCACTTTGTTGCATTTATGCTTAAATAAATATTTATTTTATTATTTTTGGTTTGGAGGTGTTTATATGCTGCAAATGCTGGCCACTGGTGTCTTACTATGTTATGGTATGGCCGAGCACACCGTACTTGCGAGGCGTTTCAGTTTTTAGTGCTGTGTGTTGGCTTTGCTGTTGGGCTGCAGCATCTACACTTCTGTCCATGTAGGAGGATTTCCTCCATACCTATTTTTTGGAAACCAACCTTTGACAATCCATTTTTCCATCTATCACCATAGAGGCATTAGTTTTCTGAGTCTACTCCTGACTACATCGCTTTAGTTGGATATATACAAACGGGTGTTGACATTTGGCATTGGCGTTTTTTGCAATTAAACAGAACAGTATCGGACACTGGTAATCTAAGGATCTAAGCTATTAGCTATTTTTTTCTACATTTTTGTCTTACTCTTATGTGGTGCTCTAACTTGGAATAATTGGGCTGTGTGTATTGGTGCAACATCGGCATGGTCTTATGAAGGACCCGTTGGCGTTTTTGCGATCACAAGGAACATTATCGTATACTGGTAATCGTAGGATCTAAGTCATTAACTATTTTTTTCTACATCTTTTGTCTTATTCTCATGTGGTGCTCATATTTGGAACTATTGGGCTGTGTATATTGGTGCAACTACTACATCGGCATGGTCCTATAAAGGACGCTGGGTGGCCATTTTCTGGATGACTTGTTTTTTCAAGGAATAGTACAATTTGGGCAACGTACGGGTTTTCCTCTAGCGTGTGGTGTCTTACAGATCACTTTTGTCTTGAATACAGGGCTGAGCAGAGAGGTATCTTCTATCTTGACAGTACAGCAATTAGAACTTATGGAATATCAGGTACTGTGGGGTTTTTTTGGTATCGTATACGAATAAGGCAAAAGTTACATCTGGGCCGACTAACAATGAGGGGACTAAAAACTCTAAGTAACAGTCTGGGAATATGGACTTGGAAAAAGGAGACATTTTTTGTTCCTGTTGTTTGATGAAGGAAATTTTATATTAGGAAACATTGTGGATTACAATTTACAATTTATTTTTCTTTCTATACTAACCTGATATCCACATCTGGTTAAATCTAAATTATACCTATTGAATGTTTAGGTTGTGCAAGGTTCAGGCATTATGTGTATAACTTGCAAAGGTAAATACAGGATTTTCACTATACTTTAACCTAGTATGATGCATTTTTGAATAAGTGGACTATATATTTGATAGGTCTGAAATTTGAGCCGGTCACCGAGAGACCAAACTAAAATGGATATATGTTTATATACTTTTATTAATTTTTTGACAAGTTTTGAGGGCACTTATGGTTGTCTTTAGATACAGGACCCTATTCACACTATTCTAAACATACATACACCAAATAGTTGAAATTTGTTACATAACAAGTTTGAGATAGTGGATGTATTTACAGTCATCTAACTATTATGAATATCATATAGTCAAATTGTTTTTCATACAGTCCATTAACAATCAAGAATATTGTTGTTACTAACAATCAATCATATAGGGAAGAGTGAGATATCACAAGACACATAGACGGGTCAATACAATTATAACAGAAAAGAATATGTGAATGTGTTTAACCTATTGTTTTATACATTGGTTGTTTATAATGTACAAATAGAGAAACCTATGATATATAAGTATAAATTCCTCTGAATACAAAATCATACCGGAACGTCATATAGGTGTATTTTTATGGTATTGAAGATATCTACCAGTTATTTCCTGTGCAGCTTTCCAAGCTATATTCTGGATATACCATATTTTTATGGCCTGAGTATCTGTATAGAACTTATGAATAACCAAAGACTATCTTTATCTCCTAAGATTTGATTACTTAATTAATACTCTAATCTAAAAGATATAGGTATTGAAAGGTACTGTATACTGCTTTTTTGACTTGACTAATAATGTTATATGATTAATGTCAGTTATATAAACACTGATTTTCTGACACTCTATGGACAATAGTAACCAACGTGAAATCTATATGCTGATAGTTTGGGCTTGATCTCTTTTTGGATCTGGACACGTTGTTGTTCCCTGACTGGTATCCTTAATCATAGTATATCTGCTCCTTGGTATCAGTGATCTACCTATTTTTATATTTGTTTGCATACATTAGAAATTGATTAGAAAGTGGCCGATTTAATTGGCAGCTTGTTCATTATTTCTGGGTCTTATATATTGATTTGACTATTTATTTTTTGGATACCAGCAAATACAAATGGATTTGGAAAAAATTCTCCAAGGATTATGTGCCGATCGGGATGACATAGGTGCCTTTGGGATAGACAACATCTCAGGCAGTAATCTGAATGACACTATTAACAATCCATCAGATGGCTGTGATGTGGTTTTTAACAACTTAAGCAAAGGTTTGAAAAACCTTAGAGCCAACATTTGGCACCTTAGATTATTTTGTGCATATATCAATAGAGATATGGCCCCTCGGGGTCTGAGAATACGTTTACAGCCATTGGTTGGTAGATCTGAAGAGAGACTAACCACAGAATGGAACACTGCATTACAGCAAGCATCTATGATGTTTGTCAAAATTCTTGCCTCATATTATGAGAGAATGATTGATATTAACCTGTCGGAAGTTAAAGTAATCTGTGAAGAATGTAAAAAATATGAATCATTACCCACATATGAAGGCTCAGTGACCAAGCTGTCAAAAGAACTGGCAAATTATGAGAAACAAACAAGGGAGAGAAAAATTAAAAAATTCAACAGGGATATCACTGATTACCAAAGAAGGCGCCCATTTGAATCACATAGGTCAGTCAGATTTATGAATGCCAGCCAAGGGACGGCAAGGGGCAGAGTTAGAAAGAGACCCAGGTCCATTCTCAAATCTAATGATAGATCCTTTGCAAGTACATCTGGGGAGGAATCCTCCTACATGGACAATGAAAGTGTCCAGCCCCAGGAGTCACCTATGCACTAAAAGTCATACTCGGCACACCCTTTAGATGTAGAAAAAGGCGGCAGGGTGGCCGCAAACATAAACATGGGAAGCAGGACAGATTCTGTGGATGGATTGATACAAACACTGTTGAGATAACTGACAATGAATACAAAAATATTTTGAAC
Source organism: Protopterus annectens (assembly GCF_019279795.1). Classification (NCBI taxonomy): domain Eukaryota; kingdom Metazoa; phylum Chordata; order Ceratodontiformes; family Protopteridae; genus Protopterus; species Protopterus annectens. The sequence goes on from NC_056725.1 coordinate 1,474,902,428, forward strand.
CTATCAGATATGGTTTTGACAGATGTACAGGGGAAGTTACTTAATAAAGGTCTTGGATTTGTACCAGGCTTTTTTTCTAATGAATATAATATTGTATCAGATGTTATGAACTTTTGTCGTAACTTGAATCTAAAACTGTTTTTTTCAGAACAAACCTCTCAAACATCTCAAAGATCTAATGAATTCAGATTTCGGAAATCTGATTTCCAACCCCCAATGAACAAATATGTGTCTATATTTCAACAATCGGTCCTCAGGGATTTACATTTTCCACATATGGAATCTCACATTATAGGTCAGAACATCTCCTTATCAGAAAAAATGGCTCTAGAAGAACTGAGAAATAATCATAACATTGCCATATTACCAGCAGATAAAGGTGGGGAGGCTGTAGGTATGAATATGGGTTACTATTTGAATGAAGGTCAGGAACAGCTATCAAATACCAGATGTTATATGCATATGCCCATTGATCCTACTCCCAATTTCAAAAAAGAAATAGACACTTTTTTGAGATTGGCAGAAGATGAAGGGATCATTACCAATAACACGGTCAAACATCTACTAGTAACTGATCCCCAAAAACAAATTCTATATTTGCTTCCAAAAATACGCAAATCCATTTCCAAACCACCAGGAAGACCCATTGTGTCTGGTATCGATTCCCTTACAGAACCCTTATCAGAGTTTTTGACATACCATTTAAAACCATTACTTATAGTGGTCAGGGCCTGAATGCAGGACACCATGCAGTTTCTCCAAATAATAGAAGATATTCAATTGGAACCACACTGGCTTATTTGCACTTTGGATGTTAAATCTCTATACACCAGCATACCTCACTGGGCGGGATTACAAGCACTCCAATACTGGTTGGAACAATCAGATTTATATCCACCAGGATTCAATACACTATTAGTGTGCATGGCTGAACATGTGCTTAACAAGAATGTTTCTACTTTCAAGGAGAGTGTTATTGGCAACTTCAGGGTACTGCTATGGGGGCATCCTTTGCCGCCATATATGCAGATCTTTTTATGGCATACTATGAAGACTGCATGATTTACAACCCATTACACAATCTATATTTGGTTGAAATTGACATGTGGTGTAGATATTTGGATGACTGCTGGATGGTGTGGCGTGCAGATTCTATATATTTACAAGAGTTTGTGGAGTACCTGAATGATAATATATGGGGTATTGAGTTCACAGTAACATATAACTTGGACATCATTGACTTTTTGGATGTTACGGTGTATAGGAATTATGATCATACCCTCAGTACCAAGACATATAGGAAACATCCACAATATAACACCCTGCTCCATGCTTCCAGCATGCACCCACGCCACACCATCCGCAACATACCTAAATCTCAATTTTGCAGATCAAACGCATCAGTTCCTCCAAAAATGATTTTGAGGAAGCAAATTTGGATCTCAAGAAGAGATTTTTGGATAGGGGATATAATAAATTTGACATACTTACAGCCAGCACATGGTCAGCAAATCAAGACAGAAACATGTTATTACAATACAAAAAACAAAAAAAACACAGGGGTGGAGCCAACACTGAGGTTTGTTACTACATATGGACGAAATCCTGATGTAATCAGAAACATTTTGGATTCTAATTGGAACATACTCTTAGCAAATGAAGAATTGAGAAAGATTTTGGGACCTAAATGTCAGTTTTCATATAAACGGGGCAAGATGCTGGGTGCCCTGTTCTCCCACTATAAACACAAAGAAAGTGGGGGTGCAATCTACAAACAGATGACTGTGACTGGAGACCAACTTTTGGGCACCTTTCCACGTGGGCATCGTGGATCTTGTAACCAGGTTATTAAATTGAAACAATTCACTAGTGCCAATAAGAGTAGAGTATATGATCTAAGAGTCTTTGGTAACTGCAGCAGTAGCTGGGTTGTCTATTTAGCCACTTGTCAATGTTCAGCATTCTATGTAGGGCAAACATCGCGATCACTTAGAGTAAGAATGAATGAACATAAAAGTGACATCAAAAACAAAAAAGAGACTAATGCTCTCTATAGACACACTTTGTAACATGCCAATGCTCGATTTATGTTCATGATTATTGATAAAATTACTGACAACAGGAGCAATCAACAGGGCTGGCATAGTATTTTGAACCATAAAGAAAAATATTGGATAATTCACCTTGGGGCTTTATTTCCCCCGGATCTTAATGACCACCTATAACATATGAAAGGTAAATGGTATAACGCATGCTGTAACCACAACACATATAGGATATGTTTAAAATCTAGGAAAGAAAAAATATTTATATTCGTATAAACATGATATAGTTAAGAATTATATCAATAAAACTATGATATGGGTCGTTCATCTATGTGGTTTATTATACAACTAACATTGTTCATGACGTATATACGCGTGTTGGAACATTTTAAATAAAAATTATTTGTACACGTGCAAAATAACAATGGGGGCCTTATATATGTATGCTGCCATTGTCAAAGCCTACTGGTGTATGGCAACAGAATCTAGTTATAAGGCTATTATATTTTACCATACGCTTATGTATTATCATATCATATTATCTTTTGATATCCAAAAATGTTTTTGTAAGATTATCAAGTGGGTCTCAACATTATGTACCATTGTTAAACCCTACTGGCTAACTTAAAAAAGTTTTTTTTTTGTGTTGAAACTATTTTGTATGGTTATGTATCTGTTAATGAATATTGAATGCTTTAATAATACATTATATACTTTTGTGACACAATTATATCATATATTCATACTTCAGTGTTATTTTGATAATAGACTGTATACTAACAAACCCCATGTTGATTTGATGTTATATTCTACTGATAATACATGACAACACTCTGTATGTAAATTTAAAGATTTTCTCATCAGGAGTAGTTTATGTATAACAAGAAATATTATTATATGCTGTATTTTTGATGTAATCTGTATCAGATATTCATATAGTATCACTATGTTTATAATGCCTCTATTATACTAAGGGTAAACAGTAATCTGAATGTGACAGTCATTTTGAGTTTGGGATGGACTAAACCATGTTTCCATTGGTTGCTGGTTTCTATAAATATTCATGAATCATTTTGAACAACAAATGCTTTTTCACTGATGAAGGCTGGATAGCTGAAACCGGTTTGAATTGATATCAGTGCACTTTGTTGCATTTATGCTTAAATAAATATTTATTTTATTATTTTTGGTTTGGAGGTGTTTATATGCTGCAAATGCTGGCCACTGGTGTCTTACTAGGGATGTGTTACTGCCATCACATCTCTGACTGGACATGTGTCACATGAGACAGTGGTATGACAGACACTGTCTGGGGTTCCCAGTAACAAGCCAATAATGGCCAACTGTTCATAGTTGCGGTCACACGTCTACTACACATTGTACAGATGGCATGCAGTATATATGCATGTGTTGTGCTCCCTCTGCAAATGTATACCATCTGTTGTGTTGTGTTGATGGTGATATCTATGCATACTGTCATAGGTAATCCTGTATGCTGTTGTCTATCACTAAACCATATGTGGGTTTAAACTGCAACACCATAGGCTGAATGGGTTGGGGGGACCTGGCAGAACCTCCTGTCCCACTTACAGCTGACCATGGCACCGGGCACTAGCACATCTGGGGCCAAGCCTTGGACATCAACCTCTGTTGGCTCTGCATCACTTTCTGGTGGTACCACCACTGAGGATGGAGCATGTTCCCCCTGGGAGCGGGACTAGACAGGTACATGTCTGCTGTCGTGCGGTCCCGGACGTGTTGCGTTGGTGGCTCACTAAGGGGTTCTGAAGCCAGATATGCCAGCTCAAGGGCAGAGTGTCACATTTATAGGGTGATGCTGTCCCTCCTGGACAGCCCCCAGCACTGCCTCCTTTGCAGCTGTTTAGGTGCAGTGGCAGTTGCCCATGGCTGGGGATCTCTGTTCCACTGTTCCCATGGGCTTGTGAATGCCGAACACCCATCCCATTCTGGGGTGTATCCCCTCCCCACATGTGTCATTATACCAACCTTGTATGCTGTCTATTCTGTGATCCTACCTATCCTCCATGGCCATACCTACACTCCTTCCCCTACATCCAACCTTCACCTACGGAAACATAAGGCCAATCGGCTCCTAGGACAACATCTGCCTTATACATAGCTGTCCATTACACACATGTGCCCAATGGACACATGAAACCCTTGTAATATGCATCACAACATACTCCTGTTATCCTCACCCCTGTCCCTCAGGCGCACAATCCTGGTATGCACATCACTCCTACATGGTCCAGGTACACGTGATGAGGATGACCCCATTGTACACACAACACTACCGGTCCCTCTATGGTTACCCCATTTACCTTTAGCGTGATGATGATGTTGCACACAGCACCTTGCAAAAATACTGTTCACACATAATGATTGGACAGGTACTGTGTGTTAATGTACATTACATGCACAGAGTGATGTATACGGCCAATGTACAACTATTTGTGTGTATGAATGACACGTCTGTCTGAGGGAGTCTTGAGATCACATAGAGCAACATCACTACATAATACAGGCATCGTTGATGTTTCCCGTTTCATTCATTTGTAATGCTTTGTTGCCACATGGTATGTTCCTGATATATCTCTGTACATATATGTACCTATATGCTGGGCATAAACACTCACA
>NC_056725.1:1474912130-1474919630 GCF_019279795.1 Protopterus annectens
CATGGGGAGGTCCATTAGAACCAGGCCATCCAACCCTGGCATGCCTGGATCCATAATTGCATACCCATAGTTTCTCCATCCCACCAGTGCTGAATTTACATGTGTAACATCCATTATTCACTTGTTGTCGCAGCCATGACACACCTTTACACATTGCCCTCCCCAGAGCGTTTGGGGCCCTACACACATTTTGTCCCACCTCGTGTATTCACAGGGTCTCCCACCATGTATAATTGCACATACGTGCCTTTCCTGGGGATATGGATTACACCCATTTGCACTTTACAATTTTTGATGGTCCCAGCATGGACTACATTCCTTGTGTTTGTAAAGTAGACTTAGCAATTCAACGATGTTACTCCCACTGGTAAAACCCTGCCTGTGGTGTGAGTAGCGGTGCTCTGCTTACTCCTGGGCAGCTTATTATGACATACGCTGACAGCACTATATAATACCATATTTGCTCTTGATTCCTTTCACATCCTTTGTGTATGCTTTATTGTTATGACGTTCATTCTTCATATATATATATATATATATATATATATATATATATATATATATATATATATGTAGACACATATATATGTGTATGTGTGTATATATTACATCTGCACATACAAACATACATTTCCTATGCTGGGAGCTGCTTACATCCGCGCAGGCGCACTTGTCTATGCTTACTGTGCGTTACATATGTTTACTGCCGCTTATTTGTGTTTACTCGTGCCTTATTCATTATGACAGTACCACTTTGATTGAAGGGAGCTGGTTAATAGTCCCAAGCGATACACACATACACTATTACATGTTTAAATGTCGGCTTTACAGCAGAGTGACATTCATTCCACAAGGAAAATGATATGTGCTATAGTCGAACTTGAACCATGAATGCCTGTTCGTTAGGCGGATGCTCTAACCACTACACTATTAGTGTTCTGCTTCATTTATATGTATAACCATGGTTCATAGTTACCCGAACACATGCCTCAACACTTCACTTACACAGCAGTCATCCATTTTCCTGTTGGGAAAACCACATTACTACACATGTGGCATTCCCTACTGCTCTGAACCCGTGCCACATGTTGACTCACTCCGAGTACATTCAGACCTCCAAAGCCTATAGTCCTGGCACATACGTGTGTTTGATTGTCAGGGTGTTCATGTGGTCATCCAGATTTAGGCTTGTCCAACTGGGAACTGGGACAGCCCTGTACCCATTTGAAAGTCAGATTTAGCACATGGACAAGGTTACTCCCACTGTTATCATCCTACCTGTGGTTAGAGACACAGGGATTCTGGCCACCTCTGGCCAGCTATATTCCTTTGCATTCGTTATGAATGCTTTTCTTGTTCCCATGTTTGTTCTGTGTGTGTATCTATATATATATATATATATATATATATATATATATATATATATATATGGTTGCCATCCTTTCAAATAGCCAAAGTGGGACTTATTTGGTACAAACTGTTTTATGCAACTATTACATAAATATAGGACATATTTTTGTCATTAAATCTCAGGACATCTGCCATTTGACACTAAGTGTGCAGGACACAACTGCCCAAAGAGAGACTGTCCCTCACAAAGTGGGACAGGTGGTTACCCTATATGTATATATATATATATATATATATATATATATATATATATATATATGTGTGTGTGTGTGTGTGTGTGTGTGTGTGTCTGTGTGTGTGTACATACACATGCATACACATCTGTATGATTTAATTATTTTGGTCATACTGTTGAATGGCTGTGCTGTCTGCTGTGTTTGTGATAACATCGCCATTAGGTATAACTGCCGTGGCTTAGTGGTAAATCACATTGATTGTGATGTGTAGGGTCCTGGCGTCAGGCCTGACCGACGTGGTATATTGTGTTGCTGTGCGGAACAAGGGCCATTGGACAAAGGGTGAGTACAGCACTTTTCAGCTGCAGTTTTCTGTTTAACCACCGATTCACGTCACACAAAATCCTTCTACATTCTTACTGTAATACATCACCTCAGTTCACATTTAATTGGTATTATATCGTTATACAGCATAAAATTAGCAAGATATGCTCATATACACATTACCCATCATAAATGGTGTGTGCTGCAGTCGAACCAGCAACGTCTGCTAGATAGTCAGATGCTCTAACCACTACACTATTGGTGTTCTGCTTCATTTATATGTATACCCATGGTTCATAGTTACCCGAACACACACCTCAACACTTCACTAACACAGCAGGCATCCATTTTCCTGTTGGGAAAACCACACTACTATACATACATGCGCCATTCCCTACTGCTCTGGACCCTTGCCGCATATTGACTCACTCAAAGTATATTCAGACCGCCAAAGCCTATAGTCCTGGCACATATGTGTATTTGATTGTCAGGGTGTTCATGTGGTCATCTGGGTTTAGGCTTGTCCGACTGGGGACCCGGACTGCCCTATACCTAGCTGAAAGTCAGACTTAGCACATGGACATCATTAGTTCCACTTTTAGCGTCCTACCTGTGGTTGGGAATGCAGAGGTGTGCTCACCTCTGGCCAACCTGATATAACAGCACTAAATATTATGGGGGGGTTCTGCTGCTGTTTCCCTTCACATTCATTATAACTGCTATATTGTGACCATGTTCATTCTTCATATCTACATAAATATATATATATATATATATATGTATATATGTATGTGTATATGTATATCTATATATATATATATATATATATATATATATATATATATATATATATATATATATATATATATATATATATATACATATGTATACATATATATATATATATATATATATATATATATATGCATATATATATATACATATATACATATATATATATATATATATATATATCGATCTGTACATACACATGCATATACACCTACATGCTTATTTACATTTCCCTTACCGTCGCGCATACATGCTTGCATATCTGCTTACGTCTAGGGTTTCCACCTTTTCAACTGGCCAAAGTGGGGCATTTTCAGGACACACATCAGATTTTACAGGCCGACACATACCCACGGTCAGTACAAAGGTTAGAACTTTACTTATTTGCTTAAATGAAAGCTTATTCTTGTAGCAGTTTAGTTGCTTATTCTGTTTCTTGTAGCATTTAAGTATTTTACATATAGAAATAACTATTTTATGCAACTGTTACATGAAATATGGGACATAATTATTTCCTACAATCTCAGGACATTTGCCATTGTATTATTTTTGGTCACGAAGGGAGTAGAGAAAAGGCGCCGTCACCCGGCTGTATGGGAGTAAGAGCATCTGTTGTTGCCGCACGAGCCCACGCCGGGCGGCCCGTTTTTGCTTATTTCTTTTTTTTTGTTTTCATTCATTTCTTCTGTATTCTGCTCTTTGTATTTCTCAGCACGCGGCTGTACATTTGGATTTTTAGTGTGTTGCTGACGCTTGGAAAGTAGCGTGTGGGTTTAACGGCGAGATGGCATTACACACGTCGGTGGTGGCGGCTGTGTTCAGTGCTTGGTTCCTGGCGTGTGTGTACTCTCCCGGTAGCAGTGGCTTCAATAAAAAGGGTTGGGAGGGTGGCCTAATGGTTAAGTTGTTTGCCTTACGAACACAAGGTGCAGGGTTTGAATCTCACAAGGGATAATTGGCTAGGCTTAAAATGGCTCGCAAGGGCAGTTAGCCTAGTACAAATCTATGAGTCTATGAGTCTATGACACAACTGCCCAAAAGGGGACTGTCCCTCGCAAAGTGGGACAGGTGGTAACTCTACTTACGTCTGCTTTAAAGAGCCTTAATCACCTTATATCCGACTGCCACTATGCGAATGTGCAAGGTATATATTCCCGATATTGCACATGGGGAGATGTGCATCACGGTCAGGTGTTTAATCCTGGGTCATAGGTTCTACAGGACCGGCTGGAGGCTGAGCAGTCTTGTGGACAACTACTGCTCATACAACTTGTGTCCAGATGTCTACAGGACTGGACATCATGTCATGACACCAAGTCTAATGTTTAGAACAGATACTTATCCCATGGGGGATATCCAAAAATTGTGGGGACCAATGACCTCGATTATTTTGGCTTTATGAAAATGAGGTAGGGTTATACATGCAAGGGATAAATAGTTTGCAATCCTGAGACTGCCTAGGGTGAGACTGCCTACTAGATATGAGTAGGGGTCACTATGTGCAGATATGGCTGCGCCAAGCTAGCAGCCCGAGTATGGGTGGTTTTGGTGGACGTTCAGGAGGGGGGTGGGGGTGTTGTGCTGTATTCAATTATGTATCCAGGTGTGTTGGGGTTGGATGGATCAGTTCAGGCCAGACCATTATGTGGGTATGTGCCGGTAACGTTTCTGTACATGTGTATTGCACATTTTAATGTTCATATGTTTGTGGGATTGTGTTCTACAGTATGGCTTGTCAAGGTTATATTGTGGATGTGAATGTTTGTTCTTTGGTTTTCTTTCTGATTCACCCACTGCTCCCTTGTACACCTCCAGTTCACCTATTGTGCATCCAACCCAGTCTCCCCTTGGTGAATTATTACATTACCCGTAACCCCCCACCCCCATATTCTACACACACCATCCATCCCTTCTCTGGTTGATGGCCCATGGCACAGTCAACAGAACACATTGCATACACTACATATCTCTGGTACCAATATGGTTGTGAGGACTACCCTAGCATTTTTGATCTTCCACATGCTGTACTTCATGCAGATAGGTACACGCAAATACTTATCTTTCATGACATGGTAGGTAGACCTGGGTAATACCCGTTCATCTTTGGGCCATCCTGGCAAGGATGACTTGGACCGTGAATGGGCAGATATTGAGCAAATGCTCTGACCATTGGTAGGGTTGCCACCTTTTCATATGACCAAAATGGGACATTTTCACGACACACATCAGATTTTACAGGCCAACACATACCCACGGTCAGTACAAAGGATAGTACTTTAGTTTTATGCCTAAATGTAAGCTTATTGTTGTAGCAGTTTAGTTGCTTACTCTGTTTCATTTAGTTGTTTATTCTGTTTCTTGTAACATTTAGGTATTTTACATACGGACATAAGCATTGTATAGGACTGTTACATAAAATATGGGACATAATTATGTCCTACAATCTCAGGACATTTGACATTTATAATGGTTTTGGTATGGACACAACTGCCCAGAGGGGGACTGTCCCTCACAATGTGGGACAGATGGTAACCCTAACCACTGGGCTAGGCTTAGCAAATGGTGGCGGCGCACTAACATGCTGCGTTTCACTGCCACTTGGTATAACTATCAACACTACAATGGAATACGGGCACGGGGTTTTAAATGTCATTTGTTCGAGGGACGGGGACTCAGTATTCAGCTACGTGCCTTTGTGTTTACTTTTTATTTTGGTGTTTGCAAAACTGTCTTGTATGCTTTGCATACATTTCAGTGTCCACAGACACTGACAGGAGTGATTATTATTAGAAGCAGGCTGTACTAGTCAGCATTTTAGGTTGCGCGTATGCAGCCAACATGCTCACACCTCCATGCAGCACTTAGACATGCCCCCTGCACTCGCGCATGTTTCCTATGCATGTGGCCATTGCGGCAGCGGGCTTTCATTAATATGCATGTGGTGCTGCTGGGCCATCTCTATGTCGCACAGTTGGTGCAAGGCTAACGCTGTCCTTGCACCGAGCTTCATGAATCCCGGGGAATATCTTTTTATGCAAGAATGTTTGTGCCATGATATATTAGGGTACAGCTTGTAAATAGTAGTTCTGGAATGATACTATATTACTGAATTCATACTTGTTTGTATCATGATGCTTTACCCTGTGTTATTTACTAAACATGTTTACTGACACAATATCTGTTTGTATAAGAATGTTTTTATCATGATATAGTAGGGTATATCTTGGAAGAAGTAGCTCTGCAATGTTGCTATATTACTGAATTAATACTTACTTGTATCAGAATGCTTTACCCTAAGTTATGTATTGTACATATTTATTGAGGCAATATCTGTTTATATAAGGATGTTTTTAACGTGATATATTAGGGTATAGCTCAGGAACTCTGTTGAAAGTAGGCTACAGGATAATCGCCTGCTACTACCCCCCCCCCCAAAAAAAAAAAACAAATTTAAAGTTTCCTCCTTAACTGGAAAAGATCCCATTTTCAGTGGAGACCTGGGGAGAAATGCACCAGATACGTCTATGGAATGTGAGGGGAAACTGGAGTACCTGGAGGAAACTTGCACGAATGCAGGGAGCACATGCAGACTTGGCACAGCATGGACCCCAGATGATAATTGAACCAGCAGACCTCTTGCAGTGAGGTGACAATGCTAACTGCTGTACCACTGTACCACCACAAAGTATCCACAACCGGATCAAGAAAGCCCATCAAAAACTAGGCACCCTACATACAGCAAATAATTTCCTTAGAGATTCTGTCAAGGTACCTCTAGCTACCACTTATGTCTTACTCTCTGTCCTATATGGGGCCCCTATCATGATCAACCTACATGCTTCACTTAGTTCTAAATTTGAATAGTGCTATAACAAAGTCACCAGATTCGCTTGCAACTAACCTTATCATACCAACCACTGTTTAGCACTAAAAACACTTAAATGGCTTGAGCTTCCTCACTGCCTATTTTATAATCATATCACCTTAAACCACAAAGTCATCCATATCCCATCCACCTGCCCAGTAATTAGACCCCTAGTGCAATACTATCTTTCAAATCATCCCCTTTGGTCAAATAATAAACAACTGCTTACCATCTATGAACCACAAAGAGCTGCTGGAGCAGTTTCTTTTCCAGCAGTGTCACTAGAGCTTGGAATAAAATTCCAATAACAATGAGGTTTATCACACACCTTAATATTTTCAAACTATTACTAAAGTACTTTCTCTTTGCCTCCTGGCTTTGCTTCTGTTCCTCACATGGAACATAGCTCTCTAATACCCTTTGTCACCTGTTATACCTCCATTTAAAGCACTAAAACATTTTATCTGATTATCCCCTTTTAATACTTTACTTTGTTGTTCTTCTTCACCTAATGTACCTAATTCTAATTAGCACAACCAAATTAATATTCCATCACTACTTCTCTTTTAATGCTCAGACTTGCTTATCATCTCTAGAACCTCATTCTACTGTACTTCTTAAATTACTCCTACCTATCTGATGTACCACTCCTCAATCAGTAAAGTTTCAGTACAGGGCTTGTAAATGTAATGTTTGTGAATATCAGTAGTATTATGCTGATGATTATGCTGTGTATTCATTGAAACTGCATTATAAAATGTGTTATTGTAAATATTGAATGCATTAAATCTGATACCTTGGAGCATTGCTCCCCAGGCCTCCGCTGAAAAATGGTACCTGTGCCCAGTCGGACTTTCCCAGAAACAAATGACAATAAATAAATAAATGGCACTAGCAGTTATTTGTTGTGATGCTGTTTCTTTACATCTCATA
>NC_056725.1:1474924630-1475148795 GCF_019279795.1 Protopterus annectens
GAAGGGAGTACGAGTCTTACTTCAGTTTACCCTCTGGGATTGGCAGAGTGTTGTATGACAACAAATGCCACAGGACCAGAAGGGGGCTTGCTGTTCTGGAACTGGTGATGATAGCTCTTAAAGTTGTGTGTGAGTATGCATGTGTCAGGGTAAGCACAGGAGGCTCTTGTTGTGATGCACATGCTCACATTGGGAACCAAGGAGTGAAGTTAAGCCATAAATAAAATCACCTCCATACTCTGTGCCCGTTATGATGTGAGAAGCTGAGTGGTAAGGGACTGTTATGTAGTTCAGCAGCCAGGGGCACTAGTATGGTCTCTACAGGGCTCAAGTCTAGGAGATAAGCCAAACTACTGGCTGATGGGACAAGTCCCTCCCCACCTTCCTTGCAGCAAGTGGAAGAAGGTGCATAGGCTAGTGTACAAACCACCATTATGGCCGTGTGTATGGCAGACATTCCCTTGGAGAACTCTTCGCCATGTTGGGGAAAACTAGCGTAGAGTAATGAGAAGACTCATTTCTGACTGGGGACAGAGCAACGATGAGGAAGGAAGAGAATCTAGGAAACAAATCAATGGCATGAACTCTTATACACTTGTATTCATAGAGACAGACTGCTCGGTGCCTGTTGCCTTTGGAGCATGCTAAATAACAGAAAAAGACTATACTGTTACAGAAGCTATTTACCCTAACATTTGTTCTCAGCATTTCTACCTCATGAATCACTCAGCCTTTGGACCACAAGTAACAATCCCCACCACTCCAGCATGCAGCATTTTATCAGAGTATCCTGTCTTTGTGCCACATCAAACATATACCTATTTGTGTGTGTGCATGTCTGTGTGTGTGTGTGTGTGTGTGTGTGTGTGTGTGTGTGTGTGTGTGTGTGTGTGTGTGTGTGTGTGTGTGTGTGTGTATGTGTATCCATAAACATGTTCTGGTGTACATACACATAGTTACTTATTCTTTTACATTTATTTAATCTGATGGTTTGACTGGGCTAAGAAAACATATTTTCAGTGAAAGCCTGGGGAGAAAAGCTCTTCAAAACTTTAATTACACACTTTTATGAAAGATACACAAATATTGGTTGAAATTCAGCATGACAAAAAATAACACAAGAAATTCTGAAATAAGAAAAATATCAAGGATGAATGACTACTGTAGACAACTAAGCTGAAAAAAATAATATATTTTCAATAATGCTACACAAATTCCAAGACATTGATTTACATTCAGTCTTACTAGGCAGATACTATCCAATGGGAGAGCAGACACAGTACACTGGTAAACAGGCGAATATACATTGGCTGAAGCTCTGAGGAGTACCCAAGTGAGTGGATCCAAAAATCAAGCATGCAAGACTGACTGCTATGGAGATGGTTTCACAGATGGAGATAATAGATCGATGAAATGTGTCAACCTAGTGGACAGGAATAGTTGTGCTGTATACTATTCTGGAGGCAGTTTTTGATTAATTTGTGGAAAGCAGATCATAATTCTACCTGCCTTAGAGTAAGGAGGCTATTTTTCCAGAGTACTATGACAACATGGGCAGTGCAGTACTGCAGTGGTTAACATTGTTGCCTCACAGCAAGAGGTTCTCTGGTTTGATTCCTCACTGGGGTGCCTTCTGTGCAGAGTCTGCATTTCCATCTTGTGTTTGTGTGGGTTTCCTCCATGTACTCTGGTTTCCTTCCACATTCCAAAGACAGGCATCTGGAGCATTTCTCTCCGGGCCTCCACCGAAAGTAGGTTCTGTCCTCGTCAGACTTTCCCAGTGACAAATGTTAATTACTTAATGGGAATATAGGGCATCTACATGTGAGTTCTGAGACTTATGGTTACAAGCCAGCTTTTCCTTGCGCTCAGATGCCCCAGGTGGGATCATACCATTACAGGAGACTTTCTACTACTGGGTATTTGTTATGCTGGCACAGAGTTTAATAATTTAGTGGGCAAAATTAAGCTGGACAAATTGTGATCAGTTGGGAAGTTTTGTTCCATCCAGTTTAGTTTATTTAGGGCATCACAGTAATGAGTTCTAGTTGGGAGGTAGGCTATGAGTTTAGCAATTTTGTTTTAACATTGGATCATTTCGAATCTGTTATGCATGATTAGTATACCCACACACATATATCTATATTTATCTCTCTCTCTCTATCTATATCTAGCTATATATATATATATATATATATATATATATATATATATATATATATATACACACACACACACACACACACAGTGGATATAAAAAGTTTGCACACTCCTGTTAAAATGCCAGGTTTTTGTGATATAAAAAAATGAGACCACAATAAATCATTTCGCAACTTTTCTCACCCTTAATGTGACCTATAACCTGTACAATTCAGTTGAAAAACAAGCAAATCTGTTAGGGGAAAATATAAAAAATAAAAAACATACAATACGCTGGCTGCATAAGTGTGCACACCCTTAAACTAATACTTTGTTGAAGCACTTTTTGATTTAATTACAGCATTCAATCTTCTTGGGTAGACACTTGCCATCAATTAAAGAGACTCTGATTAACCCCAAATAAAGTTCAGCTGCCCTAGTAGGATTTTCCTGACATTTACTCAGTTACCTGCTACAGCAAAAGCTATGGTCTGCAGAGAGCTTACAAAGCATCAAAGAGATCTCATTGTTGAAAGGTATCAGTCAGGAGAAGGGTAAAAAAAATTCCACAGCATTGGATATATCATGGAACACAGTGAAGACAGTCATCAAAAAGTGGAGAAAATATGGGACAACAGTGACGTTGCAAAGAACTGGACGTCCCTCTAAAATTCATGAAAATACAAGATGAAAACTGGTCAGGGAGGTTGCCAAGAGAACTACAGCAACACTGAAGGAGCTGCAGGAGTTTCTGGCAAGTATCTGTTGTGTACTACATGTGACAACAATCTCCTGTACTCTCCATATGTCTGGATTATGGGGTAGGGTTGCAAGAGGGAAGCCTTTTCTCTCACAGAAAAACATCTAGGCCAGGCTAAAATTTGCAAAACAATACATCGTCTCCCAAAAGCATGTGGGAAAATGTGTTATGGTCTGATGAGACCAAGGTTGAATTTTTTGGCCACAATTCCAAAAGGTACGTTTGGTGCAAAAACAGCACTTTGCATCACCAAAAGAACACCATCCCCACGGTGAAGCATGGTGGTGGCAGTATCATGCTTTGGGATTGCTTTTCTTCAGCTGCAACTGGGGCTTTAGTCAAGGTGGTGAGAATTATGAACAGTTCCAAATACAAGTCACTTTTGGCCCAAAACCTTCAGGCGTCTACTAGAAAGCTGAAAATGAAGAGAAATTTCACCTTTCAACACGACAATTATCCCAGGCATACCTCCAAATCAACAAAAGAATGGTTTCATCAGAAGAAAATTAAAGTTTTGGAATGACCCAGCCAGAGCCCAGACCTAAATCCAATAGAAAATCTGCGGGGTGACCTAAAGAGGATTATGCAAAAGAGATGCCCTCGCAATCTGACAGATTTAAAGCACTTTTGCAAGGAAGAGTGGGCAAATACTGCCAAGTCAAGATGTGTCATGCTGATAGACTCCTACCCAAGAAGACTAAATGCTGTAATTAAATCAAAAGGTGCTTCAACAAAGTATTAGTTTAAGAGAGTGCACATACAACAAAGTATTAATTTAAGGGTGTGCACGCTTATGCAACCAGTGTATTGTATATTTTTTATTTTTTATATTTTTCCCCAAACAGATTTGTTTGTTTTTCAATTTAAATGTACAGGTTATAGGTCACATTAAAGGTGGGAAAAGTTTTGACATGATTTATTGTGGTCTCATTTTTTATATGACAAAAACCTGGCATTTTAACAGGGGTGTGTACACTTTTTATATCCACTGTATATATCGATTAGATACAGATATATATATATATATATATATATATATATATATATATATATATATATATATGTCTGTGTGCGAGTGCGTGTTTGTGTATATATATATATATATATATATATATATATATATATACGTATGTGTGTATATGTATATATATATATATTATATATATATATATATATATATATATATATATATATATAGGGAAACAAAACTTAAACTAGGTAGCAGGTATGACGATGCAATAGTTCTGTGTCCTGGTTAACTTTATACAGTGGTCCAAGTTTTTGGTGTTTGTTAATGACATTTTAAATGTGTACATCAAGGTTTAAGTTGTTGTCAATGGTGATGCCTAATAAAATCGCATTAGAAACTATATGAAACTCGATATTTTAGGATGAGATAATTGTTAGGTTTATAAAGGGATCAGTAGTAGCTCCTGGTAGGAACAGCAGCATTGAAGCACTGTTCTCCTACCACTGATTCACAACAACCCCTCACCCCTGCCCCCAGGATCATTCAGTGCCTGCTGGCTTTGCTCCATATTATATAACTAATGAAAAGTAATCCTACTGCAACAAATCATTCTCTTGCACCCCCCCCCCCCCCCCCAGCAAATCATTCAGTGCCTGCTGGTTTAGTGCCACATTTAAATAAATAAACAAATAAAGGCAACTCTGTTGAGAAAGCAGGTAGTTTCCTTTTCTCTAGCCCTGGCATGTTTTTTTTTTATTTGCAACATTACAAAAAGTCTTTCCATATGTGAAATGCAATGTATCACTTTTATGCAGCACTATGTTGCTGAATCCCAACACTATTTTTTAAACTTTACTGAGCAGGATGTCTGAATCATGATTCTCTGTTTCCATCTAGTGGCTGGACACAGTTGCCAACAGGGAATTAATAATTTGAAAGCATTTTTATTAAATGTTAGTTGAAGCCAATGCACTGAATAACATATACATTTTGAAAAGCATACCACATTCCTCTAAAAATGTTCTGTCTTTCAGGAAATCTCTGTAAGCAATATTGGCAGAAGCAGAAATTGGCCAAATAGTACCTTTCTTTCACTGTGTAATATCTAAATAAGAAAGCAAAACAACTAACTACTTTTGTGCTCTAGAAATGTACAGTTTGCTTTTGGTGACCTAAATCCCATCAAACAAGCAATATCTACATTTATAGTCACACATTAAGTGCTGATGTAATTAAATTTCCTCACCATAAATCCATGCACATACATTCCTCTCAACCTCTTAGAGCAGAAAATCTGGACAAAGCCTTAAATAATGGGGGACAAAGGACAAAAAAGGGACAATTTTTAAATATTGCTCTTACAAACTTAGATACTTGATAGAATTACGGGTTTTGTTTTAGCATGAATTTTCTGGAAGGTATGAAGTCTGAAACTCAAATGTCTGTCATTATTTTCTGTCTTTAATGACTTACCAATAATTTGTCAGAAAAACACAATTCTATGAAAAACAGACCAAAAATATGAGGCAAAAATCTGGACATTCTGCAAAAATCTGTGCAGTTGAGAGGTATGCGCACAAAATCAAATAGCTCTCATTTTTCTTAACCTCAACTCCTAAACAAATAGCTGGTGCATTTATGTAATTGAGTTTCCTTTACTGCTGTCAATATTAGAACTTCTAAAAAAGCACAAGTAATACTTATATACTTCTGTAGACTAAATTACCGCTCCCTTATGTTACCTCTCAACTGTCCAGATTTTCACAGAATGTCCAGAATTTCCCTCATATTTTTGGTCTGTTCCTCATAAAAATTGTGGTTTTTCTGGATTTTTGTGGCAAATCGGTGAGCAGGGAGTTCACTAAATAATTATAGGCATTTGAGTTTCAGAGCTCATATCCTTCAGAAAATGCATGATAACACATTATGCCTTTTATTCAAGCAACTAAGTTTATGAGAGCAATATTTAAAAATTGTCCCTGTTCCCTCACCTCTTATTTTTGGCTTTGTCCAGACTTTTTGTGCTAAAAGGTTGAGAGCTATTTGTTAAAAACACACCTGTGAAATGTGACCACACACACACACACACACACACACACACACAATTCATTCTCTACAGGGCTGCAAATTGCACACCTACAGGGAAAGCAAAATCCCCCTGCAAGCAGAAAAAAAGTATGTGCAGGTATTACAATCTAAAGTACAAAAGGCAAAAGTAAAAACAACTGTTGACATTCAGGGAAATTACATTCAATGCAAGAATTACTTTGAATGATAGATTTTCCCTCAGCAGGTAGTAGTAATTTTCCACACTCCTTACACTTTACAAAATACAGTTATGTCCAAAAAGTCCTGCCAGAAACCAAATTAATTGCTCCTCTCCATGGACAAGCACTGTCTTTCTAAAGCACAGTCATAAGAGAAAACTTGATACTGTCAAAAATATATATTTTTTTATCACCACATTTATGTTGTTGTTAGACTTAACTTACTCTTGCTTACAGCAATATTAGCTCTAGACATGGACATCATGGCAGCTCACTGACAGACATCACCAGTCAAACCATGATTACATTGACACATGGTCTGCAGGTAGCATTAGTAGCAAACTTGTTTAAATCCACACTCATCTTTCTTTTGCGGCATGACCAGATCATGAAAGCTAGTAGATGGTAGGACAACCCTTAGCTATAAACCTTTACTCCATCTGAAAGTATTTGCACATTTCAACTCTACTGATGGCCATGCCACAAATAAAATGATGGCTTATATTGCCCAATGTGAATCACTATTATTTGCATTGCTTCAGTCAGCATACATATCTCCCACCACTTCCTACAGGTTTTAGACCTTCCTTCTTCACATTCTCTTTAATTCTTGGCCATACTTTAAAAACATAATGATCCAAGGTAAATTTTGTGTCATTCTACAGGGTTCCCTCAGAGATGGCATTCTGAGAGGACTCCCTGATTTAGGCTTTTAATACATATTTAACGAACACACAAGAAACACATAATTTAGTCTACACACTACTAGACTTGGTAATGTGAATGTGTGTGATATGTGTGTGTGGGTGTGTGTGTGTGTATGTGTGTGTGTGTGTGTGTGTGTGTGTGTGTGTGTGTGTGTGTAGATATAGATGTATATAGAAATAGATAGAAAGAGTTTTGCATGCATGTGTGTGTGTGTGTGTGTGTGTGTGTGTGTGTGTGTGTGTGTGTGTGTGTGTGTATACATATATATGTATGCATATACATACAAGCACAGTGCGCATGTGTGTGCGTATAAAAATATATATACAAATGTTTGTGTGTGTGCAAGTGTGTGTGAGTGTATATGAGTGCATGTGTGTATGTGTTTATATTTACATATATATGTATATATATATATATATATATATATATATATATATACATATGTATGTTTATGTATATGTTTATAGTAGTTATTCTAATGGATTGCACAGTATGCATCTGACAGCAATGAAATGAGATACTGTGGCTATTTATGTTTTTATTCATTCATGTGATGTGAGTAAGACACTGAATTGTACACTGTCAATAAATTGGTTGCAATTAGAGGCTATATTTGTGTGCATGTGTGAGGAGCTGCAGTGTGGAGGATAATCTTAAATTTAACCTGCATGTACAAAATTGTATAAAAAACTGATGAAAAACTAGGGATGCTTTACAGAGACAAAAACGCTTTAATGGATGCATTTAAAACTACTCTTGCCATTACTTACTTGCTATCCTCACTACTTTATGGTGCTCTCATCCTTACTAACATCCAGGCATCACGAATATCAAAACGTGAATAATGCTATAATGAAGTGGCTAAATTTGCAGCAAATACCCTTTTCAGAACCCACCACTGTAAAGCACTAAAAAGCCTAAATTGGTTAAAACTACCCCATCAACTAAGATAAACACAGCTTCTTTCCACCTATAAAATGATTCAGTTTCCATCTGATGTCTCTCACTATATACCATTCTGCACATCTATGTTCTCAATCGGTCATTATAATCCAATGACCAAAAACTCTTCTCTGTCCACAAATTCATACCATGTTGGGAAGGCCTGGAACTCCTTACCTCATTATCCATCAGGTCAGAGAAATGGCTAGACCATTTGAAGTCCAGGGCAAGACCCTCATTTGCTCCCTCCTAAAAAGATTAAAAAAAAAATGTTTTTGAACGTAAGTCGGTAGAAATGCCTTGACAACAACTTTTCACAAAAAATATGAGAAACCAAGAGGCTCAAAGGGAAAGTCCAAACAGGAGGTTTTATTGAAAGTTTAATACATTTTCAGAGTTAATAGTTTAACTATCATGTGTTACATAACTAGACACAGCACAACTTTGGGAATTTAGAGAAACCACGCAGTTATCTTTCCATTAACATATTACACATAAAGCACGGCCGAGTAACATCATACATTTGCTGCATGAAGTTTAAAACTATATTGGACACACTTATTAGTTCCAAGGTTTTGTGTACCATTTAACAGTTGCTATTCAAGCTTCAATAGACATTGCTCAGGTGAAAATGAAATTGTGAGGTGAAGACTGCATGTGGAATCAAACATGGCAAAACAAACTCATATCTATCCAACTTCATGAAACAGCTCAAAAAATCAATACCCAACCTGCCCTATATAGCATCAACAAATACACAGCAATAACTGGTATTCACAGTAATGGCAGGAGGATACCCTACAAGATGTTGCCTCTATGCCATTCATTAGTAGTCAGACAGTTAGCACTTCTCATTGTAATCATAGACAAATCCAGAAATAAATAATCAGACAGGGACACTGAAAATATCAGTAGTGTTAACTCAATTTCTTGTTAAAATAGATAGAATTATGAAGTAAAGACATTTGCAATGATGCTAATTTTTGTCCTTATTTATTAAGTGCAGTTTACCATCTGTTTCTCCCCAAAAAGGTAATTAGGTTGTGTGTAAAGCCAAACTGCATTTATGCATTCCATTCCAGTCCACCATGAATCCTGTCCTGTTTACCACATAACTGATAGCCAGATTCTGGTCTTGATTTACTTATAGGTAAACAAATCCAGACATAATAATCAGACACAGACCATTCAGAGACACTTAAAATGTTAGTATTGTGTTAACTTGTGTTATTGATAGAATAGGAGAATGTGAATCAATATACATTTTTTCTGAAGTAAAAAACAAGTCTGTATTCTAATTCTTAATTTCATTATTATACATATTAAGTGCAGCTCTTTAGCACCTGTTTTTCCCAAGAGGTAATTGTATAAAAAGCCATTACACCAATAAGAAAAAATACTATATTTATATATTTGATTTAAATAACATACACCAGTCCAATCAGTTCATATTTCTCACCTGTCCAGATTTTTGCAGAATGTCCAGACCTTTGCCTCATTTTTGTCTATTTCTCATAAATTTTGGATTTTCTGGCAAAGCAGTGGTGATTGAAGTCACTAAAAACTAATGACAGATACATCCTATCCTTCAGAAAAAGCATGCTAGCACAAAACCTGTTATTCTATCAGCTTTCTAACTTTATAATAAAACTACATAAAAATTGAAACTGTCTCCCAGACTAAACTCCTAGGTGTCTTACAATGATAATCTCAAATATAAACCACACATACTCCAAGCTATAAAAAAAAAAAAAAAAAAACCCACAGAAAGCTAGGTTCTCTCTACAGGGCCCCAAAATTCCTCACAGGTAATACGAGAAAATGAATTACCCAAACCTATCTACTCCCCTCTTATTTGTATGCAGCTCCTATATTTACAAAGCTAAACACTACCTTTTGAGCAAAACTGGACTCCTGTTGTCATAAAAAAGTAGAAATTGCAGTAAATATCACACAATCAGCATATCACATAAGGCAATAAATGAACTAAAGTGTCTAGAATTTCCCCAATGCCTCTTCTACTCCCAACTTGCACTGGCCAACAACCTTATACACTATCCAAACAAACACCCATCCCTAGGAAATTTAGAGCAACCATGTACTAGTACTAAAACCTATGATTCAACAATTTTATTTTTTTTTATTTATTTTACATTTGTTAACTGGGGAAGTCCGAGTGGACACAGGTCCATTTTCAACAGAGGCCCAGGGAGAAAAATTCCACATAACAATAAGAATGTATACAAACAAGAATACAAATAGGCATACATAAGCAAGCATTAACAATTTTAGGTAGTTTCTATAGTGAATGATGCATGCAAGAAAAACTTGAGAGTTACATTTTTTTTTCTCACTAAAAGAAGGTTGCTCATTCTGTTCAGAGCCTTACATTAGTTTAACAGATCAACTGGCTCTGTAAAGGACTTATCATTGGAATGGTTGGATCTTGGCAGACTCCTAGTAACAGTGCAGAGTGTGGATTAACCTGGGGAGTAGCATGAGCAAAGCAAATTATTTAAGTAATGGGTTTTGAGGAGTTTTTTTATTTTTTTAAATTGGAGGTAGAAGGTGGTAGAAGTTAACTGTCTTGGGAGTGAATTCCAGATGTTGGCAATGGAGCAGGCAAAGATAGATTTCCCAGCTTCATTTTTATGTTTGATGACATTGATGAAGTTCTGATTACTGGATCTTAAGGCTCTAGTGGTGGTATAGGGATGAATTAAGTGTTGAAGTGCTGTTTTTTTTCTGGAAGGTAGTAGAGCTTGTGTGCTATTAAGAGTTGATTGAGTAGGAGTAGCTGAGGTAGCTCAAGCCAGTTTAGTTGCTTGAGGGCAAGGCAGTGATGGGATGTGTGAGAGGCATCTGTGGCAAACTTGGCAATCTTGTTGTAACACGATTTCATTCTGTTTAGTTTGCTGTGGGGAAGGTTGGTAAAGATAGGGGAGGCATAAAGGTGAAGAGATAGGAGGTGAGTCCGTGCAATAGTGGCTTTGGTATGTTTGGTGATGTACTGTTTGTTTCTATAAAGGAGACCAAGCTTTTTGTTAATTTTCTTTATTGTTTGGGCTATGTTTATGTCGCATTTCAGATTATTGTCATTTTCAACACCTAGCAGTTTAGTGTGTGTGATTGGGTTGCTTTTTATATTGTCTTTAGATTTTATGGTAAAGTCATTGTTTAGAGGGTGAGATTTTCCAGCAATGAAGAGAATGAGTTTTGTCTTTTTGGGATTAAGAATAAGTTTGATGTTAGTGAACCATGATTCTACATGGGTAAAGTTATTTTGAGTTATGGATTGAAGCTCTTTTAGGGTGGGGGCAGCACATATAATGATGGTGTAATCTGCATATTGCACTACTGAGGCTGAGAGTGAGGCTGACGTTGTCTGCTTAGTAAAAAGTGAGAACAGCAAAGGGCAGAGGATAGACCCTTGAGGGACGCCTATGGCTACTGGTAATAGGGGGGACAGTTGGCCTTGCCATAGGACAGCTTGCTGATGGTCTGATAAATAGTTACTGAACCATGATATGGTGGAGGAGCTTATGTTAAGGGTACATAGACTATCTAGGTGTATAGTGTGGTTAACCATATCGAAGGCTTTGGATAAGTCTAATAATATGGAAGATTCGAATAGTCCTTTGTTTCTATGGTGATTGACGGTGTTAGTGAAAAAGAGTAGTGCTGTGGTGGTGTTATGGGACGGTCTAAAGCCATGCTGTGATTCGGTAGTAGGTCATTTTTTAGAAGGAACTGCATAAGTTGAGAATGAACAACTCTTTCCAATATTTTAGATATAGGAGATAGAATTGCGATGGGACAGTATTTGGTCAGCTCAAGGGATTTACCTCCTTTGTGTAGTGGTATAATATATGATATTTTCCATGAGTGAGGAACTTTACAGTCTGATATTGACCTGTTTATTAGGATGTACACTGGATAGACAATTGCTTCAGATGTCATCTAAAGGAAATCTGCTGGCAGATTATCAGCTGCCAGTGTGTTTTTTTAAGTTTTTTGAGGAGTTTAGCAATTGTATTTGTAGAGACTGAGTGCAGGGAAAAGCTGGAAAGGTAGTTTTGTGAATTGGAATGGGTTGGGGTGTCTATTGAACTGGGGGTACAAGTACTATTTTGGGTTCTGACTAGGGCTTGGACTGTTTCTGTAAATAAATGTATTAAATTGGGTGGGAATGTGGTTGTTTTGTAATACAGGGGATGGAGTGGTGGATTTTCCTGGGTGCAGTAAACTATTTATTGTGGTCCAGAATTTGTGTGGGTTATGAGCATATTTTTCTTGTATGGATTTGTAGTAGATAGTTTTGTCAAGTTTGATTTGTTTATTGGCTTTGTTCCAGAGTTTTTGATAGTGTTGTCTCAAGGTAGTGGTTTTGTTTTTGTGAAACTGTAACTTGGCTTTGTTCCTTTCTTTCATTAATGTTTTAGTATCTTTTGTTAGCCGTGGGGCATAGTTAGTTTTGATTCTAATAATTCTAGAGGGTGCGTGATAATTTAAGATGTTTAGGAAGGTAGAGTTAAAGTACTGCACAGCTTTGTCTAGAGTTAGTTGTTTTAGCAGAGTCCAATTACAGCATTTTAGTGCATTGATTAATTCAGTAGCTCTAAAGGACTTTTTGTTACGTATTACTCTAAGGATAGGATGGTGAATCTGGTGGGATTGGGCCCTGATTAGATAAGTTGCTTGGTGGTCACTCAGACTTTCAGGAAGACAGCCTGACTGCTGTGCAAGAGTGGGGTCAGATAGCAAAATCCAGTCTAGGATGGACTGGAGTTTAGATGTCTTGTCAATTCTAGTGGGATCAGATATAATTTGGGTGAATCCATAGAGGTTAATGTAGGTAGTGGGGGGTTGACTGGTGCAGTCAGACCAGTCAATATTAAAGTCACCTAATAGTATGGTTTCTTGTGGAAGAGAGGTTGACATCCAGTTTAGTAGGCTTTCCAGTATAGTGGTGTTATTGCCTGGTGGGATATAATCTCCTGCAATAATTATTTGTTTGTTGGAATTAAGCTTTAATTTGGCAAGAATTAGTTCTACATCTTTGACTTCTTTGGGATTACACTCAGATTGTTCAATATTGAGGTGATCTTGGAATAGTATTGCTATACCTCCCCCCTTTTTCCCAATTTTGTCACTATGTATAATATTATATCCAGGAGATGTAATTTCATTATTATGGTTTTCTGGTTTAAGCCATGTTTCTGTTAGCACAGCGATTTCTGGTTTGTATAGAGCTAGCAGGGCATGAAGGTCATGTGTTTTGTTAATTATGCTTCTAGCATTTATGTTGAAAAGGAGGAGAGAGGAGGTAGGTCTTAGGTATAGAGGATTAGTCTGTTTTAAGTTTGAGATGGTAGACATATTGCGAGCTGGATTAGGGTGAATATCCCCACAGCAAGTGCATTTTTGGAGAGGGTATAGGTAGAGTTTGGTTAGTTTGTGTAATATTTTAGCTTGTTTTGGGGAATAACGAGGATTGGTTTTGTATGCTAGATTATTATATAGGTAGGAGAAAGATTGGGAGGAGGTGAGGTCACAAGGTGATATAGGGAAATTCCTTAGTTTTAAGGGACTGGTTAGGGGTTCTGTCTGCCATGGTGGAGGGGTGGTGATATATAGTTGTGAGTGGTAGGAGGAAAGGATGGACAGCAAGAGGAGAGAGAGGATAGTTAGTGGGTAAGGTATTAGTTTTGGTAGCAGGGTGTTATAGGTGCAGGACATGTTTTTAGATGTGCAGAAAGGAGTTGGGTGTGTGTGGAAGAACTATTAATAATTATAGAGGTTAGTTGTTGAATAAGGGTGTGGTGCAGAGTGTTACTATGGGCATGATAGGTTAGTTTTAATTGGATAATTGAGAGTGAGAATTACTGGGGGTGTGGTCTATAGAAATGAATGTAATTGATGTGGGAGTGGGTGGGAATGGGGGTAGTGTAAGGGAATGAAGTGAGCCCGAGTGTTAGCAAGGGTGAAAGGAGCAGGGCTGCACCATCCTGTTGGTGCAGCAGTAAGCAAAAAAAAATCAGTGAACATTTCTTTAGTGTCTAGTGTATGGGAGAGATATGTGCTTAGTTTAAACTCTACAACAGGCAATTGTCACTTTATTTGTTTTGCTTTTTATTTTACACAAATCTGTGAAGGGGGACTAAGCAGTCGCTAAGCTGAACAGAAGGTTAGGGAGGTAGGGAGTTGAGTGGGGAGACTGTGATAGGGAGAGGGGAGGCTCTGGGTCAGGGGTTGAAAATAGAGGATTTAATGCAGGAGAAGTGGGGCCAGGGTGTGGCACAGATGATGGTAGTATGTAGAGGTCTGAGGGACTGTTCCAGTATGAGGCAGGGGAGTAGGAGGAAAGGACTGGCAGAGAGACTGGCTGGGTGTAAGGTTAGGTAGGTGGGTGCACAACTTGGAGGGTTGAGATAAAAAGGGTAGAGTGGTCAGGGGTAAGCAGAGGTGTGTTGTAGCTTACCAGGAGCAGTACGTTTAAGTAGGCACATCAGTAGGTACAAAGCTATATTTTACAAAGTATGTCAAGCAATGAATCCCTACTGTTTATAACTAAATCTAGCTACTCTGTTGGAGACTATCTGTACTCCCACCTTGTCACAAAGCTCTGGAACTCCATGCTAATTCACCTAAAATTCATACACAAGAAGAACACTTTC
This sequence comes from Protopterus annectens, assembly GCF_019279795.1. Classification (NCBI taxonomy): domain Eukaryota; kingdom Metazoa; phylum Chordata; order Ceratodontiformes; family Protopteridae; genus Protopterus; species Protopterus annectens. The sequence goes on from NC_056725.1 coordinate 1,474,939,094, forward strand.
AATGCATCACTAAAACCACACCTAAACAATAACTGGTAATGCTCTTGTAATACTCCAGGTTAATCTCATATAATACCCAAACACTCCAGTACTATTACTTACCTAACACTCCTTTTTCCCCTCACTATTCTTTCATACAGTTAAAATGCAGCTACCCTTTTAGTCATACTGTAATCTCATCACATCACCACTCATCCAACTACTTCTTCTACCTTCTATCTAATTGATCTTCTGTTTTAAATCTAATGACTCGTAAACACATATCTATCACTACCTCCATATCTGTTTCCTCAATTACACATCCTTTATCTTGTATTTCTATCTAAACACATGCTTTCTTTGTTCTCTTAACTCTTATCTCACTATTCTCTTACAGATCTTCAACGAAAAATATTTTTCTTCTCTTCTACCATCTCAACTTCTCTGTTTTCTACATTTGTCATCTCCATAAACTCAAACTTCTAATACCTTTAATCATGTCTAATCTCTACCTATCAATGTATTCTTCATGGGTAAATTACAGCTTTAACTACTATTAAATTGAACAATTTTTGACTCATTCATAGCCTAATAATGTTACACTTTTACTTTGTGTATACAAATTTCAACATCTGATGTCAGATGTTTGTAGTAGATTCCATGTATGACAGTTTTTAACCTATCTAAATGGGTGTATCAACCAATATAAATAAATGTATTGACTTGATACCCTAAGTGTTTCCGTAAAACTACAATGGAACTTTTCTCCCCTGGCATCCTCTGAAGAAGGGTTTATCCCAGTCAGATTTTCCAGGTAAACAAACATTAAAAAATAAATAAATAAATTATACAGTGATTTTTAAAATGTGCCCCTATTTTTTTACCCTTTGTCCCAACACTATTATTGATCAAAGTTGACTAAGTTTATAAAATCAATATTTAAAACCTGTCCCTATTTTTTGGCCTATATACCACCATTATTATTGTTTGAAGTCACTAAATAATGACATACATTTCAGTTTTGGATTCCATATCCTTCAGAAAAAGCATGATAGCACAAACCATGTAATTCTAGCAACTTGCTCCATTTTTAAAGGCAATATTTAAAACCTGTCCCTATTTTGGGGCCTTTGTTCTCCCATTTTATTTATGCTTTGTCCATATTTCTTGCTCTAAAAAGTTGAAAGAGTAATGTAAAATACTTTTCAAACAAGTTAGCATGCAGACCTGTCTAGCTGTCTGTGTTTACAAGTACATATTTAACTCACACAATATATATTTAAGTTTCTTATGCTTGTATGACTTACAGACACCGTTTACTCAGAGTAATAGTTATCTCTTAAGCATATATTCATAAAGGTAATATAAAGGTTACTTCCTTAGTCAGTCAATGTAATCACAAACTTTGCTGTAAGTCTATTCTCCCTGACACACCCTCTGTAAGTCTACATCAAAATATCAGAAGTGGTAAACACTTAATACGTCATGCACTAATGCTAATGAGTCATATTTGCAAGCTATTAGCTACCCACAGCTCTGAATACTTGCTCTTGTAATGCTAGGGCATGTGCATGGTATTGTGTAAGTCCTCACACCGTGTTAACCTACCCATTACTTTTAGCAGATTGAGTTATTCAAGAATGACAATGAACTAACACATGATTTACATTTTCAACATGTTCCAGTGGGGTTAATCTTTACTATGCAAGCACATCTTGGGGCTAAAAAACTTGTACTGTAGTAGGGAAGACTGCATGGATTCACTCACCTAAGATTCTGCTGTTTGACTGAGATAAAGTCCAGGAATTGCATTTTTTGGTGAACTTTATTACAAATTCTGTCAATCTATGCTATGGTCATTACAAGTAATATTTACAGTTATGATTTCATTTTTACTTTCCTAGAAAATAAAAAGTGAGGCTTCTGCTTTGCCCATTTGTTTCATATCTTTTATACTGTGTGCTCATTATTTGTCTTTCTCTATTAATATGCTGTATCCTGTATTAATAATATTGTATTACAATGAATGTGTATATTTGCATTTATTACTTTTTTCTCTATTGTTTTATGTGGAGCTTTTCTCCCCGGGTCTCCACTGAAAAAGAACTTGTGTCCCCTCGGACTTTCCCAGTAAACAAATATAAAATAAAATAAATAAATAAATAATAATTGTTTTGGTATAGAAGGTATAGCAGTTGTTTTTACAATGATCCTCATTTTATGTTACATGGGCTTATGTAAACATTTCTCTGAGGATGTGAACATATGACAAACTAAGTAGAAGTAACAAAGTTAAAGTGACATTCCAGAAAATCTTCTATGGTAAGACTGCTGTGTATGGCAGAAATAAACATCTGTTATCCCATTACAATTGTTGTGTTCTCAATGTTTGTGATTGCTGGGGTTGGGAAAGAATGGTTCTTTTGTAGGGACTCTTTAATTTTTATTATATAACTGAGTCGTAGCCATTTGAAATGTTAGAACTCACTACAGCAAGTCTCAAAACATGTAGACTGAATGGCCAAATGAGTTATATAACTGAGTCGTAGCCATTTGAAATGTTGGAACTCACTACAGCAAGTCTCAAAACATGTAGACTGAATGGCCAAATGAGTAGACTTACCTATATCAAGTACAAGATGGTCTTCTGTCAAAATATTCCTTTTTTTCCAAGGTATAGTGATCCTGAAGTGGATATATATAATTGAGGAGTGTCTGGGGCACTTACCATATCAGTGTTGGTAGCACAACAGGTAGCAAACTCACCTTTTGGTGCAGAATGCCATTGGTTCTATTCCTACACTGGGTACATTGATTGCTGACACTGCTGAGCAACGTAAGTGGGGTGCTGCCCTCCTGAGTGTAGATCCTTCAGATAAGATGTTAAATAGAGGGCCCATCTGCTTGAGTTGGTAGTATTTCAGGTGGATGCAAAAGATCCTAAAACAGCTATCAAAAAGAGTAGGAGACATTCCTTTATGCCTTGGCCTAATTTCCCCTAATAGTATAAATACCACCTTGGGCCTTCTTTGAAAAGCGGCTACTAGCCTAGTGGGAACTAACCCAGTCAATAAAACATTAAAAAAAATGTTGTTCGACAATGACTATTGCATTACATACAAAAGCTTTGTTCTGTCCACATCTGCTAAGGATTGTTAACAGATGTCTGAATATAGAATGTAATTTTAATTTCAAAGCATCATTTCATACAATTGCTTCATTGGTAACACTGTTATTTATTCCAAGCTAATACATTCCTTTCCCTAGATTTAGTTATTTCTTTCCCTATATTTAGTTCTCTTAATGGTTGGGAGGGTTTACAGTTACGTATTATATGTGTGTATTTGTATAGATCGGTTATGTACTAGTTTTTAACAATGCCTGCATACATGCATATTTATTTTCTTACCAGTGTGTAGATCATCTTGTAAACACACAGCCCTTGCTGATTTGTCTAATACCTATTTTTTTTATTCCCATACAGGGATATAGCACATAGAAAATCTGTACCACATAGATATGTATTCTTAGATGCTGAGAATGGGGTTATAGTCCAGGCACTCCTTCAACATGTCTTATGCCTCTTACTGGAAATTGTAGCTGACAGTCCCTTCAATGGCCATATCTGGTGGCAATTGGCCAGTGAGGTAAATGGTTTGGGTGACCATACACATGACTATAATGCCATCAGACATCAATCAAGGCTATGCTCACCAAGGCAATAAAAGTCCTGCTACCAAATGACCTCTCACTGAGAGAAAGGAATTCCTGTTGGTAATCATGGAGGCACAGGGAAGTTCAGCCAGGGCTTAAGACGAGACAGAGTACTGCATGTTGTGCATTCTCATGTATGAGATACCTGAACAGTGTGGGTAAATCCTTGGAATGAATGACACACTGGGTCATGCAGTGTCTGTAATGGAATGCCTGCTAAGCTGAAGACTTGCTACACTGGCAGATGTTAGCAGATGTGGACATGCTGGATCCCACTCCCATAGTGGTACTACTTCCATTGCTCTAACAGAGATTGTGGAGTTCACACTCAGAAGTGGTAGACCATGTGGTCATGGTCGTGGACATAGTCATGATGACAGCTGATCTAGCAGACATTGTTTGCATTCACATAGCACCCCAACTTCTAGCCATGGTCATTGAACTAGGAATGCAACTCCTAGCAGATGTAGTTCAAGTGGCCAAAGTGTCAGTGAACTGAATCCACTACCATGCATGGCTCACACCTTTCCAGGATGCCAGGGTGCAGTGCTAGTACAACTGCTATTGCTGTGTTCCTGCAAACCCAAACACAGTTCACCTAATATTGCCCATGCCACCTCACATAGGCACATGTATTTAAGTCATTAATATAGACTTCTTTACATTTGTTGCTAATAGCCCTGACTATGAGTATGCTTGCTGTTAACTTGATTTCTCACTTACACATGTTTCTCTGTATGAGACTTGCCCTCCTGTAACAACATCCCCCACCCCTGCAAGTGATGTTGACTGTGCCCTGTTCTTTACACATTTCATTGTGAATTAAGGTTGCCAATGTCTGGCAGAGAATGGAGAGCTAATGCTTGCTCAGTCATATATTTGCTTTCATCAAAAATTCCCTGGCTATTTCTTCCCACACTATTTACTTCTCTGGACCCCTGTCTAGCAATGTTTTCCTTCCTATGCATTTTTTATATTTTTATATAGCATCTTATCTATCATTTATTTTTGTTTTTCTTTTACCTTTATCATTACCCAAAATAAATGCATAGATACTAAATGCACCACTGGATTTTTTTAAATTCAAGCCACCTTTAAGAGTCACAAGGGTGCAAACTCCAAACCCTTATGGCCCACTGTGACTTTTTCAAAACACAGTAATATTTAATAATAGGTGACTCTACTGTATAACATTTGGACACCATGCTCACCAGGCTGTATAAGAATAGGATGACAGCTAGACGTCTTTCTAGAGTCAAGACCTGGGATGTAAAAGGGTCTCTTAGATCCCTGACAAATATAATTATGAGCTGAACTGTGGTCCACGTGGAGGTGAATGACCTGAGACTCTCTACCCAGAGGGACATGAGTGAGTGTGCTATGCATGTGTCTGAGGCAAAAGAGACACTGGTTTTGAGTGGTATTTTACTATCACAAAGAATAACGCTGAGATTCAAAGACAACAAAATTGGCTTTAGTAACTGGCTATGTAGTTGGTGTCATTTGGGGTGATCCAGTATGTGTCATCTTAGGATGACTAGGCTGATAAGTCTTCTTGATTTTCCACGGATGGCCTTCACCTCTCTTACCATGGCTTAGTGTCATTTTTAGGCAGACTCTATCTGGTGAATACTCCAACCTAGTAAATTCTAATTTGCAACACATTAACGTGGCTCTACTTAGTTCCAGGAATCTTAATAAAAATGCATCCGAACATGAGTTTTTTTTCCAACTTGAACACATTCATATGTGTATAGTTACAGAAACATGAATTCAGAGCAATGGAAGCACTCCTTCTATTTCTGGGCTGAATACTTATCCAGTCTGCCAACCCACTGGTAATTTTATTGGGGGGGTATCAGAATTTATCAAGGATATCATTAACTCATGACAGATTCCTTGGGACACCATATGTGAACTCTTAGAGGTCCAAATCACCCTAGCCAAAATAAGACACCCTCTATGTCCCCTTCAGAGAGCGATAGCATATTTAACACATTAGCCAAAACTCCTATTAAACTCAAGACCTTTATACTGAGGTATTTCAACTACCCATCAATAAACTGGTTGACCTACACTACTAATGGTCAGCATGCTCAGCACTTCCTTGACATTATAAATGCTAATTCTCTAGAGCAAATAGTTAACCATCCTACTAGGGTCCCCAGTATAATGGATCTAGTCCTCACAAATATGGCCAGTTCTTGCACAGATCCATATGTATCATCATGTCTTGTTAAATCAGACCATAATTTAGTGGCATCTTCCTTTAATAACTGATGGTACTTCTCCTGTAAATATCTGTCTTTAGGAACTTCTCAAAAACAAACCTTCTTTAGTTACTTTCTGACTTAAATTCTGCTGTAAATCTCTGAAGGATCGATCACTAAAGCTGCTACCTATGCCTCTGACTTCTACCCCCACTTGAATAGTTGTTTGATAAGGCAGTCCCTGTCCACAACAGATATAATGAGAAGATTAAAAACAAACTCCTATAGAAGAATATACATATAATTAAATTATATAACAAAGCAAAGAAACTGCTTAATGCTTATAAGAGATCTCATTCTACCTACCTTAACAGCACACTTAAGCAAACTAACAAAGAGCTTAAGGGAACCATAAGGAAGCTCCAATCAGTGTATGTACTTAAAATAGCCACTAAAAACAAAAATAACTGCAAATCTTTCTTTAACAATGTAAGAAAGTTAAGAAATGACATCCAACAGTGTTCAGAGTTAGGCCACAATTATAGTCTACTGTCTCGACCAAAGTAAATTGCTAATACCCTAGCTAACAAATTTAGTGTAAATTTTACTCTACCTACAGTTATAGCTATCCCACAGGTCCCACAATCCCAGCCACTCCCTTTCATTACCATGGAACAAATTGTCTCAGTCATCTCAAAAAATAAGAATACTTCATTCATGGGCCCTGACAACATACTAGGTTGCCTGACTGTCAGTGTCAAATATGTTTTTTCTGAAGTACTACTTAACCTATTTAATCTAAGCCTCTCTACTAGTAGCATTCATGAAGTTTGGAAAATAGCTATTGTAATGCCATTACACAATGGTGCCCAAACAAGGACCGTGGTAACTATAGACCCATTAGTCCTACTAGCCTCATATGTAATGCTATAGAGTGCATTATCTCAAACTTCATTAAACTGGAAGTTGAAAATCTCTCAGTCCTCTACTCTCATCAATTTTGGCTTTATCAGAGGAAGGTCCTGTCTCTGTAACATCAATAATTTCTTTGAAAAAGTAACTAAAACAGTAGATAATGGTTATGCATGGCATACAGCACATATAAATCTGGCCAAGGCCTTTGACACTGTTCGCTTTGCAAACATAATTGATAAACTTGTAAATATGGATATCAATCCTTATATTGTGTGATGGATTGCTAATTGGTTGTTTGATAGAACTCATGTGGTTAGAGTAGCAGATGCCATTTCTGAAAACAAAACAGTTGCCAGTGATGTACAACAGTGCTCAGTTTTTGGCCTTCTCTTATTTGGCTTACAATTCTCAGTCCCCTGGCCAGCACCTCTGGCCTATGGCTAATTATTTTGCAAATGACTGCAGATTGGGTATTGTTATTCAATCTTCAGCTGACTCACAATTGCTCTAGCATAGCTTAGATCATGTTAACAATTGGTGCAAGGACAAATGTCTAAAAGTAAATGTAAAAAATGCAGCATAGTTCATTTTGGTAAACAAAATAGTTTCATTTACCCTATAAAAAATGAACCCTTCCAATCAGACAATGTTGTAAGGGGTCTAGGTACTCTTGTCAATAATACCTTATTATTTGACCATCATGTCTCCACCATAGTTTAGAAAGCCTTTCATCTGGTCTATCTATTTTCCAAAGGTATCTCTACTAAATCCAAAGTAGTCTCAATTCTCTTTTACTCATATCTTAACAGACCCATTATTGAATATAACATACCTCTGGCATGTATTTATCTAAATATATCACATAACTTGACAGACCTCAGAGATTTATAAGTAAAACATCAGTGGCCTCAAAAATTTTAGTTATCAGGAGAAGCTGACAGCCCTTTTTCTGTACTCAGTCTCTTACTAACTCCTCTGTGGATATCTATGTTTAGCCTTTCATGCCACAAATGATCCAGCATTATTTGATGTACTATTCCTTCACAGTAGCAATGGCTCATCAAATAGTTGATTAAATGAACTAAGCTTTATCAACAGATAAATAAGACAGGTTGCTGTGATAGATTCCTCTATATGTCAAGTAGAAGAGCACCCTTGCCACCGTCAGGGTAAAACTAGATAATTTGGTGGACAGCCTCGATTTCTCTGCTTGCCTAAATGTCTTGCCCTTTCTTGAGGCTAGAGGGAATTTTTAAATATTTTTTTCTGCTAGGCTTGAAATGGTTTACCTAGTATTTACCTATGAATATATTAACCTTCTGTTTTATTATAAATTATCCATCTTCCCATCAGTTCAGCACTAAACACCAAATGAAGCTAAAAAAAACTCTAATAACTGTTTTTCCATTTGAGTAGGGAATATATATCCCCCCCTCAATATGCTATTTTTCCTAATACAGGAGTATTCAGCATATATGTCTTTTTTCTTGAAATGATAAATAAAAACTTGCCTACTATGCTACCATTTTATTTGTTCCAGTATATCTCTCTGTTGACTTATTAAGTTTCTGTACTCACCTGATGTCACTCCCAAAAATAATTTCCAGTCTTGTGAATTATATTCCATTTATTTTTTATCTCACCAAATCCCTCACACTTCATTTTGTTTAACTGCAGACCAACTATTTTTAACAGTTGTTCAGTCCTTATTACAACCTCACTTAGCCATCCCATGTTTTTTGTTATTAGAACTAAATAATCTGCATATGTAATACATGTTGGTAATATAACATTTCCTGCAATCTCACATCTTACCTCCCTCTTTTTATACATGTATGCCTGTACTACTGCATTCTTTATTAATATAAATAAGGACACTATCATTTAGCATCCCCATTTTACTCCTCTCTTAATACTTACTTTTTCCTCTATCCATCCATTCATCATAACTTATACCCACAAATTTCCATAACATTTCTTTATTACATTAAATTTTTATCTCCTAAGCCATATGCTTTTAAGATCTGCTACATTGTTTCAAGGCGCACTTTATCAAAGGTTTTAGCTATACCACATATTATCACTTACTTTCTTTCAGTGTCATCTCTTCTACTTCTTTAACTATAATTAACCTTTCTTTCACTTCTCTTCCTTTTATAGCACAAATCCCTTATTCTACTATCACCTTGTCCAGTACTTTCTTCATCCTTTCTGTAGTATTTTCATATTTTATAGTCCCTAGTTCCTAAGGGTATAGGCCTCTAATGTCTTACATCTTTTCTTTCATCCTTTTTCCATATAAACGTTATCACTCCATCAAGTCTTCTTCTATTATACTTTCATTCATTCAATTATTTCATTTAATATATATTTTAAAGAAACTTCTCTTTTGTCTTTATTCATTTCCTTATAATACTCATAACTAATACTCAGTGGGATTCAATAAAGCCTACACAGTGGTTTTCCACTGTGTACATGTCGAGGAATGATGTGCACATAGGCGTGGGAACTTTTAAATTCAGTAAGTGCCGTGTAGTGGTGCACACCCCTCCACAAACAATGTGAACACCGTGGATTGCTAATTACTGCATAAGCAGCTGAACTGCATGCTAATCAACCGAACCAAAGCAATATGTTGGAGCTATGCAACAAGCTATAAGGCAACCATGTAGATTCCATGCTGGTGCTCCCCGTGAATTCCAAAACTTTTGGAATACAGCCATGGAAAGGAATCTACACAGACAGAATAAAAAGTAAAATGTGTGAGATTTCTACAGAACTGGCCTTAACATGTGACATCCAGCCACCTCTTCATTTGTGTGCAAATGGTCTTTTCTTTGTCAATTTGTGTTATTATTTTATTATTATTGCTTGTGAGATGCAGTGCTAAGTGCAATTGCAGGCAATGGAGGAATGAATGGAAGGTTTGGTTGTGCTTATCTTGTTTGCACAGCATTGCATAACAGGCAAAAGGGAGACCTTAAGAATGACTAGTACATAAGGGAATGTTGTGCATATATTCCAGTGGCAGCACTGCTAAAGTATGACAGTTGGTACTGACTCTGTGGAATATACCTGCTACTTAACTGACACTGTATTAGCAGGTGTTAATGCAGTGATGCATTCCTTTTTGGGGCCACATGGTATTGGGTTAGAATACAGCTGTATCTAATACTTTTAACTACTTTTGCTTTACCGTTGGTGTGCATTGGTGCGTGATGTCCACCATCATTCAACAGTGAAGAAAAGAAATGGGGAAGATAGGACAGTGGTGAAATGGTGATGCTAAAGTCTGACAGTTAGTAATGAGTCTCTGGATTACACCTACCTATTTAACTGACTCTGTGGCAGCATGTGTTAATTCAGTGATACATACCTTTTAGGGCCAGATGGTACTGTGTTTGAATTCAACTGAATCTAACACATTTAAATTCTTTTGTATTACCGTTGCTGCTCTTTGGTGCATGATGCACATCATTGTGCAATAATGCATTCAAGAAAGGAAATGGGAAAGATGAGACAGTGGTGAAATGGGGAGCAAGCAGGAGGAAGAACAAATGGAAAACAATACAGGAATGTGCAGGAGGGACATAGGAAAGAACCATAGCTATCCATTTCATCAACAGTAAAACTGATAATATACACAGAATATTAGCTGAATTTGGACTGTCACCTCAAAAGAGAGGAGTGACCACAACGCAATCATGGTGTATAGCCAATTGGATCTAATCAAATGTTTTAAAAAGACATGTGTGAAACAAAGAGCTATGTATGAGACATTTTTTTGTAGGACAGGTACCCATTTTTCTTTTTATTTTGAGAGAGAGAGGAATGTTGTGGAAGGGACATAGGTATGTCTGAGTCTAGTAAGTTCAGTAGATGATGAAGCAATTGCAGACAGACAAGACAAACAAGACAAGAAACAGGGACAGTGATGGGCACAAGATGCTGGACACCATGGATGGGGTGAGCAATCCAGAACCCATGGTTGTCAAGCTAGATGACAGTGAGAATTGAGTCCTCACCCACTGGACTGCCATCACTGTCACCTCACTCTGACACTGGCTGGAGCACTCAACTTCTTCTCCTCCTCCTCATCCTATGTAAATGAGGGAATGCAGCCCTTCCATCTGGTGTAGGTGTGCACCTAGAGTGTGGTGCACAACCCTATGCACCATCCTTGGCAATTCCGAATTGATGATAAACTCACCACCTCTGCCACTGCTCTCAAAGAGCACCACTGGACTATCCTCCAGGGCAGGACTACCTGAGGGGTCAGGTAGTGCAGGGGCAGCAGATGTGGTGCTGCCAGGTTGGCTCCCAGATGTGCTGGACAATGATACCAGGGACGGTGGAGTGGAGCAGACAGATCCTGTGGGGCAGTCCTTTCCCACTGTCCTGTGCAGCATTTCATAATATTGTACAACTGCATGACACTGACACATTTTGACAACACATAATAATATAAAACGAACAAAAAAAAAAGATAGATAAGGGTTGGGGTGGGACAAAAGAAAAGAGAGAGCTAAGATTAGCACCTTCATACGTAACATACAATGCATTCTTACAATTATTTGGCTCTATTATCTTAACCTTTACTTTTAAGACTACCACTCCCTAACAGATAACTATTACTTTTAAGACAGATGCACACTATACTACAGATTTCAGCAAGTACTCTTTTGCATGTGCATATATTGCGCATATGCATGTTCTAATTATACAGATTACAGTTTACAGCAGGGCTCGTGCCACTGGTATAGAGATTTTACTTTAAACCTTTAAGTTACACATAATTGAAGGAGTAACAGTATTGTATACTTGGGAAGTGTGATATTTGAACCCTCCACCTCTGACTAATGTCTAATATTGTACTCTTGGTTTGTGCTACAGGCTAATGCATGCCTACTTGCTTATACACTTGAAAATGCATTCTCAATTTGATACAACTGTATAACATACCAAACAAGCTATCCTACGCCAATATAGTTCTAGCATACTGGGAAGAGAACTATGTGTTAAGTCATAGGGACAAGTCTCAATACATGCTTCTATACAAGAGATTTGTAGATGACTTGGTATTGATTTGGACAGGAAGTATAGAGTTGTTACATCAATTTTTCTCATATATAAATACGACTACTGACTTGTTAAAATTTACGTATACTATCTCTAATACACAAATTGAGTTTCTTGACATGTGGTTATTTCTCTACAGAATTACATAGGAAAACATGTTGTAAGAATAATATATTATATAGACACAGCATGCATCCATCTCACATATATAAAAATATTATCAAGGGACAAGCCATGTGTATTTCTAGATTAGACAATGTAGAAGACAAATTTAATGAGGATATTACTAGATTTAGTGAAGAATTAATAGAACGTGGTTATAAGCATGGAGAGATAAATAGAGGTATACAGGAAGTACAAAGTTTGGGAGCTGATAGGGCTCAACCATATATTTATGGCCCAAGAATGACTCATGAAAACACATCTAGAACTAATTATAGTAACAATGGAGTGAAAATAACACTAGAATATTCTAATAATGTAGATTGTGTTAGACAAATTATTAATAAAAACTGGTTTATATTACAGGCTGATACTGAAATCAAGCAAGTAATTGATAACAGACCATGCTGTAGTTACAGAAACAAAAATAATTTGAGGAGACTGTTATGTCATACAAACAAGTTTTCTGAAGTAGATGTAAGAGGCTTACAAAAATATGGATCCTGTAACATTTGCGAAGTGCTAGCATTAGACAATGAATTTATATATCCCAAGACCAAAAAAGTTTATAAGTTTAGAGTCTCTGCTAATTGTGCAACCAAGAATATAATCTACTTAGCTACTTGCAATTTATGTACCTCATTTTATGTAGGGATGACAAATAGGATGTTGAGGGAATGAGTTAGAGAACATCTGGTAGCTATAAGGAACCATGATATAGAAAGAAGTGCACTTGCTAAACACTCAGCCATGTTTAATTATACACATAGATTCAGTTTTAGAGTAATAGAATGCTTGAGATCTTGTCTAAGATTAAGAGATTTGAAGAATTTAACAGAACAATGTGAATTAAGGTGGATTTTGGAACTGGAAGCAAAAATAATCCCTGGCCTTAACGACAGGGCTTCCATTAAACCACACTTAAAAGCTACACCCTCGAGATGAAATATGTGTTTTATATATGAATTATATGAATTGTATGTGCTATATTTAGTAATTTTTTCTTATATATGCAGTCAGTATGCATTTATATGTATATCTATTACTGTTTTTTATATGGATATACGCAATTTTTTATGTATAGATATTTATATATGAGATATTACTTGGAGTTACAGATGTGAGTTGACTTTAAAATCTTGATTGCTCTAATTGATTGTTTAATTGATGAACTGTTTATATATAGGTCTACCTGATTACGCCGAAAGCTGAGAAGAATGACAACGAGATAACTGACACAGGAAGATCGACAACAGTGAAGACCGACAGTTGAGAATCCCGATGCTGAGAACACCAACATATTAAGGTAAGTGTGCGATAGGGACGGACGTTAGGGTCAGGGTGTGGGTAAGTTAAGTGTGTGATAGTGACGGACGTTAGAGTAGGGTGCAGATGAGGTAAGTGTGCGATAGTGATGGACATTAGGTTTAGGGGCGGGTTAAGTGAGTTAGGGTTAAGGTACGGGTAAGGTAAGTGTGCGATAGTGACGGACGTAAGGGTTAGAGGCAGATTAAGTGAGTTAGGGTTAGGGTGCGGGTAAGGTAAGTGTGCGATAGTGACAGACTTAAGGGTTAGGGGCAGATTAAGTGAGTTAGGGTTAGGGTGCCAGTAAGGTAAGTGTGCGATAGTGACGGACCTTAGGGTTAGGGTTTGGGTTAAGGTTAGTGCATATATAGTTGTGTATGTAAGATTTAGTGTAGGTTTGTAAGGTTTTTGGTGTGCTTGTGTTGTATGTGTGTTTTTTGGGAAAGTTATTTGTTTTGTTGATTGTCGGGATTGTAGTTTGTCGGGCATGTGAAGTTTCATGTCCGTTGTTTCATTGTCAGTGTTTTGGCGTGTCGGTGTTATCAGGTAGACCAATATATATATATATATATATATATATATATATATATATATATATATATATATATATATATATATATGAGAGAGAGAGAGTGATGTGATGAGTGTTTTGTAATGGTCTGAGGAAGCATTGTTTGATGTGAAAGCGCTTACCTGGTATTAAAATTATATTTTACTGCTTTTAGCCACCTCATTTTACAAACAAGGATACATTGCTATTGTTACTCTCCTTGCTGCAGCCTGTCTGTTGTTAGTATTTCACATCTGTAGACTGTTTTATGTTTCCCCAGTGGGTAATACTGACCGGCTACCTTTTCTGTTTTAGCTGGATACAGTTATTTTGTAGTCATGTAATACTTATGTGTATTTTACTTCTGTTGTCTTTTAGGACACCTACAAGTATGTCACTCAGGCATGTCAATCAGTGGGGCCCACCTTCACTGATGCCAAAAAAAAGTAATTATTGATGGGTTTTGGCAACATGGTGCTTTTCTCCTGGAAAGGGAATGGGGAGATATGGCATGGAGGATGACAATATGGCAGCAGATTGTAGAATATCTCAATGCCTTAGGTGGTCATGGCAGAACATATGAACAGGTGTGCCACAGGGCCATTGACATGATCACTACTGCACACAGGCAAGCAGGTGCAGTGGGCCATGACCAAATGACTACTGGGGGAGGGCCTGCTAGGGACCCCCCACAAATCCCCAATGAACAGTTTCTGGCCAATATCAGAGATGCAGACATCTCCCAGGATAGTTCAGGACAGCATGTACTGGATGTGGGCATAACACCTTCAGAAACAGCAAGCATGTCCAAGGAAAAGCTTCCAGGTAGGCCTTGTTATCTGAACAGTTGAATATTGTTGTATAGTAAAACAATTGAAATGAATAAGTTAATTCTGTATCACATGTATTTTTTTTGGGGGGGTTGAAGATTTCTACAGTTATAAGCTCACAAAGAAGTTGTCACCCAAGATCTTGTTAAGATTAGACTTAATGCGTATAAAAAGAGGTAAATGTATTACCCCCTGTGTTACTGTTAATTGTGTTGATGTTGCCCTTATCTCTTGCTTAACTTCTTCCAGGACCATCTGGAGTACAGCGCAGTATATCTTCTGCAGATGGTAAACCAAATATTTTTATGTCAGTACTGCTGAGCAATTTAAAGAAATATCGTAATGTGTGATTTTGATCTCAGGCCTGTTGTGTGTATTGCTGTACTGTCTGTAATAGTGGCAGCACTGTTAGTTTGTTAGCATATATTGCACTATAGTAATGCAGGTATTAATGTATTCCTGTGTTTCTTGCTTTTTATTGCAGGTGATCATAACAGTGGGAATCTGGGCCCTGTGCCACATGATGCCAGGGTATCAGCAGACTCTAACGATGATGGTGGCCAAACTAAGGCACAGTCTGGGTGTGCAGAAGTTGAATCTGACACAGAGGTTGATATACAGCCATTCCCTGCATTTCCATCAGACACAGCCAGGAGGCCTAAACCAAGCCAGTCCACTGACCCTATAGATATTGGACAGGTGGGGAGCAAAGACATTGATCAGGGAAGTGTAGTTACTGTGGCTTCAGTGCCTGGTGAGTCTGGCCATACCCAAAGTGGGCAAGACGCCACACAGGAGGATTGATAGGGATGCTCAAAGCGGGCCTGCTGTCCCACCTCCACTTGGTGCTGGTGCAGGTGTCAATTTCTGTGCAACTAAATGCATGTTTAGGGCCATCAAGGAGGCACAGACACATTCCCATAGGTGCTCCAGACAAATGCTCAGGGTTGTGGATGTGATACAGTCTGAGATGCATGACTGCCTCCACCGTGTTGCAGATTCACTGGCTCGGCTGAATGACACTTTGGAATGAGGGGTGCTTCAAAGGGCTGAGTGGTGTCTCTCATGGAACACGCAGTGTCTGTGATGAAACAACTGCTGGGAGGTGAACGGCATCCTCATGGGTGTAGGCCAGCCACACCATCTGCTGCTAGCCACCATGGCCATGCCCAATCATGTTCTTATAGTGGCAATACTTTCACTGCTCCATCAGTGAGTGTGCAGTCTACACCCAGATGTGGCAAGCCATGGGGTTGTGGTCCTGGGTTTCTCCATGAAGACAGCTCATACAGCAGACATTAGTCATGTTCACTGGCAACACTGCATCTGATTTTAGCCATGGAGGTTCCAGTGAAACTCCTGGCAGAGACAGTTCTCTTGTCAGGGATGACAGCACTGAACTGCCACCTCTACCATGCATGGCTCACACCTGTTTGACAGACCAAGACATAGACCTAGCACAGAACTTAGCTGTGTTCATGCAGACACACACACCAATTTCACGTGAAGGACTCCTACAGACACATACACAACAGTTACTCGTTTTTGTCTCACTGGTCATTTGTTGTTTTATGACAATGTCTGCTTTCCTCTCCTTCTTACTCACACACACTCACTGACCTTTTGTGTCAACCTAAGCTTCCTGCCCCCCCCCCCCCACAACACTTAGTGCAAGTGATGATAACTGTGCTATATCCTGTTTTCTATATTTTGGATTCAGGGATACAAAAGCTGTGTCTGATGCTCAGGGTGTGCAGCTAACTTAGTGCTTATTATATCTGCATTTGTGTTGTTGAACTGCTCATTGTACCTTTGACTTATAATGGCCTTGGAAAGTTAGACAGTTGATAGTGTCAAAATTTCACAACTGTATAGTGAATTCTCTTATAAGGGTTGTGAAGTCAGAAACTGCAATGTGTATAATTACTTTCTAACTTCTTTATTTACTGATTTTCCAGGACAAATGTATGGTGCACATCATAAGTCACGTCACCATATTCCAATCTTAGGATTGTATGACAGCACTGTAGTCAAATCTCATCAGAACAGTAATACAGTATAATGCTCTCTTTTTCATGTACCTCAACAGACACATGCAGCAGCTGGAGAGAACAAAGGGCTTACTCAGCAAGATAACACAAGGCCTACAAGCCATGACATAATGTATGTGGATAGATTAAAAGACATGTCACTGTAATCTGTCTGGTGTAGGATGAGGTGAAGTCTACCTGGCCTTGCCCATGCCCCAGTGGGATGACTGCATATCCAAAAATTGTATATAGCTGATGACATCAGCAGTGTCTGTTGAGAATATGATAAAAGCAGTGCTCTACATGCTGTGGTAAAAGGCTGTCTGCAATGGCAAGCAAGAGAACACACACACACACACACACACACACACACACACACACACACACACACACACACACACACACACACACATTCACACCTGACTGCAGTCAGAATAGCACTCCTACCTCTCTAAGTACACAGACGGAACACAGTACTTAATTCAAGCACCACAGCACAGGTCAATCTTTGCAGTACTGCAGCTGAACCTATAGTACATGGCATCAGCAGGACATATGTGAGACAAGATGTTGTCAGGCCTGCATAGGTTCATAGCTTCATAGGTTCATATGAGGCTACTACCATAATGGCCTTAGGTTCATAGGTTCATAGGAGTTTAATAGGCTAATGGCCCTAGGGTCTTTTCAAGCCATGCAAAGTTGTACCATTCTGCCCTTATAGACCATGACACATAGTCCATATTTGTGAAACCATGACCAGCACTGGTTGCCCCTGTCTAAGAGTGACATGGGTGAAACCCCCAGGGTAATTTTACAATTTCTCATCCAATTGTCCAAGTTATGCTTAAATAAGGTCATCGAGGAGCTCAATTTTGCATGAATTGGGAGTTTGTCCCATAGCAGTGGAAGTCTCTGGGAGACATATCTATCTATCCACTATGTCCTGTTGATGTTGCAGGCTCCTTAGTCTTGGATGTTATGCCCTTACTTATGAGGTGTGCAACATAAAAGGCCTTCTTTACCACTGTGGATATATGATGGTCAAAGCTGACGTTGCTATCAACCTGCATTCCCAAATCTCTCACCATTGGGTTGGAACTTAGGGGGGTATTATTAATAGTGAAAATTGCAGGTACCTCTCCATTGCTGAAAGGGATAATAGTGCATGTTTGTTGGGTTAAGTTTCAGTCTGGGGCTTTGACAACAATCATTTATGTATGTAAGCCCATGTTGTAGTATGTTGATATTGTTTGGGGATTCAATGATTGCAGACAGTTTGTAGTCATCAGTAAACTTGGTGAGCCACAAGCCATCTGTTATTGCCTGAATTTCTGAAAAATATATTCCAAACAGTGGGAGGCCCAGCAGAGACCCTTGTGGAACAGCACTGGTAACAGGTCTGCTGCTAGAGGTGGAATCCCCAAGTATGAATGTATGCATTCTGTTATTGAGCCAGTTGGCTACCTGTCTAATAATGCATGGGTTAATGCCCAGCTGGGTGAGCTTCTCTCAGATGCCTGAGTGGGGGATTGTGTCAAAGCCCTTGGCCAAGTCAGCATAGGCAGTATGTACTGATTTGCCTTCCTCTTGGGCTCTGGTAACAATCTTGAAGAATACTAGGTTTAACAGTCATGATCTGCACTTAACAAAGCCAAACTGGGTCAGGTCAAGTTTGAAGGTCACCGATGTCCTTGCTGATAAGTTCCAAGATGATTTTGTCCATGGCCTTACAGACAAGGCTAATCAGGCTTATGGGTCTATAGTTCCTCTGGTCAGTTGATGGATCTCCTCTGTGCAAGAGGAGTACAGTTGCAGTTTTTCACTCTGCTGGGACAAAGCCAGCACTTATATTGTGGTTGAAGACAGTACTCAGTGGTTCCCCTAACTTTTTCTTTACACCATTTAGTAAGCAGTCTGGGATGTTATCTGGTACCATAGAGTCTGTGGTTTTTGGCCTGGGTGAGTGCAGTTATAACCTGTTCTTTGGAGATAATAGGTAGAGAACTGGTGACATGTATGCTTTGTGGTATGATTGTCGGAGACAGGGGTATGGAATGTTTGCCAAACCTTTCTGCTAACAGGTTCAGGTTCAGTATGACAGGTACTGTCCACTGTGAATTTGCTGCAAAGCTGGGCCTTCCCTTTTACATTACAGACCATAGCTAAAGAATGCTTTATGATCATCCTTACCTATGGATGCTAATTTAGTCTCGTAATTAGCTATAGAGAGCTTTACAAGATGTGTCATTTGGTTGTTCAAGCTATGGATGGTGTTTTTCTCCTGAGGCTGTTCCCTCTAATTCCTGGACATCAATTTTCATGTTGTATAATCAATTTATGCTAGATGTCCACCAGGGTGGCCTGTTTTTTAATGAGCAAGTTTTGATTCATTCTGGTATGGCTAAGTCTATACACTTGTAAAGCTGGTTATACAGGGCATTTGTGTACACCTCCATATAGGAGTCTTTACTGTCTGTGGTGGCAGGAGGTTTGAAACTATGTATGCCATCACTTAGGAGGCTATAGTTTGCTTTGGAGAAAAGTTTAACCTTTTGGATCCTGGGGTGGGGGGTGTGGGTCAAGTGCAATTGTTACATTGAATGTGACTGATTTATGGTTTAACCTTAGCAGGGAGGGTATCACACATGGGGTGGTGTAGCGATCTCCCATGTCTGTGAGTACTAGCTCATGGTTTACAAATTGCAGGAACCTTAGGGAGAGTATGTTTGAGCTCGTATATGTATCCCAATTTATGGAAGGATAGTTAAAGTCACCCTCACCTAGGGTGTTTGGCTGTATTATGAATGATTCAAGTAGGTCCAGGAAGACACTGTGTGATTGCCATGGTTCATGTTGGTGGACCTGTAGCTAATACTGATGTGGAGAGAAGGTTTATCCTACAGTTAGTTGGACTTGGAGTAACTCTAGGGAGTCATACTGCTTAACCAGTCTTGAAGTATCTTTGTCTTTCATGAAGATGGATACTTCTCCTCCTATGTTTCTTTCATGTTCATTTTGTGGCCTGAATGTGTGGAAGGCATTACAGCCTTTCATGGCCGGAGTACTCTTTGTGGCCCTAAACCATGTATCTGTGACAAAACAAACATTGACACCTTCCCAAATAAGTAATGCCTCTATTCTGTGTAGTTTCTGATTTGCACTTCTAGCATTAAGCAATATAACCTTGAGGTTTATCTTTTGAGGGTATTTTTACATCATGAATTTTGTTCTTATGACATTGCCTAAAAAAGGCAGTATGGAGGAGGCAAATACCTTGGCCAATAACTGAAAGGCAAGAACCGACAGATGACGACCATCCCTGGTAAAGTAGTGTGGTCTGTTGACTGTATCATCCCAGGCTGACAAATACTGCCCCCCCCCCCCCCCCCAAGATTGACACTAGTAGCTGAGTCAATTGTTGAAGTTGATAATTATTTTGTTTGTACTGAGGCATCATCCTGGCTGAAGGTAGAATGCTGCTTAGGGTTTTGGACATACCTGTCTGGGACAGATAATCTGAGAGCTCAGTCATATCCCTCTCTTTTCATATAGTCCACTGAGGTATGTTTCAAGTCATTAACTTCATCATGGAGTACAAACAGAGGTGTAACTGCGCTTGTTGTTTTGAAACTTGCGTGCATGCATGACTTTGCAGATACTGGCACCTGACAGGCAGTGGACCGTGACTTTCTGCTTGTACAATCTGCTGAGGGGGGCATTTGTGTGTCTCACTATGGATTCACCTATGACGAAGACATTTTGTTTTCAGGAGTTTTGCCTTAAGGGCTTAATGGCTGACACACTGATACATTTGTCTTTATGTGTAGTGGGTTCTGTTGGGACTGTCATATGTGCTGAAGGTTTGCATTTGCAGGGCCTCTATTTTTTTGTTAAGCTTCTAATGACTACCTCAGAATATATGGGGCTATGTGCTGTGCACTTGATCTGCTGAAGAGGTGAAGTGTGTGTGTTGACAACCTGTTTGATATCTAGTTTGTTGTTACCTGAGGGAGAGAGCATTTATTCCAGATTCATTGTATGGTTGCATTTCTCACATATTGTATTTGTAATTTTTATGAGTACATGGTTGTCAGTATCCATGAGGCAATAGAAGGCTATCTTTGTAAAAACACAAGTACACTTATTAACCATATTTAGATGGTCATTGTTAGCATATCAATTTTGTGAGCAGCCACAATTGGCCCTGTTTCTGAGGGACATTGGTGCCAGCACAGAGGTGACTTTACAGTCACCCAACCGGTAGTGAAGGTTGCGCTTGAACAGAGTCATTGAGAAACATGGTTTCACATGCAGTGGGAGCCTATAACAGAGTGTGAATTGCTGGGGGCTATATGTGTTTCCTCTGCATGTTCCGTTTATGTCACAAGCTAGATGAGAATCCTGGTCCAAGTTATTCCTGTCCCATTTGATTTGCAGGTGTGCAGCATTTCCAGTAGGGCATGAAATTATAGGGTCTGAGACTTCTTTCTAGATCAGGCATAGGTCACCTCTCAGCAGCTTGCAGAAACTGAGTACAGTGACAGGTCTTGTGGTCTTTCCATGTATGGATGTTTGGAGGACCTGCATTCTCTCAGTCAAAAAACCCTATTTTTTTCTCCATTTGCTGCAGTTGTCTGGTGAGGTACAGACAGAAGGGAGCCTTGTACTGAATTAGGGGTCTGATAAGGGTGGAGTACAACAGAGCTATGACCTTCCTAGTCTTGGATGTGATGTCCATATGTATAATGTGCTCAATGCAGAATGTGTGTCTCACCACTATGGACTCAAAGTGATGAAAGTGTAGATTGCTATGAACATGTATTCACAAGTCTCACAACACTGCATTTGAGCTGAGAGGGGTGCTATGTATATCATAATTAGCAGGGGTACTTCATTGCCAAAAAGGACAGTGAGGTATTGTTTGCTGTAAGGTTCAGTCTGTGAGTTAGACACTGATAATTTATTTCTGTCAACCCCTTCTGTAATATGTTACCATCATTGGGAAATCTATATGAATGTATCCAGTTAACAGTCATCTGCAAATGTGGTAAACCACAGGCCACCTACTTCAGGGAAGTAGTTTCCAAACAGTTGATTGCCCAGCACAGATCCTTGGCGTATTCTATTGGTAAGTGGCTAGTGAAGGGGTGCGGTCCCAACTTTGAGAGTGTGTGTTCTATCGGTGAGCTAGCTGCCTATCCTGCTAGTATGTATGACTTAATTCCCAGATGAGACATTTTCACTATAGGACATGAGTGGAGGATATTGTCAAAGGCCTTTGATAACTGAACATAGGTGGTATATCCTGTTATCTGTCATTCAGTTCTTCAGGTTCAATATCGTAGAAATCTATCAGGTTCAATAGGCAAGATCTAGTACACAGCACAGTGGTGCAGTGATAGTATTGTCACCTCACAGCAAGAGGTTCTTCGGTTTGATTCTCAGCAGAAGTGCCTTCTGTGCTGAGTCTGCATGTCCTCCATGCATTCATATGCGTTTTCTCCAGGTGCTCCAGTTTCCTCTCACATTTACAAAGACATGCATCTGCGGTGTTTCTCCCCGGGCCTCTACTAAAAATTGGCTTCATTCCAGGTTGGACTTTCCCAGTTAACAAATAAAAATAGAATAAATCTATCCTTGACAAAAATAACATGGGTCGACTCTAATGTGCTAAAGTTCAACTATGTCCCTGCAGATCAAGTCCATGCTGATCCCTTCCCTAGCCTTGCAGATAAGGCCTGGTAGGCTTATGGGTCAGTAATTGTAGTTCTGCACTTTACCAGATTGAGATGCATTGCATATGGCACGACATTTGATAATACTTTCTGTAGTGTAAGTAATATATATGTGGAAAAGTACTGAGACACTAGCATTGGACTGCTGGAGGGGTGCAACACATGGCTGTATTGTAAATACATGACATACTGTGAGATAGGGCCTTCATTTTTTTTTTTAATTTTTCTACATGTAATGTCATGTCATACGCAAGAAGTGGAAAATAAACAGCAGTAATACTTAATAATATGTCATTTTCCATTGCACAATAATTAGCAAATTGTACATGCATGCAAGATACCCCTGTTTGCACACTGCTTAGCAGTGCCCAAACGTGACCCACATTGCTAAAGTCTGACAGTTACTATTTAGTCTATGAAACACATCTGCTACTTAACTCACTCTGTGGCAGCACATTAATGCATTGATACTTTCCTTTTAGGGGCCACATGGTACTGGGTTTGAATCATTTTCTCTTTCTTTTTTCCCCTTTTCTAGTGTTTGTGTGCTGCACCACTCAGCATAAACATGGGAAATGAATGTAAGGTTTGGCTGTGTTAATTTGGTTTGTTTGACCTGCAATAGTGGGCAAACTGGAGCCCATGGAGCAGACAGGATCCAGACAGCCAAAAATAGAATCTAGATACATTCAATTAATACTACTGGACATCGCACAAACCCACTAAGTGATGATGCATGGTGGTTAACAGGGAGAACTTAAGAATTAATAGTAAAATAGGTAACATCATGTAATTAATCCTGTGGCAGCAGGTGTGAGTATAGGATTGGAGTACAGATGATCTTGGGTTCTAGTACAGGGTGTGCAGTCTTTGTTTTACTACTGTGACATTGCAGTTTATAGCAATGAACTGCATTATAGAGAAGATTTTTCTTAACCTTCTTGGGGCAACAGAAGTAAGTGTAGGATTACCATACACATGGTCATGGGTTCAAATACAGCATGTTCTATACACGTTTACTTTTGTTCCACTTCCCATTATAGTCACTCCCACGTATAACACTTGGCATATGTCGTGTCATATGCAATGCATCTCCTTCTCCTTCTTCTCTTGGTCCTATGTAAAATGAGTGAGAGCAGCCCCTCCATCCAGTGTAGACATGCACCAACAGTGCAGTGTACAACCCTATGCACCATCCTTGGTAGTTCAGCGTGGATGCTAAACTCACCACCATTGCCACTGCTCCTGGAGGGAACCACTGGCATATCCATCAGGGCAGAGCTATCTGATGGGGCAGGTAGTGTAGGACCAGTAGAGGAGGTGCTGCCATGTCAGCTCCCAGACGTGCTGAGTAACAGTGCCATGGGCTGGTGGAGTGGGGGCAGGTGGATCATGTGGGTCAGGCTTACCCTGCAATAGACTGGAGCACTTCCTGATATGGTACACATGGATGACAGCGGCATATTTTGATGAAACATAATAAGTGTCAGATAAGTAGCAAGTGTATTCCAGAGACTCAGTGTGCTAGCTGTCAGACTTAGGCATCCCCATTTCAATACTGTCCTATCTTCTCCATTTCTTTTCTTTCATGATTATTATGCAATGGTGCGCATTGTACAGCAACAGGCACCAATGGTAAAACAAAAGTAGTTAAAAGTATTAGATACAGCTGTATTCCAACCCAGTACCATCTGGCTCCAAAAAGGGAGATATCACTGCATTAACAACTGTGGCTACAACGTCACTTAAGTAGCAGTTGTATTCCACAGACTCAATACCAATTGTCAGACATTAGCAATGCAGCTCAAGTTTGCGCACTGCTTAGCAATGTGCAAACAGGTGTATCTGGCATGCATATACACTTTGCTAACCATCTCAAAAACCTGCTGCTCCTCACTCTATGCAAATGTATATATTATGCTGTGTTTCTGCTGTTTACTGTTCACTTCCTTTGTGTGACATGAAAGTACATGTCGAAACATTAAAAAACTGAGAGCCTGTCTAATTGTAGGTCATATATATTACAATACATCCATATGTTGGCACCTCCCCCAGCACTACAACCCAGGGGTCTCAGTACTTTTTCCGCACACATATCAACCACTCTACAAAATGTAATATCAAATGTTGTATGCTATGCAATGTACATAAATCTGCTAACATGCAGAACTATAACTACTGACACATTCTCCTGAAAAGCCTTACCTGCATGTCTACTGCAGGAATCAGCATGGACCATATCCACAGGGACAGAGGTAACCTGCAACACACTTCACCCTACCAATTTTGGGTTTTGCAAGGGTAGATTATGCTTATTTACCTTTGTAGACTTCTTGCATACTGACTCCAAAGACCTGGATGAGGGATAACAGTACATACCACCTATGTTGAGTTATCCAAGGCCTTTTACACTGTCCCCCATTCACTTCTCATAGTGAAGATCTCCCATCTGGGAATTAGGCCATATAGTACTAGATGGCTAGCCAACTGGTTCAACGACAAAACACATAGTCTTAAAGTTGGGGACTGTACCTACACCACTTGCCCATTTATCAGTGGAATACCATAAAGATCTGTGCTGAGCCCTCAACTATTTTAGAAATATTTCCCTGAAGCATAGGCAACAGTAGATGGCCCGTGGTTTACCAAGTTTGCAGATGATTGTTAACTGGAGGCAACATATACATTCACTCAATGATGGTTACATATTACAAGAGGGGCTAACACCGATTGATGATTGGTGACAAATTCATGGACTGAACTTTAAGCATACAATGACTCTTTCTCACCTTTGTCAATGAAGTACCCCTGTCAATAATGATATACATAGCACCACCCAAGCTAAAACACAGTGTTGTAAGACTTGGGAACATATGTTGATAGCAATCTACACTTTCATCCCTATGTGCTCATAGTGGTGACACAGAAAATCTGCATCACACACATCATATATATGGACATCACATCCAAGACCAGAGTAGTCACAATTTTGCTGTACTCTACCATTACCACAGCAATAATGGAGTACAATGCTTACATTTCTCTGAACCTCACAAGACACCTGCAGCAATTAGAGAATACAGGGTTGTGTCTTGGAGTCTCCCAGGCCTCCAAACATGACATACATAGAAAGACTGACATAGCTGTTACTGTGCTCTGTATCAGCAAGGCTGCTGAGAGGTGACCTATGGCTGCCATGCAGAGCAGTCTCAGACCTTGCCCATCTGTAAATGATGGACATCTGCAATTCAAATGGGAAAACTATAATTTTCCCCATGGATCTTAACCTAGCCTGTAACATAGGGTCTACTTTAAAGGTTAGAAATTTCAGGATATCGAGCCTCTGATCATCAAAGACCAGAGGATAAAAGTTTTGAAATATCAAACCAACAAAAAAAAAATCTAAAACGTGGAAACCTTTTATTTCATATTTTTGCAGAGGGGCAAGCCAGGGGGGGCACACCCCCCACTTAAATATACCAACTCTGAGATTGCAATACAGTGAAGAGAATGGTAAAGTTCCCGTTCTGCACTATACGTGAATCTCCATTTACAAGGTTCAATATTTCAAAACTTCAGTCATCTGGTCTTCACAGATCAGTGATTCGATGTTATAAAATTTTGATCCTCTGAAGGGGACCAGTGACATAAACAGAACATGCTGGGGAGACAGATATATCCCACAACAATTCACACTCCTCTGTAATAGGCTCCCACTGCATGTGAAGCAGTGCTTCTCAATGACCCTGTTCAAACTCAACCTTGACTACCAGTTGGGTGACTGTAAAGGCATCTCTGGGTTGGCACCTATGTCCCTCATGGACAGGGCAAATTGTTGCTGCTCACAAACACACTCTGCTAAAAATGACAATCCAACTATCCTCAATAAAGATACTTGTGTTTTTACACAGCTAGGTTTCTAAAGTCCTTAGTGCTATTAGTCTTGTTGCCTCATCTAAACCTATGAAACTATGTGCATATGTAGGCCTCACAACCTGTTGTCAACCACATGACCTGCTGATGCCATCTACTATATGTTCACCTGCACTCTTGTATAAAACAGACTTGTGCTGTGGCACTTGAAAAACATGTTGTGTTCTGTAGTCTGTGTAGTTAGGTAGGGATTCTGCTCTCACTTCAGTTGAGTGTGTTTGAATGCGTGCATGTGTGTGTGTCTGTGTGTGTGTGTGTGTGTGTGTGTGTGTGTGTGCGTGTGTGTGTGTGTGTGCGTGTGTGTGTGTGTCTATGTGCATCTAGACAGCAGAGCAGGCATGTTTATCCTACAGTTACTTCTCAAATTCCATGGATTGCTAGTATTTTGATACTTGCTCATGCCTACACATACATTTCATAAAGGCGTCCCAACCTCTTGTCTCCCACATGGCCTGCTGATGTCATGTACTATAGGTTCACCTGCACTCCTTTGTAAATCAGATTTGAGCTGTGGCACTAGCTGTGATGCTCCTGCACTGGCCCAGCAATCAAGGAGCCTCAATCCCCAATACTAACACCAGTGAGGGAAGTGCACATTGGGAGGATGACAAGTACACACACAGTAAAGCACAATTTCCCTTAAGAGCACACATGGATCACAGTCAGTCTGGGGCTGGTTTCTCCCTTTCTCTCCAGATCCCCAGTAAGACTTCACCCCTGGCACAGCTATAGGGTTATGATCTCAGCCTAGTGGTCAAGCCAAAACCTCTAGCATCCTCTCTGTCCAACCAGTGCTTCATGTCCCTGCCTAAGTAGCTGATACACATGCACACTTTGAGATTTGACTTATATACAAACACACAGACACTCCTGGGGAAGACTGGCACATGTTTACTAGCTATGTCCCCTTCTGCCCAGACTATAAGGTAGTAATCACTGCCACTAACCCCCCTTACTTATCAGCTACTATAAGGCCCATCCCAAAGGGTGGCCAATTCTACTGTGTAATGTTACTATTATCCAAATGGTAAGTGTGACCAAACTATTAAGGCTGTTAGAGTGGCCTATACAGTGTCACCAAATACATATCCAAGTACTTTAAGAGTCCACAAAATGAAGAACCAAGGTACAGATCTACACAAAAAAAATTATTATGAGTGCTTTTGTCTCTCTAATGGAAACTTCATCAGGATTCTGATGAAGTTTCCATTAGAGAGAGACAAAAGCACTCATAATAATTTTTTTTGTGTGGCTCTGTACCTTGATTTCTCATTTTGTGGGCTATCAGTTTGTGTGGAGTTTTGTTCCTACTGGTTTAAGCATAAATATCTCTAAACAAACCAGACACAATTAAAATGTTTAAATATATTTAATAATAAATAATAAAAGCACAAAACAATACTCAGTAACTCAACACAGTGACAACAGAGTTCAGAATAACAGAAAATATTTTAAAATACATTGCAGGACAGTCTCGCATAAATACTAAAAACATCTAGACTAATCTTACTATAGTCCTATCTATCACTAAGAGAAACTATGTTCTAAATATCTTACTTACAGAGCCGGGTAAATGCAAGTGCTGAATGGATGTTTACAGGTCCAAAGACAAGATGCAAAATGCACAGACTTGCTCTCTGAGATAATTCTTAAATTACTATCAAACATTTCTGCTGGGTTATCTCAGATTGCATCATTCTTGTCACTTATGCCTTTAGTTCCCAGGTAACAGAAAATTTAAAAATAACACCTGTGTGTCAAAAATACTTAGCCCTAAGAAGTTGCCTGGAACTGGAAGTCATAAAACCAGTTAAATACTTTTACCCTTGAAACCTGTAATTATTTCTGTTTCCAGACAATAGAAATAATTTCTCTCTGTAGACATTCTGTCTTTGTGTTGTATTAACTAACTTTATAACACATCACAAGACTCTTTGCTTATTTTCTCAGAGTTTGCAAGTGAACTCTGTAAGTTCCAGCTACTACTAAGAAAACACACATTTACATAGGCAAATAGTTTATACACATTTCTGCTCTTTTCCAACAGGGTACACTGTGGTTACATTCTTGAAGCTCAGTACAGAACACACAGATCAACACACCAGTAGTTTAATATACACATAACATATAGTTTTCTTTCATTTGTAAGACAAGCATTCAAATCATATTGCTATTCACAAATGAAATAGAATTATTTACAAAATTCCAGCTAGCTGAACTGGCAGCCTTCACAACCCCCACCCCCCATGAGAACTCAAGCTAGTTTTTCACATGACCCTTGAAAAATGTCACTTGAGAAGGTTGAACCTATCTGGGAATACCTTACCCCATTCCCTGTCTTGAGAGCAATCTGCGTTGATATTGCTAACCCCTCTATGGTGCTTCACTGTCATATCATATGCTTGCAATCCTAGGCTCCACCTTAGTAACTTGGCATTTTGCTGGCTGGCTTAATGTAGCCATGTTTCCTTCCATATAGATAAGGCTGAAGTTTCTGTAGTGCCCACACTATGTCTAGACATTCCTTTTCTACAGCTGCATAGCATTCCTCCCTGGTTTGGAGCCCACAACTGAAATAAATTACTGGGTGTTCGTCTTCATTTGAAGAAATCTGGCTAAGTACAGCCCCCAGCCATGGTTCAAAGCATCCACCTGCATAACAAATTATTTGCTCTAATCTTGACTGACTAACACAGGGGTCCTCCCAAAGCTTCTTTAAGCTTCTGGAATTCCTGCTCACATGTTGTGGTCCACACTACCATATTTGGCCTGTTTTTCCTTGTTAGGTCTGTGAGGAGAGCAGCTATGGTACTATAACTGGGGATGAACTTTCTGTAGTACCCTGCTGTCCCTAAGATTGCCATCACCTGCTTTTTGGTAACAGGCGCAGACCATGCCTGAATGGCTTCTACTTTGGCCAGTTCTGGCCTGATCTTACCACTTCCCATTCTATGTCCTAGGTAGGAGACCTCTGCCATACCCACCTGACATTTGCTGGGCTTAGTGGTCAACTCTGCCCTCTGTAGTCTGCCCAGCACCTCCCTCACATGCTAAAGGTGCTCTTGACAGGAATGACTGTAGATGGCAATATCATCTAGGTAAGCAAGGGTAAAATCTCCTGCTCCTGCTAGGATATGATATACCAGCCTCTAGAAAGTTGCTGGGGCATTTTTCATCCCAAAGGGCATCTTTGAGTACTCATACAAGCCAAAAGGAGTCACAAAGGCTGGCCTCTCCCTAACACTGTGAGTCAAGAGGACCTGCCAGTAACCCTTGGTAAGATCAATGGTGGTAAAGTACTTAGCCCCACCCAGCTGCTCTAGGGCTTTAAATGTCCTAGGCATGGAGCAAACATCTCCCTTTGTGTGACTATTTAATTTCCTGTAGTCCACACAGAACCTGGTGCTGCCATCCTTCTTTGGTACCAGCACCACTGGGAAGGCCAGGGACTGCTGGACTCCTGAATTATCCCTAGTTCCAACATTTCCTGTAGCTCCTCCCTCAGAGTCTGTTTGACTCTCTCAGGAACCCTCTAAGGTGCCTGTGAAACATGCCTCTGGGGACCTGTATCCACATGGTGTTACACCAGGTGGGTGCACCCTGGTTTTCCAGTGAACATGTTCCCAAACTCTTGTAACACTGCTCAGATTTTTTGAATCTGGGTAGGAGATAGCAGCTGGAACACTGTTAACCCTTACACTGAGGTGTCAGTCCAAGCCTCACTGAGGAGATCAGTCACTAGATCTCCCTCTGGCTTCTCCCGCAATCTACTGCAAATACTCAGCACAAGGGCCTCCCTATCTTGGTAAGGTTTCATTGTGTTAACATGGACCAATATGTGCCCCTGCCTCCTGCCTAGCAGTTCTACCATGTAGTTAACATCATTGACCTTCCTTACCACCTTGTAGGGTCCCTCCCAAGTTGCCTGCAGCTTGTTGTGTCTGACAGGAATGAGAACCATTACCTGCTGCCCTACTGTATACTCTCTAGCTCGAGCATTCCTGTCATACCAAACATTTTTCTGCTGTTGGGTTTCTGCCATGTTCTCCTGGGCCAAGCCCATGAGTTCCCTGAGTCTTGTCCTGAGGTTTAGGACATATGCCACAACAGAATCCTTGTGGAATTTACACTCACCCTCCCACTCATCTTGAATTAAATCTAGAGGTCCCCTCACCCTATCCCACACAACAACTCAAAGGGTGAAAAACCTGTGGATTCCTGGGGAAGCTCTCTGTAAGCAAACAACAGATGGGGCAAATATTTGTCCCAATCCCTCTTAAACTGGTCTGCAAATGCCTGCAGCATCATCTTGAATGTAGAGTTTAACCTCTCAACAAGACCATTAGTCTGAGGATGGTAGGGGGTGGTCTTTAGGTGCTTCACTAACAGTACTTCCACAGGCAAGCCAGCAGGTCTGACATGAAATTGGCACCACTGTCAGTCAGTATTTCTTTTGGAAAACCTACCCTGCTGAAAATCTCTAACAAAGCATTTGCCACCTTTTCTGCCTCAATGGAGGACTGAGTCACTGCCTCAGGGTATCTGGTAGCATAATCTACTACCACTATTGTATACTTTTTCCCTATGGAACTTGGGGTGCTCAGAGGCCCCACAATATCCATAGCTACCCTCTGAAATTGATCCTCAATCACAGGCAATGACATCAAAGGAGCTTTCACCTTGTCTCCTGCCTTGCCTACCTTTTGGCTCTGCTTACAGGTCCTGCAGTACCCAATTACATCTCTGGAAATCCCAGGCCAATAGAAATTCTGCATAATATGTATCTTTGTATGTTTTATGTCCATATGACCTGCAAAGGGAATATCATGGGTTATGGCCACTAGTGCCAGACAGTAGGCTCTGGGCAGTACCAACTGCTGTATTCTCTCACCCTCTAGCCCTCACTCAGGGGTCCACTTTCTATACAGTAACCATTTGTCCCAGTATACAGATTCCCCCTTCCCTTGAGAATCGGGTGCCTCACTAGCTACCTCTCTCAGGCCTTGTAATATAGGGTCTGAGAGCTGAGCTTGTCTCAGCTCTCTCTCTTGGTAACCCTTCCCAGCTCTCCTTCCACAGGAAGTCTGATATCCTCTGACAGCGGTGCCTCACTGTCAGCCTGGGTACTACTACTCACCTCTGCCCTTGCAGTCACTCTGTCCAAGAGATCATCAGTACCGCAAGCAGTTGTGACTCACCTTCAGTCTCACTGCTACAGAGTAGCTCCCTCCCTGAAGTAGCCACCTCACCAGTCCTGGCTGCAAGTGTACAGTCTGTCTGGGTCTCCCCCAGGCTGCCAGACCCACATGCTTGTCTCCAAGCCTGACTGCATGTAACTGCATGAACACATGGCACTGCATTATCAAAATCATTCTCTATTAGGATATCTGCAGGGATATTCTCAAACACACCTACTTGCTGGCTTCCTTTTCCACCCACCCAGTCAAGGTGAACTCTAGCCAAAGGTATTTGGAATAGGATCCCTCCTAAAGCTGTGACCAGAGTAGATTGCCCAGGCAAGTAGTGCTCCTCTGTAACCATTGCAGGCTTCACAATGGTTATGTCAGAGGCTGTATCTCTCTTAGCAAAGGCCTTTTTGCCATTCACTATGATAGGATATAACCTCTTGTGGCAGTTTGGTAACCTTGTTGTCTCAAGAGAACCTATTGTTGGCATTTTGTCATACCCACTTACTGGCTCTCCCACCTTTTGTTCCCCTCCTTGTCTTTGTGGACATCTATATGCTACATGGCCCCACTGGTTGTATTTAAAACATTTAACCCTAGGTTCTGGACGTGTACCTGGACTAGTGGCTTCCCCTCCTACTGTCAGATTCTGTTGGGACAATCTTGGTTGCCCACCATGGGTTCCCTTAGATCCATGAGCAGCACTGGGTGTCCCTTTTCCTGTCCAGGGATGCCCTTCTTGCTAGGTATAGGTCTCCCTTCTTCCTCAACTTATCTACAGTAGCATATTGTCTAACAGTTAACCAGATACTCATGTCCTCAGGCAAAGTGCTAAGGGCTTCTTCCCTCACCAAAAGGTCTGCCAGCCCTTCAAAAGTGGTGACCTGATATCCACTCACACACTTATGAGAATAAGTGCTTAGTTCAGCAACATATTCACACACACTTTCATCTGCCTTGCGTCTATGCTCACAAAAGTTTTTCCTATAAGCTTCAGGTGTTAACTTAAAAAAATCTAGCAAACAGTTCTTTACAACATTATAATTTACACAGTCAGTATGAGACCATTTGGACATTACAGTTACAGCTTTACCATGGATTAAGGGGGTCAGTAACTGTACCCAGAGCCCTTAGTCATCATCACACTGTTTACATACCCTCTCAAACATATGAATGAAACTATCAAAATTATTCCTCTCTGTAAATTGTGGAAGAAATTTACTGACCTTTGTTGCTTCTGGGTTTCAGTTACTCCCTTCTCCATTGCCTCTATGACTCTGGTGAACAGTCAGCATCTCCTTTTCATGTTGCCTCTGTCTTTCCTTCTCCTCAGAGTCCAGGCATCGCAGTTTCTCATTTTCCGCAGTCTCTAGTCACCTCAGTGTCTCTGCTGTTTCTATTTCCAATTGCTTGGAATCCAACTCAAGTCTCTTTAACTCCAGATAGATTTTTAAGTTCTCTGTGGAAAGGTTGAGCTGTCCATTTTCTGAGTGTTGTACATCTCCAAGGCCAGTCTGATTCTCCTCCTGGTTGCTATTCTCTGATGCAGCTGTGATGAAAGCTGCAATCATGTCTGCTTTAGTCAGGTTGGCATACACCAGTCCTTTAGTCTGGCACATCTCAGCCAACTGTCTCCTTTTCAGCTTGCCATACTCCTCTGCCGACATGCTTGCCTGCTCTCCCTGACTAACTAAACTAACAAAAGAAATAACTGCATGGCTGATTAAGAGTACAAAAACCTTCAGTGATCACTGTACACAAGCTACAGGAATTCAATATCCACACCATTACTAGCCAATTAATATGTGATGTGGCTCTCTCACCACTATCAACCTATTAATATGGATATCCCACTACTGCCAAACAATTAATATGTGATGCCCCTGCACTGGCTCAGTAATCAAGGAGCTTCAATTCTCACCACTAACACCAGTGAAGGATGTGCACATTGGGAGGATGACAAGTACACACACAGTGAAGTACAATTTCCCTTAAGAGCACACAGGCATCACAGTCAGTCTGGGGCTGGTTTCTCCCTCTCTTTCCAGATCCCCAATATGACTCCCCACTGTCACAGCTATAGGGTTAATATCTCAAGTGAGTGGTCAAGCCAAAATCTCCAGCACCCTCTCTGTCCAACCAGTGCTTTGTGTCCCTGCCCAAGTAGCTGACACACACAATTGCAATTTGATTTATATACAAACACACAGATACTCCTAGGGAAGACTGGCACAGGTTTACTAGCTATGCTCCCTATAAGATCACCAGACTATAAGATAGTAATCACTGCCACCAATCAGCCTTCCTTCTCAGCTACTCTAAAGCCCTCCCCAAAGGGGTTGCCAATTCTATTGTGTAATGTTACTATTATCCAAATGGGAAGTGTGACCAAACTTTTAAGGCTATTGGAGTGGCCTATACAGTGTCACTAAATACATATGCAAGTACTCTAAGAGCTTAAATATCTCTAAACAAACCAGTCACAATTAAAATGTTTAAATATATTTAATAATAAATAATAAAAGCACAAGACAATCCTCAATAACTCAACACAGTGACAACAGAGTTCAGAATCACAGGAAATATTTAAAAACAACATTGCAGTACAGTCTCATATACATACAGAAAACATCTAGACTGATCTTACTGTATTCCTATCTATCTCTAAGAGAAACTATATTCTAAATAACCTGCTTACAGAGCCAGGCAAATGCAAATGATGAATGGATGTTTACCGGTCCAAAGACAAGATACAAAATGCACAGACTTACTCTCTGAGATACCTTTTAAATTAGTATCAAACATTTCCGGTGGGTTATCTCAGATTACATCATTCTTGCCATTTATGCCTTTAGTTCCCAGTCTAACAGAAACTTTAAAATTAACACCTCTGTGTCAAAAATACTTATCCCAAAAATTTGCCAGGAACCAGAAGTTGTAAAACCAGTTAAATACTTTTACCCTTGAAACCTGTAATTATTTCTGTTTCCAGACAATAGAAAGAATTTATAGCTGCAGACATTCTTTTTGCTGTATTAACTAACTTTATAACACATCATAAAACTCTTCATTTATTTTCTCAGAGTTTGCAAGATAACTCTGTATGTTCCAGCTACTACTAAGAAAACACACATTTACATAGTCATATAGTTTATGCACATTTCTGCTCTTTGCCAGCAGGGTACACTGTGATTACATTCTCGAAGCTCAGTACAGAACATACAGTTCAACACACCAGTAGTTTAATATACACATAACATATAGTTTTCTTACATTTGTAAGACAAGCATACAAATCATATTACTATTCACAAATAGCATATAATTATTTACAAAATTCCAGCTAGCTGGGCTAGTAGCCTTCACATTAGTGTTAAGTACAGTGTTCTGTAGTCTGTGTACTTAGGTAGGGGTTCTGTTTTCGCTGCAGTTGACTGTGTGTGTGTGTGTGTGTGTGTGTGTGTGTGTGTGTGTGTGTGTGTGTGTGTGTGTGTGTGTGTGTGTGTGTCTAGACAGCAGAGCAGACATGTCTGTCCTACAGTTACTTCTCCAATTACATGGATTGCCAGTATTTTGATACTTGCTCAAGCCTACACATACATGTCATACCGGCCTCCCAACCTGTTGTATTCCAAATGGCCTGCTGATGTCATCTACTATAAGTTCACCTGCACTCCTGTATAAATCAGACTTGAGCTGTGGCACTTGCTTTAAATATTGTGGTCTGTAGTCTGTATACATAGATAGGTAGGGGTTCTGTTCTCACTGCATTTGACTGTGTGTGTCTAGACAGCAAAGCAGCCATATGTATACTACAGTTACTTCTCCAATTACATGGATTGCCAGTATTTTGATATTTGCTCATGTCTACACATACATTTCATACAGGCCTCCCAACCTGTTGTATTCCAAATGGCCTGCTGATGTCATCTACTATAAGTTCACCTTCACTCCTTTATACATCAGACTTGAGTTGTGGAACTTGCATTAAGTACTGCAGTCTGTGTACTTAGATAGGTAGGGGGTTCTGTTCTCACTGCGGTCAATTGGGTGTGTGTGGGTGTGTGTCTAGACAGCAGAGCAGATGTCTGTATCCTACACACATCTGCTCTGCTGAAGTGTGTATCCTGCAGTTACTTCTCAAATTAGAAAGATTGCCAGAATTTTGATACTTGCTCAAGGCTACACATCCATTTCATACTGCCCTCCCAACCTCTTGTCTCCCACATGTCCTGCTGATGTCATCTACTGTAAGTTCACCTGCAATCTTGTATAAATCTGACTTGTGCCATGGCACTTGCATAATGTACTGCGTTCTATAGTCTGTTTACTTAGATAGGTAGGGTTCTATTCTCACTGCAGTCGACACTGTGTGTGAGCTGTTTTTTAACATTACAGAGAACATTTTGCACCAGCATGCGGGGCACTGTATTCTTCTCCTCAACACACTGCTGATGTCATCAGCTATAAAGTGTTGCCTGACACACTCCAAGTCAGACTTGAGCTTTGGCATGTGTGTAAAGTACTGTGTTTTGTAGTCTGTGCACCTTAGATAGTAAGGGTCCTGTTATCTCTGTAGTTGACTCTGTGTGTGTGTGTGTGTGTGTGTGTGTGTGTGTGTGTGTGTGTGTGTGTGTGTGTGTGTGTGTGTATGTGTGTGTGTGTGTGTGTGTGTGAGCATGTGTGCATGTGTGTGTGTGTGTTTGTGTGTGTGTGTGTGCATGTGTGTGTGTCTGCATCCTATAGTTACTTCTTCAGTTACATGGATTGTTAACATATTGATGTTTGCTCATGGCTACACATCCATGCCACATAGGCCTCCACATGGCTTGTTGATGTCATTTACTATAAGTTCACCTGCACTCTTATATAAATAAGCCTTTTGCCATGGTGCTTGTGTGATGTACTGTGTTTTGTAGTCCATATACATTGATAGGTAGGGCTTTTATTCTCACTGCAGTCAGTGTGTGTGTGTGTGTGTGTGTGTGTGTGTGTGTGTGTGTGTGTGTGTGTGTGTGTGTGTGTTTGATAGTTGTTGCTTGACATTACAGAGAACATTTTATACCAGCATGTGGGATACTTTTATATTCTTCTCAATAGACACTGCTGATTTCATCAGCTATAAACTGTTGTCTGACACACTTCAAGTCACATTGGAGCTGCGGTGCTTGCGAAAGTACTGTGATCTGTAGTTTGTGCACTTAGGTAGGGATTCTATTCTCACTGCAGTCAAGTGTGTGTGAGCAGTTGCCTGACATTATAGAGAGTATTTTACACCATCATGTGGGACACAGTCATCTTCTCCTCAACAGACACTGCTGATGTTATCAGCTATATCACATTTTTGGATGTGCAGTACTCCCACAAGGACAAGGTCAGAGAGTGGCCTAGGGGCCAGGCAGAAGTCACTTCATCCTATACATTAAAGTTTACAGCGACATGGCTTTCAATCTATTCACATACATCTTGGTATGTGTAGGTGTTGTGTTATCTTGCTGAAAAAACCCTTTAGTCTCACCAGCTGCTACATGTGTCTGATGAGGTACATGTAAAAAAGAGAATTATACTCTGTTACTGCTGTAAGGAGGTTTGACTATAGTGCTGTCATACAATCCTAAGATATCAATATGATGGAGTGACTTATGATGAGAACAACATTGGCTTTCAGTAGCAGGATAGACAGTTGATGGTCAAAGTTCAGATTGATATATAAATGTGTTCCAGAACTTATATCACTGGGTTTCCACATAGCAGTACTGTTGCCAGTTCTGTGATTAACATGGAACTCCACTTTTCAGAAGGACAACATTGCAAACATGCATTTCTTCATTTATTTGTAGATCATGTATCTTTGTCACCATTCAGTTGTGTGTGTTTGCTCCTCCTGTACTATGTTGTCACCAATGGTGGACTCAGTGATTGCACACAATATGCAAGAATCAGCAAACTTGGTAAGGAAAAGGCCATATACTTTAGCCTGAACTTTCAAGAAATACAATTCAAAAAGTGAAGACCCAATCATGGATCCCTGGGGTTTGCCAGTGGTGACTGCTCTGCTGGTACAGGTTGATTCACCAGCTTTCAAATTATGTGTTCTATCAACGGGCCAATTGTTTACCCATCAACTGATGTAAGGTTTAATCCCCAACTTGGGATTTTTCTCAATGATACCTCCGTGTGTGATTGTGTCAAAACCCTAGGCCAGATCACAATGGACAGTATGCATTGTCTTACCTTCATTCAGGCATATCACTAAGAATCAATGTGCTGTGAAAACATCACAGATAATCTATGGCATGACCCAGCATGGTTGAATATACAGTTCAACACACCCTCCACATGACCTATATTTCCATACAAAGGTGTACCTCAACATGCACCAACCTGAGTTGGGGGGACAGCATCTGATGCATGCATGTATAGAAACATCCTGACTCTCCTCAACTGTGAGGTAGACCAAGACATCATGGACCTCCTCTGCATGTACACTAGTAATATTCCAGGTGTGTGCAACAGACCTGTGTGGGTTGTTACTGCTACATTAGTTCTGTTAGATCTGATAGATTTCCTCAAAGACGTCATTGAGGCCTTGCATGATGACAACAGTATCATTGTGTGGAACTTGAACAGGTCAAAGAATATGACAAAAATCCACAGTGAGGTATTCAATCAACATTGTCATATATGGCCATAATCAGTGATATCACTAAATGGGTAGACCAATGTATGACATATGTGGCATCTCACTATGTGAAATATGTGATGTGACATATGTCTCAGGTGCAGTGATCAGGTCAGTAATCAGGTGTGTCTGATAGGCTCTTTCTTGCCCCTTAGTTCACTGATGGACATGACAGATGCCATACACATGTTGTATTCAAACAGCTGCCTAAGGCAGCTACAGCTTGTGTGCAGTCATTGATTCCAACTGTGATATTAGTATCATACAGCCAGTATCACCACATACCAGAGACTGCTCCCACAGCATGTCAACACCTGTATTGACAATACGCATGGAGGGATATGTTGAATCAGGAAACAGACACACCACCCTAGTATAATGGGGACATCACACCCTATATTCAGACCTATAGGTATGTGACCTGTGTTCTGGGGT
Source organism: Protopterus annectens (assembly GCF_019279795.1). Lineage (NCBI taxonomy): Eukaryota > Metazoa > Chordata > Ceratodontiformes > Protopteridae > Protopterus > Protopterus annectens. Next base: position 1,474,977,838 of record NC_056725.1, read on the forward strand.
AGAAGGTAATTGGTACATCCACTATCATGTGGTCACAGTGCTGACTACTCCCTTGAATGTAACACAAGTACTGGCTATGTGAATGTCATGCACATCAGAGGCCATAATAACTTAATGGTTTACAGACTTCATCACACCAATAACTGTGTCCAATGCAGCCGTTTTCATGTAGCTCCCTGTACATCTTCCAGTGATGTGTAACTGAAGTGCACCACCTTTGCCACAGGGCATTGTCACACAGCTTATTGGCCATACCTAGGTATTCTTTCTGGAGAATATACATGACTGTCTGATGGTGCAGAACTACAACAGGTTCATAGGTGTTTACTAGGCTAACAACCATAAGGCACTTTTTAACCCTAGCCATGCATTCCAAATCTCTGACAAGTTCTAATACCCTTGCTAAGTGTAAGCAGGGGCTTGTGAGATGAAACATTTGCAAGCAGGGGCCTGGGAGATAAACCATTTACAGGTTGTCTATGTACATTTGAGACATAAGTGCCAAACCAGGGATGAATTTCACGTTCCCCATCCAATTGTCCAAGTTGCATTTGAATTGGGTTAGGGAGGAACTCTGCTTCACGTGGAAGGGGAGCCTGTTACATAGATGCTATAGTCTTTGAGATACATACCTATCTGAAAAAGTGTATAAGGTGCCAAGGGATATGAAGACCACCAGCCATGTGACAGTGAAGAGTGTTTATTCAACCAAAACAGACATTCCACAAGCACATTAATGCTTCACAAATACAATACATTTTCATTCATCACAAACTACATCAGATGTGGACTTGCCAAAAAGTTTTCCTCTTATGTACAAAATTCTTGTAATCACCACCCCTAAGGTCTTTGGGAACAACTTGCTTATGATGCTAACTTCTGGCTTATGACCTAGAGTTGGTGCTGCCCCAGAAAAAAATAGGTTTTGTAGCTTCAGAGAAAACTCTATTTTTCTGTATTGGAAGTTGTTCCCAAAGACCTTAGGGGTGGTGATTGCAAGGATTTTGTACTTAAGAGGAAAACTTTTTGGCAAGTCCGCATCTGATGAAGTTTTTGATGAATGAAAACGTATTGTATTTGTGAAGCATTAATGTGCTTGTAGAGCATCTGTTTTGGTTGAATAAACACCCTTCACTGTCACTTGGCAGGTGGTCTTCGTATCCCTTGACACCTTTTGCAGTTTTTTCAGTATTTCTTGTGCCTTGGTGGATTTTTTTAGATTTATACATACCTATTTCTCTAGCAGGTCCTATTTATATCACAGGTAAGGTTTAAGCCTTTAGAATGGGTAATTCTGGTGCTGTTTGTTTTGTGGATATGCAGGAGGTCAATCAGAGGGGGGGGTCTGACAATGCCATCTATGCCAGGCATATATCTCCCCTCAAAAGCCTGCAGGAGACAGAATACAGAGATAGGGCCTTGAGGTGGTCTGCATAGGACATTTTACATACACCATGTATTACTTTATTGCAGAACTTCTATGGACATTCCAATTGTTGGATATGTCTGGTAAGGTACATACCAAAGGGGGCATTGTACTCAATGATAGGTCTGATGAATGCTGAATACAGTGGAACAATGACTTCCTTGGACCTAGATGCCATGCCGTTGTTTATAAGTTGTACAACATAGAATGATTTTCTCACTACTGTAGACATGTGATGGTCAAAGGCTAAATTGCTGTTTGTGTGTCCATAACTACTGGGTCAGCTCTAAGCTGTGTGTTGTCAATATGATAGTTACCAGGAGTGGATGATTTCCTGATGGATACTGTTATTCATTTGTTATCATTTAGTTTTAGTTCATGGCTTTGTAGAGGTGGACCCCCCAAATTCTAACTTCATGGATCCTATCTGTGAGGCATTTGGCTATCCACTGGGTGATATACAGGTTTGTACCTAACCTCTTGAGTTTGTCAGCAATGCCTGAGTGGGGTATTGTGTCAAATGACTTGGCCAGGTGAAGATAGGCAGTGTGAACCATTTGCCCTCATGCATTGCTTTGGTCAATTTCTCAAAGAAGTCCTCCAGGTTGATTACACGTGTCCTGCTCTTGATGAAACCAAACTGGGTTGGGTCCAGTGCTTGAAGGTTTACTATATCACTATTGATCATTTCCATGATAATTCCACCCATACCTTTACATATAAGACTAGTGAGACTTATGGTTCTGCAGTTGCCAACGTCTATAGCTGGGTCACCATTATACATAGGGATGACTGCTGATATTCTTCATTCATGAGGCACAAAGCCTATTTGGAAGCAACAGTTAAATAACAAATCCAGACGGCCTGATAGGTCTTGTTTCATGCTATTTAGACAGCATCCTGGGATATTGTCTGGGCCTATTGATGTAGTATTCTTGGCCTTGGAGAGTTGTTACACCTGATGTATGTGTGCTACCTATTCAGCTTATGCACACAATGCATACATGGGTGTTTGATGACATTAATGGCAAATATATAATTTGTGACAGTGTGGATTGTGCCATAGATATATGTCATGCACACAAGGCAACTAGCTTGTATTGACCATTCTGTCACATACAGGTACAACAGTGTCTCTCCTAACACCTCCTGCAGACATTACAGTACCAAGACATTGTGTGTGGTTACCCTCATAGAGTGTAAATGTATCATAATAGTTGTCAAGAGTGTGTGTGAGTGCAGGCTCATTTGTTATCATTCCACATCACATATGTTATGTCAGAGGCATTGGATTAGTGGTGGTTTTATTCTGATATTGTCCATGATTCAGGTTGGTTCTTGTAATATTTCCATGATCCTTTACCTGTAGCCACCTTGCTGGAGACCTCTGCTGAGAATATACTCATATTCAGGTGTATAATTTTGCACATCTTCTCAATATGCACCCTACTCCAGCTGTATGTCAGATCCCTGATAGATTTCCTCTGCATTATTCATGTAAGGATGCTTATCTCACACAAATATCCTCCCCATTGTTATGTCACATTGTGTGACAGTCACAGACAACACATTTTCATTGTACAGTCTGTACTGCACCATATAAATATGTGCTTGGTGTTGCTGTTACAACAGTCTTCCAATGACATGCCCTCCTCTGCTGTACATGTGGAAGATGCACCTGTACTCTTTCCCTGTGTTTATTCCTACAGTTCATCTCTGTGTGTCCCTATTCAATGCACACACTTTCCCTGGGTGATCATTTTCACATGGCAGTCTCATGTCCTATTATCATTAACACAGTTTCAGTACAGAATGCCAGGAATGGGATATCACAATACTTTACACCATAGGTACACTGTCCTGTACTGTGTTTGGACCATATACTTCACATTCATACCTCTCAACTGTCCAGATATTTCCAGGATGTCAGATGTTTTACTTAACAAATGTGTGGCGTTCTGTCATATTACTGGAATGATCTCTGGACTGATGTGGCTCAGTATTACATACATTTGAGCTGTGCAGTGGTTAGCATTGTCGCCTCACAGCACGAGGTTCTCCAGCTCGATTTTCAGCTGGAGCTCCTTCTTTGCAGAGTCTGCATGTCCTCCCTGTGGTCAAGTGAGTTTTAAAGACATGCAGGTAGGGTGCTTGTGTGTGTGTGTGTGTGTGTGTGTGTGTGTGTGTGTGTGTGTGTGTGTGTGTGTGTGTGTGTGTGTGTGTGTGTGTGCCTTCTGTGAAGATTGGGTGCCAGGCTGGCAACTCAGCACAGTCAAAATTCCACTTCTAATCAAGACATTTTTGAGTGCATACCTCTCAATTGTCCTGATCTGTACAGAATGTCAAGTTTTTGTCTGATATTTGTGATCTTTTTCTCATAACATTTTTATCCTGGCAAATCATTGGCATGTCATTGCAGATTGTAGTCAGAAAGTGATGACTGAGATTTTAGTTTCAAACGTCATGCTCTTCAGAATGTTCACGCTAATATATCACCTATATATTCTGTCAACTTTCCAATTATGTCAGTACAATATTAAAAATCGGTCCCTTTTTCTTGCTCTTTATCCCCCCATTATTATGGCTTTGTCCACATTTGTTGCTCTAAGAGGTTGTGACTGTTGCATTCTAATACATTTCTATGTGATATCTATGCCAGAAATGCCCCTACTACTGGCCATTTGTCCTCTAATTAAGTTGATCTCTATGCAGATGTGTTGCATTAATAGAATGACAGTTATTTCTAAAACCCCTGGTGATCATTGTGGCATAGCCTGCAAATTTGTGCACCATAGATGCTCTCCTTTACATGGAATTGCTATCTGTGTTTGCTTATGAGGTTTCATGGCCAGCAACACTGTTGTGAGCTGGGAAATGTAGCTTAGGCTCATCATGCCTCTTTAATATGCATCATGCACTGCCACGTTCCACAAACCACCATGCAAACACGTAAACTCCATGCAGGATCTGCGTGATGCCTACATGAAGCTTATTGCATGCCGCAGACTATCTATTCCTGGCACAGATTCATTCTTATTTTCTTTTATCAATTTCTGTATTTCTTCTATTGTATATTATTTTCTAAAAAAAACTGTTACTTTTTTTTAGATTTTTTTTTCATTTTTCATTCTTCTTACACATCAGTTTCCCCTTTTTTATAAACTTTCTCTACAAAATTTTCTGCTACCTCCATAATCCCCGGGATTCATGAACCTTGCGCCAGGCGCCAGCATAGCGTCGGCGTTATAACGCCAAATATGGCTGCTTAGCGATTCAGGTATGAATGAATTCCACGTGCACTACCGGCGTGCGCCGGACCGTCCCGCCCGGCGTAGGTATGCAAAACACACTGTGTGCGGTATTGCACCATGCAAATGAGGGCAAATAGCGATCCACGAAGTGGCGCGGGCGTAAGCGTAAGAGACGCGGCAATGTAAACCAAAAAAGCGGTTTACATTTACCCAAACATACCGGAGGAGTATCGGAAGGCTGTCAAAGTCAGGTATCATATAGGTGCAATATGCCAATGTGGAAAGGCACCGAGAATGTCCAAAGAAAATATGCACAAAATGTAAAAAATGACATAAATGGCACGTCGTAGAAAGAACAGCAGACCCGGGATGTGTGCACAGAAGTTGTAAAGCAATGAAATAATATGATAATGTCCGAAAAGAGCATTAGAACACAAATCAGCTGCACAGCCACCACACACCATAGTATGTATGTAAAGCTGCAACCCCAGCGCAATGGTTGTCAAGGAGTGGAGGCGGTGTCCGGCGCCGTAACCAGGTATTAGTAGTCAATTCCATGCAAATGAGGCAGATAATAGTGAATCGCAAAAGCGCCAGCGTAAGGATGGAGCAAGCGGCGTGGCGGTACTACACCGAGGAGTGGCCTACGAGATACATGTCAACCACACAGGGGTGTGCCACTGTAGGAGGAAGGATATTGGAGGACAGCAAATCTGGGCTGTACAATGCACATCACAGCATCATGACTGGCGTGTTAGGAAATAGATGCGCTGACAGTACAGAATGCGCGTACAAATGCATGTGCACGAGGATGACTACGTTCCCGAAACCAGTCATGTGACGGCCTCACCGGCAACAACCAGGGATATAGGAAGGTAATGCGGAGAATCGGAGGAAATGCGGAAGCAGTGTAAATGAATCCGTAACGAGCAAATAACACCAATCAAAGGAGGAAGGGCAAGCGCCGGCAGCTGATAAGCCTGCATGCAGACTCCTGCAGAACGGGAAAGGGAGGCATATGAGAGCAAAGATAATAGGGGATGTAGTAGAAATGCAAAGAGCAAAGAACCGAAATAGCACAGCCAAGTACAGAGGTAGCATAACTGCGGCTGCAGATAAAATGCATCATATGCCATGTGCCTGCAGGATGCAGTAATGTAAGATGCCAGGCGAAGGCAATGCAGGCAACTGTAATGTAACACTACAGGCAGTACCGTTGCAGCTGCAAGCGTAAAACCACGGAAATAATCCATGGATAGGGCCGCACAGACACACCCAATGACATCACCGGGTATACAGCACAACAGTAATAAATGTGAATCGCACAACACACAGCGCGATTTCCCAAACGCCGCACCGTAGGGTGTAAACAGGCGGGAACTTTTAACATGTATATGCTGGGTGCCGCCGTGGCGTGATGCATAGGTATGTGGCAGAGACAGGCGGAGTTGCGGAGGGTGGTGCCGACAACTACCGTAGGCCTCACAGGAGAAGGAGAGTGTTCAGACCAAGGGTGACCTACCAGGGGCTGCGAGACCTGGAGATAGTAGGCGCTACGGGGTGGACAGGGACACGTTACAGCAAATAGTGGAGCTGTGCCGGCCGCGCCTGAGAACAAGAGACAACAGAGGGAGCCCATCCCAGTGGACACAAAGGTATGTGTGAGCTTGCGAATACTGGCTACAGGTACCTTTCAAAGGCCCACCGGGGACATAATGGGCATCTCACAGGCATCAGCATCCAGGGTACTACACCAGTTCCTGGATGCCATGTTCCACATGCCCATGAGCACATAAAGTTCCCCACATCTCAGGAGGAGTTGGCTAGCAATATGCCCGCTTCCACCGTGTGGCACAATACCGGAGGTCCTGGGTGCGATAGACTGTGCGCACATAGAAATCAAGTCACCACCTGGGGAGCAGGGTAGGCGCTACATAAACCGCAAGGGATACCCCTCCATCAATTGCCAGGTCGTGTGCAATGCGCGGGGCATTATCATGGATGTGTGTGCTGGCAGCCCTGGAAGCTACCACGACTCCCATATCTGGCATGCCTCACAGCTGTATCAGGTATTCGCCAGTGGGGACATCACACAAGGTCACCTTGTGGGGGATGCTGGCTACGCACTGGAGCCGTGGTTGATGACACCCATCAGAAATGCACACACACACATGCAAGAACGCCATAATGAGGCACACGCACAAGCGAGAATAATCATAGGGCGTGTGTTCGGGATCTTGAAATCACGGTTCCGGTGCTTGGATACATCCGGTGGAGCCTTGCAGTACTCTCCAGGCACAAGTGCCCACATATTCATAGTATGTTGTATGCTACACAATATGATTCTGCGGAAACAGCTGCTGCAGGGACATAATGCCGGAGGGCCACCAAGCCCGCCACAACTGCCAGGGCAAGCACAGGCACAGGGCGTGCGGCGCCACGGACACACTGAGCCAGCCCCAGTAGGTAGACAGAGGCGTACCCAATATGCCTACGCCCTGGCAAAGAGGGAACGCATAGCACATACTTTGACAGTGTAGGCCCCATGGACTGACACCTCCTGACCTGCACACACAGTAAAATGGGCGCCACACAAACATGTCCGCCCGTAATGTGTACCGTATGTGCGGACGTATGTGTGACTCCAACAAAGGCACCGGCCAAACACTGCACACCCAATAGCCAGCAGAGCATGGAGCGCGAACCCCTCAACCCGCGCCGGTTCAACAGCACACGGCGTAGCCATACGCTGCCACTATCGCCGCAAGTCGACCACACATATGCGCATGTGCATACACAGATACGGAAATACATATCAGTACACATGTAGAAATATATGTACGCATACACAGATAGAAAGGACAACAGGGTAATATGGAACCCAGGGATGCAAGTTCACAGATAAGTAAGGCGAAATCACCACATATTAAACATAGTGACCGACAACCCGATCATCCTGGAGGGTGGGCAGGGCAGATAACGCCAGCCATGGAAATGTTAACCTGCATCAATACATATCCGCGTGTCGGGATGGTCACCGGTCCACGGTACAGTAGCGGGATATGTGTAGGGTCACCACCTGTCCCACGTTGTGAGGACAGTCCACCTTTGGGCAGTTGTGTCCTGCAAAAACATTGACAAAATGGCAAATGTCCTGAGATTGTAGGACAAAACCATTTCCCATAATTACTTTATTAGTTGCAGAAAACAGTTATTTTGTAGAAGAAACATCTAAATATGATAATAAACAGAATAAGCAACTGTAATGCTACAGCTTTGTATTCCGTCAAAAAAGTGAATCGCTGTCCTTTGTACTGGCCGTGGGTATGTGTTGGCATGCAAAATCTGACGTACCTACTACAAATGTCCCACTTTGGCCATTTGAAAAGGTGGCAACCCTACATATGTGCGTGTCATATCCATAGGACATGAGTGCGGAGATACACGCCGCCACCGGCGATGCGGCCAACGTAGGTATTGTGTTCAACCGTCGGTGCGGCGGAAAGCATACCAGTGAAGTGTACGACATTATGAGGAGCGTACCTCATCTGGGGTGTAAAACAGTGCATGTTCCTCGCAGTTCCTCCAAGTTCCACATTGAAAATGTCTCTCAAACAACCATTGTTAGGAATGTATATAAATGACATCCTGGTAAATAGAATGTACTCATAGTAAGTTAGTAAAGGTTCTTCACTGTAAGTAAATCAGCATATCATAATCAACCTATGACCTACTTAGCTGAAGTTGTCACTATGCCATTACTATGTGTTCCACATTATGCCCATGTGTTTCACATTACTACTGTGTGTGTTCCCCACTCCGGAAATAGAAGGTTGACAGCCATGGCGGCAATATGTGTATGTGTGAGGTGAGGTTGTCGTGTGTTCCGCTGTGTGTGTGTAATGTGTGTGCCAGTGTAAACTGTGTATGAAGGTGACATGTCACAGGCGGAGTGTAATAACAGGCGTAGGCATACAGTACAGGAACCATAGGCGTATGTACAGCAGTACCCACAAAGTAGTACTGACATCTCCTCAGTGGCTATGCACGTGGCGACGTAAAATGATGCAAAGCGCAAATGTCCCAAAGTGTACCACAGGGCCATAGCAAACAGGAGATGCAAAGGGCGCATGTACAAACCACGACCGTAGGTATGGCGGCCATAACGTACACTCCACACGGTCCGTCGGCAGCGTTACACAGCATCAGGCATGTGCGGCGAAAATACGAATGTGCCATCCGGCACCGATCGTGAACACTCACGGTCCGGTAAATACCGCGGTGTGTTCCACGACCGTGGCGTAAGCAAGCGGCACACGAATAGGAGGCTACGGTAGCATACAGTCCGCCCCAAGTATAGGACCACAATCACCGTAACTATCAGCGACAAAATGCCAATGGATGGTAGGCACGGACGAACATCCGCAGATATATAACCGATGTGAAGGAGGAATCGTGCAGGAAGCACACATGCAGGCGATACCGACAGCAGACGACATCAACAAAACAAACATTCCCGGAACAACAGACAGGTAACCCGCAGCTCCCCAAGCACGGATGGAGCACACACACAAGCATATCTGGTATGTATAAATGCAAGACTCACACCCCGTACCCGTCACCCACATCCGCAGATATACCCCATTGCACATATCAAAGGGATAACAGCTAAAACCGTAGCAAACACATACAGGCAGTGAATGACAGCGGCATACCCACAACAAGCTCCTGGGAAACACTAGCAGCGGCTCATGCATCCATGCATTCGCTATGTACAGGAAAATAACAGCCATGTAACACATTTGAATGCACAACGCCATCGACAGGCGCCGCCAGGACACGGGGACCCACATGTCGAACACAATACCATACCCAACACACACAATCCACGGCTAACACCACAGCGAAATGTACCCGACACCACACATAGCGGATGCAGTCACACAAACATGATACAATACATACCATCCTCACGAAGGTATTGCAAATAACCAACGGCCACACGAGGAAAGAACCATGGCCCAGTGCCGGCGCGTGAGCGAAAGGAAGGGGATCACCGCTGATATGCGCATAAGTACACACCGAGGAACAGCTATTGGCCTGATTAACCCACATGCATCAGGCGGCGGCGAATATAAGGAAGACTCCTGGATATTCAAACCGTATGTTCATACCGAACGCATACAAAGTAGAAAGAGAAACAGGGGAATAGAGGCGAACTCAGAACAAAAGGCGGAAAGGTATGTCGAACCCACGACATGTACTGGTGTGTAACGCATACGATCGTATGACGAATCTGTACAGTATGTGAACGGTGTGTGTAGGTAAAGATACCTGTCCATCAGGCAGAGAGGCGAAGGTTGGATATGTAATGCTAAACGCGCAGCATACCAACAACTGTGGACAACGTGTGCACAGCAGTGGGACAACATGTAAACACCGGGATAACCCCAGGGCGGCTTGCCACCCTTTCAAAAGGCCAAAGTGGGAAATCGTCGGGACACACTTCAGATGTTACAGGTGGACACATACCCATGGTCAGTACAAAGGTTAGAACTCTACTCTTTTGCATAAAGAAAAGTGTAGTCTTGTAGCAGTTCAGTTGCTTATTGTGTGTCTTGTAACAGTTAGGAATGTACATACATAAATAAGTATGTTATGCAACTCTTACATAAGAATGGGATATAGTGATGTCCCACAATCTCAGGACATTTGCCATTTGTGATAAATTTGTCAGGACACAACTGCCCAAGGAGGGACTGTCCCTTGCAAAGTGGCACAGGTGGTAACCCTACCCCAGGTCTGCCATAGGGGTTGCAAACACAGAACAATGCCACCACCCACGCCGATGCTGGCAGTGGATATCCAACACTGAAGTGCCACAGCAGGGGATAGGACATTTATGTATAGTGTCACAGCACACATGTGCATGGGCATATACCGTCGATGTCATACGGAATGTGCGCGGCGTGCACCTATCCCACGCAGTAGGCGACTATGTCAATTATGTGTAATGCAAAGCTCGCATGATGGATATGTTCACAAATCATAGAGAGTATCACAGGCATAGCATGCATAATGCGGCGATCGGCTAATGTTATATACATACACAAGATATCTATGGCCTGCACATATCGGACAATGTAGTACCAGAATAGGTACCGAAATGGAGGTAACAGCAAGTGACCATGTCCAAACGTTCCATAGCAGGTGCAATGTGTGCCACAATGATGTCCAGCAGGGCCGTGTGTAAACACATGTGCAATGTACACAGTACTGACACCCCGGCCATGGTAGTGTCCACTGAACGGGAGAACTGGATGTCAACTGTCATGTCTATACAATACGTCCGCTGTGGTGGTACCATGGGTGTGTGTCACCCTACCAGCAAGGCAGCTATCACATGACTAGTGACACAGTGTGCCCCTGTGGGATGTGCACAGGACCTATGTCCCACAGCATGGTGTGTGTCCAGTCTGTGGATGTCACACAGGCGCCGGGCTGAGCAAAGTGGCATGTGCGCACACATGCAGGACTGCTCCTCCCCTGCCCACAGCAAGCGCCATGTAGGAGTACTACATGCATCAGTACTGTGGAGAACATGGCCCATGGCAGAGTACATTACACCCCTGTGTTAGTGGCATGCAGGTGAGCACAGATGTGTTACATGACTGTCATTTGCATATGTCAACTGTCTGAGCTGGGTAGAGAGCACAGCATGACTATACTGAGACATGTAACGTTGTATCCATTGTGTAAGGTACACCACACATGTGTCATTGTAACACGACCTGCGTGTACATGTGTGTATGGCACAGGTACAAGGGCACCCAAGGTATCAGCTAGACATACGGTCCAGAAATGTGTAGTCCTGCACATGTGTACCCACGCTATGGTGTAATATGGCAACCACAGCACCATGTGGGCCATGTGTGTGTACATCAACCATGTACAACGTGATATGCCTGTATAGGGACAGTATCCATGTGATACACACCGCATGACTGTCAGTATGCAAAGGTGATGTGTATGCACTATGTGTGATGTAACTGATGCAATGATATCTACATGATATATCTGCCACACTGACACCTGTATGGGTGTCAGCAACATCAGTAGGATGACCTAGAATGCTGCCAGGTATGTAGAAGTGGTATATGTAGGCATGTACAGTACTGTGTGACAGCAGGTAGTGTCCGTATGCAAATACTGAGCATGAGGGGCCACATGTCTGAGGCGTGCAATGCCACACGTCCCTGAAATGTTGTAGTCAGCATGATATGCCTGCACCACTGTGTGAACTGTACAGAAGGCACATGGCGTAACATGCCGATACATAGGGTACGATGTGATGCTGGATGTGTACACTGTCAATAGCATAAAGTGGAATGGTGCTGAAGGGCAAAGAGCGGATCATGTCTGATGTGATACCCTCTGTACCACCCCAACCACCCATGCAATAATATGACAGGTGGCCAGCATGGGATGTGGTGTGCTGTGGCGCACAGAAGCCCAACAAGGGTGCCAGGAAAGGCATGCAGGTAGTCAATGAGTGTGTGAAGCATGTATGTCAAGATGTGGCCCAGTGCCATACTGAATGGCCCAGTCATGGGTGTAGAGATGCAGCCCCATACGTGCAATGCAGTACCATCCATGTGTAGTGTGATAGATGTGGTAGTGTGGTGGTCAGGGTGCACAACGTACATGAATGGGCTAGCAGTCACTGGCGTGTGCTGCTGCAGAGACATGTAACAGCCAGGTTGGCGGGATACAACAACTACGGCGGTTGGAGGTGACATTGGGACTGTGTTCCCAGACATAACATGTGCATGCCAGTACTATGTATGTGTCCACAGGGTTAATACAATGTCCAGCCAAGGATTGGAACCCTGTAGTGAGTGAGAGTGTGTATTGTTGGTAGGTACCCCATTGGCAGGCAGGATGCCAGCAACATCTGTGTCGTCAATGCCTGCATGACCGTGGTATGCTGCATTGAATGTGGATGTAGTCAAACAGCAGAGACATACCACCACACTGCGTGAGGGCCCACACTGCAATGTCTGGCAGTCATGTGTAGGTAGCTAGCTGTGGAGTATGTCATGCACCAGCAGGACACACCATGACTGTCAAGTGACACACAACACACAGGTGAACAAAACTACCGTGCAACAGCCTGCACATGTGCCCATACAGCACGTGTGCATGGAACAGGAATACCACTGTGGCGTCTGTGAAAATGCCAGCACCACCATGTCTCAGTGTGGAATAGCATGGTCCCTACCAGTGTGTAAATGTAGCAGAAGTGCACTGTGATCACTGTTGGCATAGGCACATAGACTGTCCATCGGACGGGGTGCCATGCCCTCAACTACCTCTGTCAGTGGATGTCAGTAATACCGGCTGTAGTGTGTATGTACCATGCATGCTGCTATGGTTGTGTGCTTAGGGTGTGGCTAGCAGGGATGGTAAGCATGGATGTTCAGCAAACAGACCGGGGAGGTGTGTAGGCCTAGCATACAGACACATGGAGGTTTGGTGCATGCTGAGGGTAGTGTAGGTATGGTATGTGTCGTGTAATGTGTCACCCAGCTATGCGTACTGCATGGCCAAGCATGTGTGGGTGCGTGGGAGTCCATACTAGGGAAGGTCGTGTTGCTGGCAATACATAGCAGTAGCAACTGTCCCAGGTGCAATGTACAGCATGCCAACCCGACTGGCATGTAACCTGTGGTGTACAGTGTCTGCACTGTCGCGTGTCACAATGTGTGTAGTGGCCACAAACATGGGTATCTGAACATGGACTACCTATGATGCAATGTGTCATGGGAAAATACAGTATGTGTGTAAATCACGGTGTGGTGTGGGAACCACCCACCTGTGTGTGTTGCAGTCAGGTATGTGACTGGGAGGTATGATCTGTGTACAATCTGGACTGGCAGGTGTGCCGTGTAGGGCATGGAGGCAGGTCCCAGGCACCGTAGATAAATGACATGTGTGCTGTACTGTGTGTGCAGTGCTAGTGTACAGCACAGTGGAGGGTGTAAGCATTGTCACACATCACTGCATGCTGTGCCTACCTGTGACAGCCCTGCCAGAGACAGACATGTGACACCGCTGCACAGGCAGCATAGCATGAGAAGATGTACATGTGGGCTGCACACCTTAGCCAGATGTCCACCGTCATGTGTGCCGCGGTAGTGTGGTTCAACACGACTATCAGACTGGACAAACAGCACATGCCTGCATAACAACAGTATGACCATAGTCAACAGTCCCAGTGACAGAGTAGGCCAATGTAGACTATCCCTGCATGCAGACCAGTGGCTACTGGACACCTGGCTAGACACACACCTGGACGGTTAATTCACCATTGAGCCATCACATGTCCACGTCCATGTGGGCCGTACAATGTCATCACAGGGTGGTCACAATAGCAGGTGGCAAGGCAGACCACGGTGTACCAGGTGATGTGTCATGTGTGCATATGTTGAGTAGCACAGCCGTTCACATGTCTGCAACATACTGGTGCACGATGTATACTGTTACATGATGAATGGAACTGCACTGTCACCCACTACAGGGCCAGCTGGCACAGGTGTGGTGTGACTGGTGTAACCATGTTTGCACAGGATACACACTGCTGTTGTAGGCAGCCATGCTGGTGGCCACCAGTGATATATGCAGTGGTCATACAAACATACCGTACACAGTGTTCAGGCAGGAATGTCAATTGTCGTGGACGATGTGCTGCTATGTGAATGTGGGTGTTTGTTGTGAATGTCACACATCCAGAAGACACCATCTGGTGCAGTCATGGTTGTCAACACCGGTACACACATCCACAGCAGTCAGAACCCAGTCCGACAATGTGTGTCAGTCACCCTTGTACCGTGTGACATATGTGCACATGGCGGAACACCTCCCACTGTCATCTAAGCTGGCTACATGATGGCTGGAATGTGCTGTAGAAATGTACAATGCTGGTAGCCCAATGAAGTACCTGGAATCAGACACAGTACACTATGTCAGCCATGTAAACCATGCACAACAATGACTGCCCAACAGACACAAACAATGCATTGACACATGGAACATGTGCTCATGACAACCCCACTGAGGTATGTTGCACATATAGATGTACAATTGTCATCTATGGCCATAGCATGGATGCAGACACACATACTCCACAGGTAGTACCATGTGATGTAGGTAGGGGGCATTGCTTGTGTATATGTCACAGTAGATGTACACAGACATGTCCTGCATAGCCGTCATGTAGGGGTAGCTGTGGTATGTCACTACTGGACATGCCCATACAGATTACCATGTCCCGCAGGAGATGTGTTAGGTGTGTACCACATGTGACATGCTGACAACAATCTGCGATGTGTATGGCTGCGGTGTACCTGTGTGACAATGTCTGTGATGGGTGCAAAGGCACATAGTATCGTATTGTATGCACACAAGCCCCACATAGCTGCATAGCCTGAACATACAGTACAAGGAGTGTGTGGGATGATAGCAACCCACAGGTGGAGATGGGTATGGACGGCCCACAACCACATGTGTGTGTGCGGTGTTCACGTCCACGACACATGAGCATCTGAGAGGCTAAGCGTCACAGTTGTACAGGGTCGCATGTACATATGTTCAGCAACATCCCTGTATGTCCCACCACTGGCCTGTGGACCGATGGACAACAAGCAAATGTGCAGGTATGAGATGTGCACAGCACATCACAGATGCCTACCGTAGAACAGGCCTACCATGTAGACATGTGCACAGTAGGTCTGCGCCACCTGCAGTCAAACACGTTAGGTGCCAAACCACACCAATAGTCCGGCCAATGACACAGATGGGCGTGCATGCCTCTGTGTATGTATGTCTGTGAATGGCTCCGGCATAGCAATATAGCCGTGTCACCATTGTGAACAACAATATGAATGGGTTGTATGTGTGAGGGTGCATCATATGTGTATGGTCAGATCGGCGATACCATCAGTGGGCCTGCTATGTGAACATCCATGTCCCCATACATGGATACCTCTGCTGAGGCCAACACCACATTCACACAGGGAGGGATGGCGGTGTGTAGTGCAGCAGCAGACATGTGGGTGGCAGCGGGCAATGTATGTACACATATGTGTTACCCACATCAGTTCAGGCAGATATCCATGTGCATGGGATAGCGGTGTGTGTACACATACAGCACTGTGTCGATCAACATCCCAGCACATAGCACCTGCCAGGGCTACAGTGTATGCATGGATGTGTGATACCTGCATGCACCACACACACCCTCAACAAGCAGCGTACAGCATACCTCGCTGGAGGACAGTGTCCACACCATGGTGATAAACATGTTGAATGTCCATATTCACACAGCTATGACAAAAGCAATGGACAGCCACCCTGCCAATACCGTCAGCCCCTGGGTGGGTCACACCCATTGCCATGTATGTGGCATACCCTGCCATATCATGCAGAGATGACCAGCAAGGCTGCATGAGCTATCACAGTCCCACATGGTGCAATGGACAAAAGGCACTCTCACTATCAACCATACACAGTAGTAATGTGGTGGCGATGCACCCTGTCATGTTACAGGTGCTGTGTGATGCTCTGCACAATGTGTGCGTGTACATGCTATGCATGGCCTTTCCTGCTAATGTGTCATGGTTACACATTGCTCCATGTCTATCACATCGTAACACAGGTGAGCTGGGGCAAGTTGTCCAGCACCGGTACAGTGCTGTGTGGAAGTACATGGCACAACACATGCATGTGCAGGTGTCCATGTGTATGTGTACAGTGCCGCTGCTGGCGTTCACAATGGGCACAGACGTGATGTGTACTGACATATACACAGCGTACAGGTGAACAGTAGCACAGGCGTCACATGGGGACATATGCCAACTGATATGGACATAGGTGCAGCCAGGTACACATGTCCATGGCAGGCTAACATCTACATGGTGCGTGCACAGTGTGATGGGGTGGCACACAGATATGATGTGACACCCAGTGCTCAATGGTGTGAAGCCACAACATCGGCTGTGTCACCGCCACGATGCCCTTCACAGATCACTGTGCAGATGTCGTACATGTCATAGCAATGTATTTCCAACAGTATGCCAGCACAGCAGTGTGAATGTGACCTGCCACCATCATTATGTCTTCCAGATAATGCCACGTTCCGGCTTCCACCATTTAGCCGACAGGAGGAGGAGGTCATCATACCATACCTCCAGAGTAACTACAACGCCCTGTTTAGCCATGTGCCACAGCAGGCACAAGAACGGCAGGAGATGTGGGAGGAGTTGTGCAGGAGGGTGAACAGCGTGGGCGGAACCAACCGCAGCTACCAACAAATCCGCAGGCACTGCACAGACCTGATCCGGCATGCAAGACAGCGTGCGCTGCAATCGCCAGGCAACAGCGTGGGACAGGTGGTGGGCCACCAACACAGCCCCACTCACAGCTACGGAGGATCTCCTGGCCAGTCTGGGGACACCCTCGGAACAACACGCAGAACCACTTGCGTCCATCGTGGAGGTGGGTGTCTCCCGAGCTATGAGCCTGGAGCTGCATGGTAAGTCAGTGTTGCATGTTTGTATGATAGGCGGCGTGGGTGTGGGTGTCATAGTACAACACATGATATAGCAATACATGCCAGGTATATGGCCACACAAGATGCAAACCATTGTATGCTATGTTGTGTTAGCAGACATGTGCATAGCACATGCAACCACACACATGCATGATGTGTCATGCACAGTGCTGACCGTGGAGATAGTAATGGCTAATGTGTATACCTTTGTGTAATGCCTTTACAGGAATGCGTCTGGCGTGTCGCAAGGACAAGGGTCTGTTGCAGGTAAGTCTGTTGCCAGTCAAGCGCATGTTCTGCTGTATTGATATTCCCCATGTGTCTAGGCATGACATGCTCACCTGTGTGTGCCCCGTCACGGTATACAGCTCGCACCACCGACATACACACCACCCATGTACAGTAGATACACCCGTTACCGTGAGTGGTATGACACCACACAACCAATTGGTGTGTTACGTGCATTCAGCTATGCATACAATGGTGTAGGTGTTACACAATGGCTGCATGTGTAGTATGCATTGGTATGCCAGTGCAGTATGGACACAGTACCACAGAGTGAGCTGTGATCTGGCCAGAGCACAGGTGTTACCAATGTGACCCATGCCCCTGCATCGGGTGCACCCGTTGTGACATGGCGCATGCCATGTCCCATGCACGTGGATGTCTGGCTGCAGCATTGTCACACCATGATATGACCTATGCACAACATAGCAGACATACACACTGTCAGCATATCCGTAGAGAATGTGACCGTCACACTAGTATGGGTGTATGTCACATGGGCCACCACAGGGCCGTGTGCACAATGTCTACCACACACAATTGTCAATGAGTCAGACAGACAAGGCCATGGTTGATACCTACAGGCATGTTGCCACACAGCACATCCACAGTGGGTACTCACCATTGCACCCTGTACACACATAGTGGGTTCATCAATGTAGTGGACCCCCTGGACATCTGATGTAGTACACCAGTGACATGAAATTCCTCTCCACAGCTACTACAGGTGCCTCCAATGTCCACCATATATGTGCTGCTGAGCAGCTGAACTGGCTTACAGACATGGCAATGTAATGCGTCCAGGTCACGCATCGCACAGACACATAGCTGTGTCCTGCTACTGTGCAGTGGCACAGAGCCCGCACCACACACCGTACAGCTATGCACACAGCTCACAGCAAACGTACCTGCACAGACATCACTGTTACACATACATTGTATCTGTACACTGTACACATAACACTGCACCATGACAGCCATCGTGATGTGGTGCATGCGGTGGGACACCATCTTCACATGTCCACATGATACCGCACATGTTTGCGGTGTACATTACATAGTGTTGGCAGCCATGTGTACTCCCAACTTGCCCGCGGCCACACGGTGTATCACGCTGATGCATGCAAACTACCATGAATGTGTGTACTGCATGCCTACTAAATGACACCTGCCTGTTGTACTGTCCCCACCAGGGCAGTGTACATACTGCCACTATGAATGTCTGGTCTGCATTCACTGGTCTGTGTTGTGTGAATGCTGCATGCCACCTGCATTATCACATGCATGCTGTGTGTGTGTGTGTGTGTGTGTGTGTGTGTGTGTGTGTGTGTGTGTGTGTGTGTGTGTGTGTGTGTGTGTGTGTGTGTGTGTGTGTGTGTGTGTGTGTGTGTGTGTGTGTCTGTATTGTAACCGATGGTATGTCTTTGTATTGACAGGTGCTGTAGGTGCGTTCCCCTCCTGCGGTCAATCTGATGCTAGTGTCCCCACAGATACTAGTGGTGATGAGCATGTGCATGAGGCACAGGCAGGGTCGTCACAGGCAGAGTCTGTGCCACTGGAGAACATCACACAATCGTCCCTTTCATCCCTGCACACGGTTCAGATGCCGACACATACCCCAACACCGTTGCCCATAGATGACGGTCAGTCAGCGTCTGTTGTCCCCGAGCAGGAATGTGTGGTGGCTGCAGAAGGTGTGGGTACACACGATGTTGCCAGTGTAAGGACTGGTGCAGTGCCACGCAGGCATGTGGCAGGTGCTGCCCGTGGGGAGCACCGCTAGACATACACCTGCCGTCCAGGGTGCAGCAGCTGGTATAACCAGACGCATGTTCCAGACTGTAATGGCGGCGCAGGCACGTGCCGAACAGCAGAACCAGGAGGGGCAGAGGCTGCAGAGGTCCGCAATCCGTACCCTAAATGACAGCATCCAGGCATTGGCGAATGCACAACAGCATCTTGCCGATGTTCTGGATAGGAGATTGGCGATATGGCTGGTCTCATCGACCGAGGCTTGGCCATCCTTGGCGTCGCAGTCCGTGCAGGAACACCAGGTAGGGGTGAGGCATAGGGCGCGTGGGCGTGTGCCAGCAACACCACCTGCTGCAGGTCAGCGTGTGCGTGCCACCTCCCATGCCCACACAGACAGTGATGGTAGCAGTAGCACTGCAGCTGCTACCACACCATCCACACCAGGACAGAGCAGGCCACGTGGGCGTGGCCCTGGGCGGCCCGTCGTGGAGCACGTTTCCAGCGGACATGTGACATCGGAGAGTGGACAGTCTGTACCTCCACCCGGTCGTGCCCGTGCGACCCCAGGCGAAGCGGCGGGTCGCCGCGCCCGGCAGACACAGTGAGCCGTAACACCTGCACTGTACAGTCAGGGGCTGCCAAGCATACCCGTGTAGGCATCACAGATGACTGAACTGTGTACACACACACCCACACACAGCAGACACAACTGTAGGGCTCCACCACACCCACATGCAATCTACATAGTCATGCCCACTCAATGCACTGGCCCTTACACACACACATGATGTCATCCATTGGTACAGCCCATGCCTGTGGCACACATATCACCCTGTGCATATGATTAAGTCTCTGCCGCATAACTGTGAGCCACACCATCAATGCGGTTAAGCTAACATATTATGATGCACAGGGTGGACACGATAGTGAGAGGTGTATGTGATACCTGTGTCCGCATAGTGCGTGCTGTGTATGTTGTGGTGTGTGTGTATGGCTGGTGACAGGTGTGTATGTGATGTGTGTTGTGCACGGACATCATGCAGCAGACATACCATGCAGGACAGGTGCAGCATTCATTGATATGTGTACACAGTATGTGTGGTGGTTACATGTGTAGCACCATGTCGGTGCAGTTAACCCGTATGATACTGATGGTGTACTTGCGTGCCTACTGGGAGCACTGTAATTAGTTCCCCACGTGTAGTCGTGGGGTACCCACAGGCATGTCTGGCAAAATCAGCATAGCACAGTTACCCACATCCGGCATGGACGCCATCCTAGGTACATTGGCACACAAGAGCGTGACAGGATATGTGCCCTACGACATGTGTGGACCTAGCATGACTGTGTGTGGCATCTAACACCCCTCAGGATGGGGATGCCATATCCATCAGTCCCCAGTCCCTGGTCTAGCAGTGACACACAGAGGTTGACTGGCGCATAACTATAGTCACACATCCACACGTCATTAGCAGTCCTGGACAAAGGCAGTCAGGGCCTTTCCTTCACATGGCCTGGCACTCCTCCCCGTGTTGTAGTGTGTGTCTGGCCGTTACCCTGTTCCCCCAGCACGTCCCACTCATCTTTGAGTTGAGGTGTCTGACAGTCGCTTCTGTGCCCGTGTTTGCATGGGGCCTGGGAGGTGGAATGTGCCCATGTCACCCAGGTCAGACATGGCCGTGTATGTCAGGCACAGATCACCACGGAGCAGCTGTGCTGTGAAGATCCACAGCGGTGTCCCCTTGGCCGTGCACCTTGTGACACATGTCCTAGCACCGTCATCCCGTCTTGTGGAGCGTTTGCGGTCCTTCCGAGTGCTGCAGGCGTCAGGTTAGCTACAGGCCACATGTGCCATTATGCGCAGTCATTGCACTGGTGTGTGATGTGTACAGGGGTACAATGAACACCCTGATGTGGTTGCCATTCCATCCAGACCAGGAGGCCACAATGGAATGTCTTCACACCCACATTGCCATTGTGTGTGTTGACAGAGGTTGCCCACAGGTGTCGTAGCCATTTCCTGAACATGTACACCATCTTTAATGGCGTACCACCTACATGTGACATTGGGACGAACATGTTCTTCACACTGGGTAGGGCTGCAGCTTCTCTGGCATTTGGTAGCAGGCCATGGCTCTGGCACCAGTCATCCATGTCTATGGCGCCCTAGGTGGATGTTAGGTGTAACATGGGGTGTTGGGTATGTTGGCGGTGCGTAGTCATCTGCATACCTTGTCTGCTACAATCCCCTATGATTGCATGCACATTGGAAGGTCGGATGCCATATGGCAGGGGCACAGGAGTGAGCCCTGTGGGCCTCCACTGGGTCCAGATATGAGTGTGACAAGGCACCTTCAGCACCAACCCTGTGTGGTGTGACCTCCAACCTGTGTGAGAAGCATCGGGTGACATATGTCCCCACATGTATGCTGGCGAGCCTTTACATGGGTCCCATGTGTAGTGTGCTCTGAGCGCTCCCACCAGGTCATGGTACTGTGTGCAAACCCACGTATCCCCATCAATGGCCTTGGTGAACACTCCAGACTGGACGAGCAGGTTCGGGAGGCAGGATCCGCCCTTGACTATGTAGTTGTGGGTATGTTCGGTATTGGCTGTACACGCTATCTGTAACCATGACCACCTGTATGGACCTCCACACAGCTTTGCAGACAACACTTGTCAAGCGTATAGGGTGTGGCTGTTGACAGTCCATAGGAGCACTACCCTGGCATAGTGGGACCACAGATGCCATATGGCATCCATTGGGGACATAGCCCATAGTAAGGCTAACATGACACAGTGGCGCATGTGTGGGCCGAGGGCCTCAAAGAGGATGGGTAGCACACAGCCAGGGAAACCATCGGTGCCCATTGCTGGCGTGTCAAGCGCCATAGAGATATGGGATCACTCCAGGCCATATGACATGTTTGGGAGGATACACTCTGGTGGGATGGATATGTTCCCTGTTGGGGGATGTATGCATGGAACATGTCCTGTGGTATGCAGACAATGTCTGTGGGTGCAGTGACTGTTGTACCATTCTGGACCATTTCCAGGCAAGTCTGTGTGCCCCAACCATGTCCTTACCACAGTTAGGGAAGGCCCTGTGGTTGTCTCATGTGCCCTCTGCAGTACCACTCCCAGGCGGACCTGGATGTTGGTATGTGGGGCCGTATGGTGGCCTTGGTATGAATGGGTGATGGTTTCCCTGGTACTGTCATTGCCCTGCCATGTAGTAGCTCAACTGTTGATGTACAGGTAGTCAGTGGCTGCGGTCCACCACACCATGTGCCTACCTGTGGTGGACAAGGTCCTGATGTCATCATGTTTGCCTGTTGCAGACATGCATGTGGAGTGGTCGGGAAGGCATTCGTTAGGCGTTTGCGGTCTGGCCTCTGTTCAACATTGGCATGGAGGACTTGTAGGGTACCACACGGTCATATGATGTGTGTGGTTTTCTGTGGAGAGGTCATCACTGAGGTCCCCATGCTGGTGTTGGTTACAGTGAGTGGATGACCAGTGGATCCACTATACGGTCTTGCATCACCATTGAGGGCTGTACATCCTGTGTGGGGCATATCCTCACCATGCGTGATGGGCAGAACTGTCAGACATCCCCTGGTATGTATGGTGCATGGCTGTTTAACAGTGGCCAGGTGTGTGAACACCTGGGACTGCTGGCGTACTGTGTTGTGCCATGGGTAATGTTCCCAGGCTATGTATGGGTGGTTCATGTCACCCAATACGGTGCTGTTGTGAGAGCATGCCCACTCACCAGTGTCCTCAGGACATCTGTGAAGGTATCCTGTGTTTGGGAGGGTTGTCTGTAGCATGCAACAAACTGTAGGCCAGTCCTACACATGCTACATATTCCCCGCAGCAACAACAACGTCTGTGGCATGACCGGGTTACTGTTGTGTGGCCGGACACACAGGATGGTCCGCATTCCGCCACCCATGCCGTCGCACCATGTGTATGCATGTCTGATCTGTGCCGACTCTAAGTGTCTGAGCATGCCCAGTAGGCAGCTGTGTAGATAGACACACAGCACAGTGCACACCGCGGCCGTCTGCAGTTATACCCGGGTGCATGCCTGTATCCCCTACATAGCGGCCACGTCTGTGGCATGGCCAGGTTTCTGTTGTGTGGCTGGACACACACGACGGTCCACATTCGCCACCCATGCCGTCGCAACATGTGTATGCATGTCTGCCCTGTGCCGAGTCTAAGTGTCTGAGCATGCCCAGTATGCAGTGATGTACTGATCAGTAGTTACTTGTTATTCTCGACTGCAGCACTAGCGTGTTGGTGTCACGGCGACAGGATGGTAACAGACTGCGTGACTGCGCACTCTGTCCGAACACCCGATCGGGCGCATTGCCTTTGCAAATGATACCACTCACGTAGGGGTATGCCTCCTGACAGCGCTCTGCTCAGTAAACTCGGTAGCGTTCTGTAAATGCTTCATACTGTAGTGTGTTCATGTAGATAGGCATAGGTTCGTCCCCGTCCTTTCCGTGTGTGTGTGTGTGTGTGTGTGTGTGTGTGTGTGTGTGTGTCTGTGTCTGTGTGTGTGTGTGTTTCCAGCTGCCTCTGCGACTGATTATGCTTTTAGGCGGCTCCGCAACACATGCCTTGGCTATTGCCAACTATTGTCTTCTTGGTGGCGTCAGCAGCCTACAAGTATGCCTGTGACAGCGCTCTGTTCAGCAAACTTCGGTGGCAGCGTTCTGTAAATGCTTCATACAGTACTGTGTTCATCTAGATAGTCGTACGTTCGTTCACCGTCCTTTCCGTGTGTGTGTGTCTCTGTGTGTGTGTGTGTTTCCAGCTGCGTCTGCGACTGATTATGCTTTTAGGCGGCTCCGCAACACATGCCTTGGCTATTGCCAACTATTGTCTTCGGCTGGCGTCAGCAGCCTACAAGTATGCCTGTGACAGCGCTCTGTTTAGCAAACTCGGTAGCGCGTTCTGTAAATGCTTCATACAGTAGTGTGTTCATGTAGATAGTCGTAGGTTCGTTCCCGTCCCTTCCGTGTGTGTGTGTCTGTGTGTGTGTGTGTTTCCAGCTGCGTCTGCGACTGATTATGCTTTTAGGCGGCTCCGCAACACATGCCTTGGCTATTGCCAACTATTGTCTTCTGACTGGCGTCAGCAGCCTACAAGTATGCCTGTGACAGCGCTCTGTTTAGCAAACTTCGGTAGCGTTCTGTAAATGCTTCATACAGTAGTGTGTTCATGTAGATAGTCGTAGGTTCGTCCCCGTCCCTTCCGTGTGTGTGTGTGTGTGTGTTTCCAGCTGCCTCTGCGACTGATTATGCTTTTAGGCGGCTCCGCAACACATGCCTTGGCTATTGCCAACTATTGTCTTCTTGGTGGCGTCAGCAGCCTACAAGTATGCCTGTGACAGCGCTCTGTTTAGCAAACTCGGTGGCGCGTTCTGTAAATGCTTCATACAGTAGTGTGTTCATGTAGATAGTCGTAGGATCGTCCGCCGTCCCATCCGTGTGTGTGTGTGTGTGTGTATTTCCAGCTGCCTCTGCGACTGATTATGCTTTTAGGCGGCTCCGCAACACATGCCTTGGCTATTGCCAACTATTGTCTTCGGGTGGCGTCAGCAGCCTACAAGTATGCCTGTGACAGCGCTCTGTTTAGCAAACTCGGTAGCGTTCTGTAAATGCTTCATACAGTAGTGTGTTCATGTAGATAGTCGTAGGTTCGTCCCCGTCCCTTCCGTGTGTGTGTGTGTGTGTGTTTCCAGCTGCCTCTGCGACTGATTATGCTTTTAGTCGCTCCGCAACACATGCCTTGGCTATTGCCAACTATTGTCTTGCGGGTGTCGTCAGCAGCCTACAAGTATGCCTGTGACAGCGCTCTGTTTAGCAAACTCGGTGGCGCGTTCTGTAAATGCTTCATACAGTAGTGTGTTCATGTAGATAGTCGTAGGTTCGTCCCCGTCCCTTCCGTGTGTGTGTGTGTGTGTGTTTCCAGCTGCCTCTGCGACTGATTATGCTTTTAGGCGGCTCCGCAACACATGCCTTGGCTATTGCCAACTATTGTCTTCTTGGTGATGTCAGCAGCCTACAAGTATGCCTGTGACAGCGCTCTGTTTAGCAAACTCGGTAGCGCGTTCTGTAAATGCTTCATACAGTAGTGTGTTCATGTAGATAGTCGTAGGTTCGTCCCCCGTCCCTTCCGTGTGTGTGTGTGTGTGTGTTTCCAGCTGCCTCTGCGACTGATTATGCTTTTAGATGCTCCGCAACACATGCCTTGGCTATTGCCAACTATTGTCTTGCGGGTGATGTCAGCAGCCTACAAGTATGCCTGTGACAGCGCTCTGTTTAGCAAACTCGGTGGCAGCGTTCTGTAAATGCTTCATACAGTAGTGTGTTCATGTAGATAGTCGTAGGTTCGTCTCCCGTCCCTTCCGTGTGTGTGTGTGTGTGTGTTTCCAGCTGCCTCTGCGACTGATTATGCTTTTAGACGCTCCGCAACACATGCCTTGGCTATTGCCAACTATTGTCTTGCGGGTGACGTCAGCAGCCTACAAGTATGCCTGTGACAGCGCTCTGTTTAGCAAACTTCGGTAGCGTTCTGTAAATGCTTCATACAGTAGTGTGTTCATGTAGATAGTCGTAGGTTCGTCCCCGTCCCTTCCGTGTGTGTGTGTGTGTGTTTCCAGCTGCCTCTGCGACTGATTATGCTTTTAGGCGGCTCCGCAACACATGCCTTGGCTATTGCCAACTATTGTCTTCTTGGTGATGTCAGCAGCCTACAAGTATGCCTGTGACAGCGCTCTGTTTAGCAAACTCGGTAGCGCGTTCTGTAAATGCTTCATACAGTAGTGTGTTCATGTAGATAGTCGTAGGTTCGTCCCCGTCCCTTCCGTGTGTGTGTGTGTGTGTGTTTCCAGCTGCCCCTGCGACTGATTATGCTTTTAGGCGGCTCCGCAACACATGCCTTGGCTATTGCCAACTATTGTCTTGCGGGTGATGTCAGCAGCCTACAAGTATGCCTGTGACAGCGCTCTGTTTAGCAAACTCGGTAGCGTTCTGTAAATGCTTCATACAGTAGTGTGTTCATGTAGATAGTCGTAGGTTCGTCCCCGGTCGCTTCCGTGTGGGTGTGTGTGTGTGTTTCCAGCTGCCACTGCGACTGATTATGCTTTTAGGCGGCTCCGCAACACATGCCTTGGCTATTGCCAACTATTGTCTTCGGGTGATGTCAGCAGCCTACAAGTATGCCTGTGACAGCGCTCTGTTTAGCAAACTTCGGTGGCAGCGTTCTGTAAATGCTTCATACAGTAGTGTGTTCATGTAGATAGTCGTAGGTTCGTCCCCGTCCCTTCCGTGTGTGTGTGTGTGTGTGTTTCCAGCTGCCGCTGCCAATGATTATGCTTTTAGCCGCTCCGCAACACATGCCTTGGCTATTTCCCAACATTGTCTTGCGGGTGGCGTCAGCAGCCTACATGTATGCCTCTGACAGCTCACGTCAGTTAACTTTCGGTAGCGTTGTGTAAATGATTCATACTGTACTGAGTTCATGTAAATAGGCGTAGG
This sequence comes from Protopterus annectens, assembly GCF_019279795.1. Classification (NCBI taxonomy): domain Eukaryota; kingdom Metazoa; phylum Chordata; order Ceratodontiformes; family Protopteridae; genus Protopterus; species Protopterus annectens. The sequence continues at coordinate 1,475,004,721 of NC_056725.1, forward strand.
TTCATCTCCGTCCCTTCCGTGTGTGTGTGTGTTTCTGTTGCTTTCGACCATACAACTGAATAAGCAAATTGTTAAAGTGTTCACAATCAACAGTGTGATATTTAAAATCATGTTAAGACTCACATTGTTGTTTGTGAACATTCTTAGACATAGCATATTTCCTGCACCGTTGTGGAAACAAAAGCGTTGCATGTTTTAATGAACTGTTCAAATGTTCACGAAGACTTGTGTTGTGTCGAACTACGGGGACTATTCTTGCTGCAGGTTTCGGTTTGTTTGTGTTTCATAGTACAATATCATGTAATACGTGTGTTCATAGTATGCTTTCTGTGATGTTGACATCTGTGTGTTTCGTTAGCAGTGCGTCTCTGCTTTCTATGCTGTGGCTACATCTCCATTGCTTTCGCATAGAAAGTGACAAATGGAAGTGTAAGGGTGGACATTTAAAGCCTGGATACTTCCATGTTATGTAAGTCTCACGGGGCCAGCGGGTGATAAGCGCATACATGTCTATGAAGTACCTTTGGATACCATATGCGACCTGACGTGGACGAAATGTTTATGTTGACTGTTCCATCTACCTATGTCTGTCATGGTATGTGCCCATAGGGTGCCAACAAGTCTTCCCTGTTCATTGGGTGTTTGCCATGGTGTATTGACATCAATCCTATTAATTCACGAAGGATGTCTTTCTTTGGTGTCAGCGCCATAGTTTGACCATCCTATGTCATTCCCAGCAGGCGTGGAGATTGTGCCATTGGTATCTTTACACAGGTGACCCATCTGTTCCACTGTATGGGCGTGTGATCCCCATAGATGTGCTGGCACATGGAGTGTTGTGTCGCGGTATCTGCCCAGCGGTGTTTCTTTGAATGGGGAGTGTGTACTGTACACCGTATCTGTATTCCCTGGGTTATGCCTTGCAACAGCTGTGGGATTCCCCCAGGTTTGCAGCTATGGGTGCCATCTTGGCGTCGTTTGTCCATCCATGGGAACTGCCTACTGGACACTAGTATCGGGCTGTCAACATTTCACAGCTGCATTCTCCATTTCCGGTGGATGATCGGTATTAGTATTGCGAGTAACGCATATGCCATGGCCACGTCCGCTTTGCAGGCGGGGCGATGAATCATCTGCCAATCCACACCGACACCCATATTTGCATACCCACGATCCCATGTCTGCAACCGTCGACAGTACCCTTGCACACCCTTCATGTGTGCGGAAATGGGATGTGGAATGCGTGTATGGATGCAGCAGCCTGGGGAGTCCTATTCATATGTCCTGCATTTCATGGGCGGCTGTCATCACCCTTGAAGACACCTGTGGTGCATATATCTACCTGTGCCGTAGTCACGGCTGTCACCTCTTCGGTTCACACTATGTTGCTCACACTCACTTAAGGAGTAATTTTGGGTCCTGCAATGGACACCGATGTGCATATGTAAAGTTTAGGACATGTTGGACTGTGTCCATTCGGCCAGTGGGTTTGACTGCCGCCGTATGTTCCCCATTCCTGGATGTCTGTCCGCCTACCCATATTATGTAGTGCTACGTAACCCGTGTCCTTCCACAATTTACCCATAGGGTGTTACTGTAGTCCTGCAGGTTGGCAACTGCTTTACATAATCCTCACAGGTACCATTGTGAACTATCCGCCACTGTATTGTCAGTATAACACAGGCGGTACATGTAGAACCTATTTATTCATGACAGTATGTCGGTTATGTGTGTGAACTCCATATTTTAGCGATAGTATGACCTTCCTAGTTGACGTTGTTGGTGTGCCATTAATATGTGTTCCACAGGTCGCAGGTATGTTCCATAGAGTGGGCGGGTGATCCCCATACTGGATAGCACCTTCGCTGCTGTATGCGCTGGGATTCGCATGGCAGGATGGATGTCTCACGGGTGTATGTACTGCTGTTTCCATCTTTATGTCCTGTGTCATGCCCTACTACGGCTGTGTGATTCCACCAGGCTTGCTATTATGGGTGCCATCTTGTCCGTCGTTTGTCCATCCTTGGGAAATGCCTACTGGACACTGATGTAGGGCTGAACACATTTCACACATGCCTTTAGCATTACCCTATGGATGCTTTGCATCCTTACTGGGGACTAAGGCACGTCCTGTACCCGCAGCCCTCCCAGGCGGGACAGCGGATTATCAGCCAAACAACACCGAGCCCCATTTTGCATACCCAGGATACCAGGGCTGCAACCCCCGATGCGCATGACACATCCTTCATGTGTGCGGAACTGGGATATGGGTGCACATGTATGGACACGGCAGTCTGGGGACCTCTGTTCATATGTCCTGCATGTCATGGGCAGGTATCATCAACCTTAAACACGCTGGTGGTGCATATGTCTAGCTGTGCCGTAGTCACGGTTTGTACTCGGATTGGCTGATCTTGGCGCATACTGGCAAAACAGCCAGAATTTTGGAGTCCTACAATGGACACCGATGTGCATTTGTAAAGTGTAGAGCGTGTTTGACTGTCCCCATCTGGCCAGTGGTATTGACTGCGCTGTATGTTCCCCAGTCGTGGATGTCTGCTTGACTACCCATCGTTTGTATGACATGGCCTATCTATATCCACGTGCCAGTATCGTAAATACAGCAAACCTTGCGTCCTGCCCATCTTCATAAGCGACATTATGGAACATATATCGGCAGAAACAGACACTGTCAAATCGATAGACTCCACAGTGAAAGGATACTGAGCTCTCTCAACTACTAACATGGGGCACCGTCGAGATGCGGATTTCATGACATAGCCGTCCCTAATACACTTCCTTCAGAGTCGGTTTAAAGCGAAATAATCAATAAACCTGCTCATAGTTAGGTGGACAGTGCTCCAAGTCTTGATTATAACGTGACATATACATATCAGTGTTGCATGCCTTACTTCATGGAAACAATAATACGGCAACAATGTGTTAATATATCTACAATATTGGTAAATACAATCAGTATCCGGACACATAGTTGATAATTGGTGAGAGTGCACCTTAGAATGTAGTGTGTTGATCAGGTTATTGTATATCGATGTGTATAATAGTAGCATTACGATAACAAAGCATGGAATCAATAAGTACTATTTAAGCATATATTTGACAATTATGAATGTAAACGTGTGGAGGAGACATCCGTAACCTTCCCTGGTTCCACTGGATCACACACGTACACTCGCATGTCCGGATTGTGGGTTACGCGCACGCGCACATGCATATCCGTAGTCCGTTTATATATGTTTACAGTGTCTGTGTGGTTACGTGTTTTGCCTTACTTGTCACTATTCGGGTAACATATGTGTGATCCGGTTGACGGACGTGTGCAGAAAGCACTTACAGCTTTATATATGTAACAGTCTTTGCAGCATGGACGCTTTACGTACACGTGCACATCTATATGTTCTATAGTCATAATTCCAGCGTCACTGCAGGCAGGTTTGATGGTTACTGTCACCAGTGCACGCTACCTGTCCGTTCTCATTAATATGCATACCGTTGGTACCTATGTACATTTACATATCACCCCCGCACACGCCGTCACAGGCATCCATTCTCCTGCTGGGAAAGGTGCGGTACTGCATGTTGAACATTCCTAATTCCCCTCGCTCATGGCCCAGGATGCATATGTCGTCACCACAGGGCTGTTCAGATGACAGCTGCTTATATCCCATATGCATACAGGCCTTGATTGTCAGGGTGTTGCTGTGGTGCTTTGGGTTTGGTCTTGGCAGCCCACTGTCGGGACCGCCCTGACCCTGTCTGAATGTTAGATGAGTCACATGGGCACGTTTGTCCGTGTCCATGGTACCATGTCACGGCCCCAATTAGTCTTAACCGTGTCGATTGGCGGTGTATCCGTTGTAGATCTCTTTATACTAATTGCACACGGTCTGATCGAACTAACCTACTTCCATTACTAACCCTCCGTATGTATGGCCTGTGTCGCAATATTACAAGGGTTTAACATTGCGTGGCGACTTTCACTGAGCCACAGACATGTCCGTTGCTTTGTTTGGCCCGGTTCCGCTGTGCTACACACATTTAACATGGCGTAACAGGTTGAACAGCTCGAACCACGAGGACATCGGGTTGTCCGTCGTTGTCTATTATTGAATTTCTCTGTGGAGCTTGTTTCACAAAGCGACACATTGTCGGCATTGTTAGCGGACATCTCGCGATGCGTCCGCACCGGCGGGTGGCGTATGTCTGCCTTTGGCGGCGAACAGGCATTATGCTGTGCCATTATGTCTGGGGATATATGGTTTCCTTCCTTACGTAGATGATGTGCCATACTAGCAATGACCCTAGCGATGACCAGCGTCTGGGTGTGGGTACTGCTGTATTACCCACGGGAAGAGTGGCCTTAGGGTAAGTGGTGACCTAGGCAGAAGTTGCCACCGATACATCACCCGCTACCCCCCTCCTGGTCTACCTACACCAAATAGAGTCTGGAAAGGTGCCCGGTAGAGCAACACCCTAGGCGGCTACCTACTTGGCCTATGCCTAAGGCCGGCTATGTGTGTGGTCCCTTGGGCATCGGACTCGGGAGCGTGTGCGTCTGCCGTGGGTATGTCCAGCATTACCCACATCCAGCCCCAAGGCAGTCAACACAGCATCCATGGGTCCACATGGTGTCCCAGCTGTGCACTCCAGGAACTCTATGGGGAATTTAACCCACACTTAGGACAGCTGTGTAATCCTAGCCTCACCTCAGGATACGTACCTGAGTAGTAGCACAGAGGCGACTGTAGTCACACTCCACATAGATGGTGCCTCCACTGACCCTGGTTATTACCATACCATTAGTTTGACAAGCCTTATCTGCAAAGCCATGGAGATGGATCATAATGGGACACATAGATAAAGACATAGGGGACCGCCTACTTTGGATACAACCCAGTTTAGCTTGGTCATAGTCAGATCATGCCCTTTACACGTGTTTCACTTTGTAGAATCAGTCACCAAGGCCATTGCTGAGGGTAAAGCAGTCCATACAGCCTACCTCAACCCGGCAGAGGCCTTGACACAATACCCCCTCGGGTATACTTGATAAACCCGTCATCTTGAATGTAAATCCATACATGCGCCATATGGGTTGCAAGCGGGCTAAGTCACAGAACACACATGGCCATAGTTGCTGGCGCCATGTCATACTCACAGCCAGTCACAGGTGGTGTCCCATGGGGCTCAGTCCTGGGTCCACTATTTCCAGCATCTCGTTTCCAATGTACACGCATACACAGGGGTTATGGGTGACAATGTTTGCATCGACTGCAAACCGGATGCCAAAGTCAGACACACATCTGACACAGATATCCTTCAGGAGTGCCTCACAGATGTGGATAAGTGGTACCAGAGACATGTCCTACAGCTAAATGCCAGGAAATGCATAGGCATACCCTTCGGGATGAACAAGGTTACCCGAGCTACCATATAGGTGGCAGTCCACTGAGCACGGAGGGGTTACCAGTGATCTGGGGACACGTGTTGTTGTTAACCGTTCGTTAGACACACATGTTGCTAACATAGTTAGGTAGACCTTCCACATTGCCCACATCATCATGAAGGGATTCACATCTAGATCAGGGAGGTCATTGTCCCCTTGTACTCATCACTCAATAGACCTATGATTGGGTACAATGCCCGTTCAGAATGTATCTGACCCAACACCTGCAGCAGCTGGAAAGGCATCAACAGTTCTTAGACAAGTGGATGCAGGGTCTCAGGTATATGTGTTATACTGACCGACTGAAAGAATTCCAGCTGTATACAGTTGCATACCACTTGCCCAGAGGTGACCCGTGCCTGGCATGCACGGCTAAGTCGAACAGATCTGATGACTATGCTTCACGTAAATAAGGTAGATCCCTCAGAACCACAAGGGCAGCTGGCGTACACCTTGACACTGTCATTAATCGAGCGTGTTGTTGGGACGGATTCATCACCCAGACACTCACTATGCTGTGGAACGACATCCCAGTACATGTGAGGGCAAGCACCTCGCTGGCCTTCTGTTAGTATTTACACATGGATGTCTGGATTGATTTATTTAAGTAACCTTCTAAATGAATGTTACATTAGCACATTGTGAATCTTTACATTTCGTTGGTCTATTTTACAGTAGTCATAATCATACGGTTTATGTGTATATATTATGGTTCATTCATATTACTAGGTGTCTGCAGTTCTGTTAATATATTGGCACAATCCGTAGGACATATATATGTAGCTTACACAGTCAGACATTTGGAAAACATTTTATGTTGGTTCATGTTTCATATATGTACATATATTTCCATTTTCCGATGAAGACTGTACCTTTCGAAGCAATGTCTGATGTCCTCACTGTGTGGGATGTGTAACCCAAGTAAGGTTTGTTCGCTTGTCTGCCTTTAAGGCATGTAATTAGTACCTAGCACATCTAATGTACCAACCAATTAATGCTTGTAAATGTAGTAGGTTGGACTGCATTGTATGTAGTCTGAATAAGTCTGCTTATGAAGCAGGCGAACTGGGTTGCAATAGACTATGGTGACTGCCTTTAATTCTTGGTGTGCTCTGGTTGGTCACTGGCGGTCCCTACAGTACCTCGTCTTTGCTTTGGACTTCATCGGCTGGTTGTCTGTGTTTCTTGTATGGGGAATGTCAACTGTAGTCCCTATGTGTATGACTTGTGTAATGCCTTACTACGGCAGTGTAATTCCACGGGTTTGCATTTATGTGTGCCATCTTAGTCATACGCTTGTCCATCCATGTGAATTGCCTACTATACACTGGTATAGGGCTGTACACATTTCACACCTGCATTTTGCATTCCCGGAGTATGGTGTGCATTATTAGCGGAGAGTGGCATGTGCTACGCTGCGTCCCTCCCAGGCGGGACAAAGGATTGCCTGCGAGAAACAACACCGAGGCCAGATTCTACATACCCAGACTCCCTTGACTGCAACAGTGGACAGTACCCATTACACATCCTTCATGTGTGCTGCAGTGTGATGTGGGCGCAGCTGAATGGACCCGATACCCTGGGTATTTCTGTGCATGTGTGCTGCAGTTCATGGACAGCTATCATCAACATTGAACACGCTTGCGTGCCTATGTGTACCTGTGGCGTGGTGGCGACAATTAGATCACATGAGTAATGCAGGAAGCTAGCAGGCATTCTCTGAACAGAATTTTTGGGTCCTACAATGGACACCGATGTGCATATGTCAAGTTAGATGTTGCTGGACTGTGTCCACCTGCCCAGTGCTTTTCACTGCTGGTGTATGTTCCCCAATCGCGGATGTCTGTTTGACTACCCATTCCACATGGTGCTACATAACCAGCTGAGTTAGTACTGTGAACAAATGACATACATCCAAAGATGCTGGTTACCAACTGCTTCATATAAACCTCAGACATCCCAATGGGACATATCCGTCACTATATTTCCAATATAACACCACGGAACATGTTGCTTACCTATGCATTCATTTAACCATGTTGTCTTCGTAGGTGGGAATGCCATAGTTTACACATCCTACGTGGCGTTGTGTGTGTGCCATTAGTATGTGTTCCACAGGTCGCACATCTGTTCCGCTGTGCGGTGGCGGGTGCTCCTCAGTCTGTTGCTGGCAGACTGAGTGCTGTGTATGCCGGTGTTGGCACGACAGTCCGGCTTTGTATGTGGAATGTCAACTGTGGTCCCTATGTGTATTTCCTGTGTCATGCCTTACAGCGGCTATGTCATTTACCGGGTTTGCAGTTGTGGGTGCCATCCTGGCCATACGGGTGTCCATCCATGACAATTGCCTACTGGACACTAGTATAGGGCTGTACACATTCCACACCTACATTTAGCATTCTCCGGAGTATGGTTTGCATTATTAGCGGAGAGTAAGGCAGGTGCTACGCACACATCCCTCCCACAGGGCGGGAGGAAGGATTGCCTGCGAAACAACACCGAGCACAGAGTCTACATACCCAGAATCCCTTGACGCAACAATTGACAGTACCCATTACACATCCGTCATGTGTGCGGAAGTGTGATGTGGATGCAGTTCTATGGACCCGGTACCCTGGGTATTTCTGTGCATCTGTGCTGCATTACATGGACAGCTATCAGCAACATTAAACACGCTTGCGGTGCATATGTGTACCTGTGACTACAATGAGTTCCGTTAGGTGATTAAATAAGGCGGAAGAGCTGTCTTTAGACAAATTTTTGGGTCCTACAATGGACACCACTGTGCATATGTAAAGTGTAGAGCTTGTCGGACTGTGTCCTTGTGAGCAGTGGATTTCACTGATACTGTGTGTTCAGGAATCGCGGATGTCTGTTTGACTACCCATTCCACATGGTGCTACATAACCAGCTGATTTAGTACTGTGAACAAATGACATACATCCAAAGATGCTGGTTACCAACTGCTTCATATAAACCGCAGACATCCCAATGGGACATATCCGTCACTGTATTTCCAATATAACACTTACGGAACATGTTACTTGCCTCTGCATTCATTTCAACATGTTGTCTTCATAGGTGGGAATGCCATAGCTTACATATCCTACTTGGCGTTGTGTGTGTGCCATTAGTATGTGTTCCACAGGTCGTACATCTGTTCCGCTGTGCGGTGGCGGGTGCTCCTCAGTCTGTTGCTGGCAGACTGAGTGCTGTCTCGCCGGTGTTGGCACGACAGTCCGGCTCTGTATGTGGAATGTCAACTGTGGTCCCTATGTGTATTTCCTGTGTCATGCCTTACAGCGGCTATGTCATTTACCGGGTTTGCAGTTGTGGGTGCCATCCTGGCCATACGGGTGTCCATCCATGACAATTGCCTACTGGACACTAGTATAGGGCTGTACACATTCCACACCTACATTTAGCATTCTCCGGAGTATGGTTTGCATTATTAGCGGAGAGTAAGGCAGGTGCTACGCACATCCCTCCCACAGGGCGGGAGGAAGGATTGCCTGCGAAACAACACCGAGCACAGAGTCTACATACCCAGAATCCCTTGACTGCAACAATTGACAGTACCCATTACACATCCGTCATGTGTGCGGAAGTGTGATGTGGATGCAGTGCTATGGACCCGGTACCCTGGGTATTTCTGTGCATCTGTGCTGCATTACATGGACAGCTATCAGCAACATTAAACATGCTTGCGGTGCATATGTGTACCTGTGACGACAATGAGTTCACTTAAGTGTTGAAAGAAGGCGGCATTCCTGTCTTTAGACAAATTTTTGGGTCCTACATTGGACACCACTGTGCATATGTAAAGTGTAGAGCTTGTCGGACTGTGTCCTTGTGAGCAGTGGGTTTCACTGATACTGTGTGTTCAGAAATCGCGGATGTCTGTTGGACTACCCATTCCACATGGTGCTACATAACCAGGTGATTTACTACTGTGGACAAATTACATACATCCAAAGATGCTGGTTAGCAAATGCTCCATTTAAACCGCAGTCGTCCCAATGGGACATATCCGTCACTGTATTTCCACTATAACACCACCAGAACATGTTGCTTACCTATGCATTCATTTAACCATGTTGTCTTCATAGGTGGGAAAGCCATAGTTTACATATCCTACTTGGCGTTGTGTGTGTGCCATTAGTATGTGTTCCACAGGTCGCACATCTGTTACGCTGTGCGGTGGCGGGTGCTCCTCAGTCTGTTGCTGGCAGATTGAGTGCTGTGTACGCCGGTGTTGGCACGACGGTCCTGCTTTGTATGTGGAATGTCAACTGTAGTCCCTATGTGTATTTCCTGTGTTATGCCTTCCCGGGGCTATGTCATTTACCGGGTTTGCAGTTGTGGGTGCCATTCTGGCCATACGGGTGTCCATCCATGACAATTGCCTACTGGACAGTAGTATGGGGCTGTACACATTACACACCTACATTTAGCATTCTCCGGAGTATGGTTTGCATTATTAGCGGAGAGTAAGGCAGGTGATACGCACATCCCTCCCAGGCGGGAGAAAGGATTGCCTGCGAAACAACACCGAGCACAGAGTCTACATACCCAGAATCCCTTGACTGCAACAATTGACAGTACCCATTACACATCCGTCATGTGTGCGGGACTGTGATGTGGGCGCAGTTCTATGGACCCGGTACCCTGGGTATTGCTGTGCATCTGTGCTGCATTACATGCATAGCTATCAGCAACATTAAACACTCTTGCGGTGCATATGTGTACCTGTGTTGACACTGATTTCAGGTGCGCATTGAAATAAGACATAATTTGGTTCTTTCCACAATTTTTGGGTCCTACAATGGACACCACTGTGCATATGTAAAGTGTAGAGCTTGTCGGACTGTGTCCTTGTGAGCATTGGGTTTCACTGATGCTGTGTGTTCAGCAATCGTGTATGTGTGCTTGACTACCCATACTGTGTTGTGCTACAGGAACCATGTCTTCCGACACCAGAAACCAATGCTATACATCCAATGTTGCAGGTTAACAACCACTTTCATACCATACCCAGAGGTCACGATTGGGAGGTATTGCCACTTTATTATCGGAACAACAACCCCAGACTGTGTACATCATGGGAACTTAAATTGTTTTCTCATGGGAATAACACAGCCTTGCAAGGCACCTTGTACATTACAGTATCCTTTTGTGATTGTAGCTGTTTCAAGGACCCTAGACTGTTACGATACAGTGGACAGTTAATTTCTTGATCGTTGCTTTGTCTGTCTGGTAGGGAGTTGTACTGCTATCTTCCATTGAGCTCACAAGGCCATCCTCCTCTGGGGAAGGAGTGCTGTTATGCATGTACATACATTTATTGTTCTGTAACCCAGCAAATAATTAATGATGACAGACATGAGCCTGCTGTCCTGCTTACTGCCAGGTTCAGAATTCCATCACAGTACAGCTTAGCTTCACCAATTACATGCAGGCTTAGTTCTGCTGCCATATTATGCGGTACAATTCAATACATTATATAGTATTTCGAGTGTAAACTGGAACTTCATATGTGTTTCTATATATTTTACGAACAACATCCATCCAGCCATATGCATGTTGTTCCATCCTTTACCTTGACCGTGTGTATTTGTCCGTCCAGCCACGCTAATCTCCACATGTGATGTCCCAGTTTCCCCTTCTTTGCCTGTAGCACCCTGTTAGGATGTCCTGTGTGTTAGGCACCTGTTCCGCTATATGTGATCGACTTCACTGCAAAGATAATCGTCGATGCGGTGGTCCAACGACCCGACTTGTCCACATGTGTACACTTATGTGCACCGTGTCGTATGCAAACCTAGATGGTTTGGGCGGGTACATACTACATGCGGATGTACACATTCTGCTGACACATTCACATGCAGCCATTTACATATCTGTACCTGCGGTGGGTTGCTGACATGTGGGTAATGCGTATTTGCCAGCGTGGCATTGCCTAACACAAACATCTTACCACAGTTCAGGTATGCACATTGTGTGTGGTTGTATAGCTGCACACGGATGCTAGCAGGTTTGGGTGCAGGGGTATACATGGGTGTGACTGACATGTACAATGAGGCTATTGTGTAGTACATCCGAATGCATGGGTTCTGCTTCTGGATATTACACTTCATCATACACCATCCAGTGTATGCAACAGAGATGTTGCTGGGTCTGGGATATGTTGCTATGCACATGTTTGCCTGTGTTTGGGGTATCTTGCTTCCTTACTGTTGTTATGTCGGCACAGCTACCCGGCTATGTACTGTCACTACTGCTTGTGACCATTATGGTTGGCACCTTTTCCAATGCCCATAGTGGGGCATGTTATGTGGACACTTCGAAATTTGCAGGACTACACATACCCAGGGCTAGTGCAGTAGACAGAACTTCACTTGTTTGCCATACTATGAGCCTATTCTGTTAGCGTTTGGGTTCCTTATTTATTTTCTTATGCCATGTCTGTGTTCCATACCGTAATGTATATGTTTTATGCTACTATTTACATGTATATTGCGGGAATTTGCGTGGCAGGGGATGCAGGTCATTTTCCATTTTTACGATTGTTGCAGGGACACGACTGTCCAATCAGGGACTGTCCATGGCACTTTGGGACAGCAGGTAACCCTGGTGACCATGCCCATGTCGCTGCTGGGGTTTCCACCTTTTCCATTTTCCGATCTGGGATATTTCCGGGACTCACATCTGCCTTTACAGGCCGACACATACATGCGGTCACTATATAGCATAGAAATTCACTTGTTTGCCTAAATAATTTGCTTATTATTGTGGCAATTTCCTTGCTTATTCTGTTTATTGTGTCATTTCGGTATTTCTGTTACAGAAATAACCAATTCATGCTACCATTACATTACATACGGGATATCATTGTGTCCTACACTCGTAGCACATCAGCCATTTCTAATACGTTTTGTCGGGACACAACTGTCCATGGAGAGACTGCCCCAAACAAAGTGGGACAGGTGGTGACCTTAGTCGCTGCTCCTATGTCGGTGCGGCGCGCTGACATCTTGACTGTACACCTTCTCTGAGTGTAAACACTGACAGTGCATTGCGGGACGGAGGCGGTCTTATGCGTATCCTTTGCTCCTTGAATGGGTACACTTATGCCTTGGTGGCTTCTATTTGCTTCTCCGTTAATTTGGAACGGGGACTATGTTGCGTACTGTACGTGCGTTTCATTCTGCACGGGACCTGGCTGCTGCCATTACTATTGTGGGCGGACCGTGGCTGTCAGCACATTAGGTTGCTCACCTCCTGCCGGCTTAGACACGCCTCCAGACGCATCCTACCTGGGCTCGCTCACGTACACTACGCACGTGTCTGTGATTCCGGTGCACTCTCATTAATATGTATATGGCGCTACTGCGCCGGATATTCCATGCACCGCCGGCGCAGGCCTTACGCCGGCCTTGCGCCGAGCTTCATGAATCCCGGGGAATATCTTTTTGTTTGTATTTTATATCTGTTTTGCCATCTAAGATACCATCTACCCTTCCTTCTCTCATTTTTACTTATTTTCCTAAATAAGCGAAACCACCTCTTTCTTTCCTTTCAGAAAAAAAGTCTTTGTTTATGTAACATCATTTTTACTCTCTTTTCTTCACAAACATATGTCTTTCTATTTCCATTATTCTATCACTTCTTTGTTTTATCTCTTTCTCATAATTCCATGAAATCTCTTTATATTACATCTTATTTATTTTTGTATTCTTCTTTCCATTTCTAAATATATATTTTATACTTGTACTTATACATGACCTATCAGTGTGACCATTTGTCATATAATATTTCCATAATATTTCTTTCTCTCTTATCATTTTTTCCTCCCTTTTTTACTCAAATGATTTTTATTTTGATGAAATAACACAATAATTGAATACATTCATAACATTCAATAAATATTTACAGTATTTACATTCAGCCTGACAAAAAAGGATTCAGATAAAAACATTTGTAGTTAAATAATAAGTCAATATATAAACTATGACAGTTAGGAAGAGTTTGGTTCCATCTGTAGGGTATCAATCACATTCAAAATGTTCCTCCATGGACTATTAACCAATGGCTTAGGAAACGTTCTTAACTCTTTCGTTTTTTTCTCCATTAGTATGCATTTCTTCAGTGATGATAGGAATTCCTCCATTGTGGGTGCTACATTAGAATTCCATCTTCTAGTTATACATTTTCTGGCTATTGCTAACATTGTCCACAACAAATACAAGTCATCTTTCTTCATATTATTACTATTACTAACATTCAATAAAATTAAAGACTTTGTCAAAACAAATATCAGTATAGATAGCTTGAAGAAATTTGTTAATCTCATTCCAATATATTTTAATATTAGTACAGTCATAAAAAATATGAGACCAGTCAGCATTAGTGGACAGATGACATCTCCAACATAACTTGCTGTTTGACGGGTTCATTTTTGAGAGTTTCTCAGGTGTCAAATAGGATCTGTGCAGAAATTTCCAGTGGAAAATCCTCCAGAATTGTGAATAAGAAGTTAGTTTAACTGAAAATAAAATGTTTGTTTTATTTTCCATTAATAATGATACTTGAAACCCTTTAGTTATGTATTGCCAGTAAGAATCTTTAGGAGCTGTCTTATAGTTAATTAAAGTGTTATATAGATATGATAATTCATTCTTAACATTGATATTATTATATTGAATTCCAAAAATCCAGTTTATAATTTTTGGTACGGTTTTGAAGGATGAGTTATGTATTATTCTACACAGATCCTTAGTGTATGCTGTGATACTCTGAAGAACCAACCAGTCATTAGGGGATAGGCCATAGGTTGACACTATACTTTGTGTGTTCAAAGCTTGTTGGTTTTCAAAGCATTACAACTAACAAAATAGGTTTCTGTTTTCCCATAAACCAAAAATCTCTCTATGTGTTTTATCAGGGAAATCCCTTGTAATAGTAAATGGTATTAAAAATCTATGCCACAGTTTTATATCTAGATTTGTGTTAATGAATTTTCTAAACACCTCAAAATATTGTTTATTAGTGTTAGTTTAGTTAATTTTGTTGTACTATACTGTAAATTTAAACTTAAATAGTGCCATATTTTATCTTTGTCAGTTACCAAACCAAAACATTCTTTGATAAATAATTTTCATTCATTAGTATAATGGAGTGTAACTGTTTCCAGTTTTAAGATTATCTAGGATTTATCCAATTCATCACTATTTTAATTATAGATGCCTTTATATAAGTTTTAATCTCTGGGAATTTTAACCCCCCCTTGTTCCTATTGTCTGATATGATGACAATATGCCACTCCATTTCTTTTGGAGTACCATAGGAATTTCATCAGAGTTGAAGTGATTTCTTTAAGGATTTTCTTTCCTGGTAGAAGTGTAAGGGCTTGTGCTATATATAATATTGTAGGTAACAAAATCATTTTTATCAGTTATAACCTATCATCAAATGTTATAAACAAATTATTCAATGTGCTTATTAATGTCTTGATTAAGTCTATGGTTTTAGCATAGTTAAGCTGTAAGGTTTCCTCTATATTCTTACCTAGGGCTATTCCTAAATAGTCTAATATTGAAACTTGGTTTCCAATAATATGATTAACTGGAACCTGTATGTTCTTTTTTTTATTTAATAATAAATATTTTGATTTAGATTTGTTGAAAGAGAGTCCTGAGATTTTTTGGAAATTTGTTGTTACTATATCCACTTCACCTAACACTTCCTTAGAGTTGGGTAAGGTAAGTAAGACATCATCAGCAAACATCATTATTTTAGATATATATTGGTCATATATATTTATACCTCTTATCTTTGGGTTATTATGTATTAAAATGGCAAGTATTTCTATGACCAGAGCAAATAGGATAGGGGGCATGGGACATCCTTGCCTAGTACATCTAGTGATTTGGATTGCTTTGGATGTAAAGGGATCTAATTTGACATATGCTGCATTATTTTCATAGATTTTCTTTATCATTGACATAAAAAGGGGGAAAATAAAATAACAGTAAGACTTTAAATAAATAACCCCAAATTTAAGGAGTCAACGGCCTTTTGAATATCTAGACCTAGTAGCAATGCTTCATGGTTTCCTCTATTGAGGTAATCTTTCAGTGTTAATACTCTTTTAATATTATCCTGTGTATGGCTGTTATGTATGAAACCAGTTTGGTCTTCATTTATTATTTTACATATGGGTATTTTCAATCTATTGACCATAACTGACATATATAGTTTATAATCATTATTCAGCAAAGAAATTGGTCTATATGAGTTGTAATGATTAGGGTCCTTATTCTCGTTTAATATAGGGGAAATTAGAGAATATCTCCAAGAAGGAGGAATATTTGCTAATGTTTGAACTTCGAGAAAGGTTTTATGTAGGAGAGAGTTTATAGAAGAAGGAAACAATCTATAAATTTTGATAATTAAGCCATCTATTCCAGGTGCTTTATTAGACTTACTTCCTTTAATCCCATTTATAGTTTCCTTTTGAGAAATAGGTTTTTGTAGATCTAACTTAAGTTCCTCAGGAATTCTTGTTATGTTGGGAACTGTATTCTCTAACTTCTCACATTCATTTGTACTTATTTTATCTTTATGATGCTCTGCATAATGATAATTAAAAGCCTCCATAATGTCCTCTATGTCCGAGACTTTTTTTCTTATCCTTCATGAAAGATACTATCAATGTTATTAATTTTTGATTGTATCTTAACTTTCCTAGATAGGTTATGAAGATGCTTAGGAGAGGTAGTATAATAATTTAATTTCAGTTTTTCCATAGCTAAATTAGTTTTATGGGTTAATATTTCATTATATTTCTTATTTGCTTCTTCTATTTTCTTATTATTATCTGTAGCAATTAAGTTCTTATTAGATTTAAGAGATAATAATTGATTTTGGAGATGCTGTAACTCTGAGTCCCATTCTTTAATTTTATTTTTGTACCAGCTAATGGTTTTACCATATAGACAGGCCTTAA
Source organism: Protopterus annectens (assembly GCF_019279795.1). Taxonomy (NCBI): domain Eukaryota; kingdom Metazoa; phylum Chordata; order Ceratodontiformes; family Protopteridae; genus Protopterus; species Protopterus annectens. The sequence goes on from NC_056725.1 coordinate 1,475,021,193, forward strand.
GAGAAGCCCAGACCATAATTGTGTTTGCTTCAGGTTTATAATTAATCTCTAAGAAAAGCTGAAGTTTAGAAGTTATCCAAGATTTAAAATCTTTAATTTTTGTGATATATGAAGAAATAATTGAAGTAATAACTAATTGGTTGAACTCCAAGTATGTTGTTAACAACAGGGAATTATGGGGGACATGGTTGTATTGAAAAATTCAAGATTTTAGAATAAAGATCTTGTGAGATATAAATTGTATCTATTCTAGTTTGGGTACCATGTCTATAGTCTTGGTGTGAGAATAGTAAAGAATTTGGTCCCAAAGCATTAAAGTTGTCTTTTAATTTAAACATTTCTGTCCATTTTTTAACTGTTTGGCTGAGGATGATAGTCTAGGAGATTTCCTATTGGTAGTTTCTGTAATATCTGTGATATAGTTGAAATCACCTCCTACTATAATATTACCTTTAGAAGTAGTTGTAATAAAGTCTAAGCATTTCTTAGCTGGCCCAACCCCCATGCCTGGGAACCAGTATAAATTAGCCAGGGTCCAAATTATATTGTTAAACTTAAGTATAACTAAGGCCATGAGTCCATTATCTACATGTTTGTAAATAATTTGGGGATTTAAGAAAGTCTTTTTCCATAGAATTGTTACTCCTCTGGTCTTATTTTTATAAGAAGATTGAGCAAGTATTGTGTATTCCTTAGGGTCCCACATACATGTGTCATTTATTTTAAAGTGTGTCTCTTGGAGGAAAAACTACTTGAGCCTTGTTTAGTTTAAAATATTTTAGTAGGTTAGCTCTCTTATATGAGTTGTTTAAGCCATTAGTATTTAAGGATATCAAAGTTAAATCCATATCAGAATTATTTAAAGATATCAAATAGTAAAGGAACTTGTATTAATAGAATCCTCTATGCATAATACTCTTCCTGAATAGACAACAGAATATCAATTGTTATATTTCTATTTATCTCAATCCAAATAACTTTCCCCATGAAAGATAAAAGTAAAACAATTTTGTCAGGCATTTCAAAACTAGAAAAACAGTTAAATAACAAAAAAATGCATATTTCACTTGGGTATAAACTTTAATACACCCTGTAATTGGCATGGGATACATTCCTGGTCTAGCAAACAAAACTAAATCTGCTATATTACCTATCCCAACCATCAACTTTTGTTGGTTCGACCCCATGAAAACAAAGTAAAAAATGGAGAATGTATTATAAATTGAGAAAAATAGTAGTGATAAACAACTAATCAGATATTGATCCCAGTTAGGTTTTAGAGATGAGTTGCATACATTATTATCAGCAACATTAAACATTTATGCAGTAATTATTCACTAAGGAAGCAAGAGACACATTCGGATATATATAATCTGAATTTAGTGCTTAATAGACTAAGGAAACATTAGCTTTATTAACAATCTAAATGATTACCCAAAATACCTAAGCATGTCATCTGTATTAGTTCTAATAAAAACTTCAAAATGGCAGAACAAATCAAAAAATCATTTAGCATTTGTATTTACTTTCCCTCTGAATAAATCTTATCATGACAAACTCCCACCAAATAAAAATTTCACAAGAATTGGGTGTTAGCACATAGTGAGTGTGTGTCATTCCCAAAAGATGTTAACATACATTCTTAGAAATATTCCATAAGACATATTTGTCCCTAATTAACTCCTAAACTTTTGGAATAGCAGATGTTTAAATGACTGACTAAAATCAATAATAATTAATTGACAGTTAATATGACAAAAATTAGTAAAAAAACATTATTTATATAAAACTTACTATGGATAACAGGTCTTAAAAGTAAATAACTCAAAGACAGAATTAAGATAGAAATAGCTGTAAATATCTACCATAGTAATAGAGTAATACTGAAACTCATAACTTGTTTGTTATGTTATCACAAGTCATATATATTACTGAGCTCTTCCCCTGTCATAAAGTGCTAATATACTAAAAAACATGACTTTATAATAACTGAAAACATGACATCTGAAATATAAATAATATCTAAGATACAATAAGGAAATCAACATGTTAGATACAAAGTAATTATAGTTCAATCAAAATTATTCACACATATATTTGTTAGGATTTAGTATGGTATTTGAGTATCCTTACAGTTATTACAATTAGTCATAAGCATTTCCTGTAACTGTATAAGCCTATACTAAACACTTGCTAACTGCATAGGAAAGTTATTTGTAAAGATCTATTTATAAAAAAACTCCAGTATATTCACTAAAAATACTGGCTATAATTAACTGTTTACAAGAAAATTAACATTTCTGTATATATTTTATCACAGAATATAGTCACTATTATAAAAGGGAACCATGAATATGTTTGCAGACAGTGTAGCTCAACATTTTTGTAAAAGAAGCCTACTATGCTATATTAACCAATCAGAGACTTGACATTCACAATTAAGCTTGCATATACACATTAGATGTAATGTAATCTGATCTGCATGCATAGAATGCATGATGTCACGAGCTAAGTAAGAAAGCTTCACTTCTTAAATTTCGACCTGGCATTTTCCTGCCCAGCACACTACACAGTACAGTTTCCTGTCCTCACTATAACTGTATCACAAAGTCTGCTTATTTAGAGTAACAAATGTAAAGTTTAATTGTCAGATACTTCCAATCAGTAAATTAACATTCAATACACAAGAAATCACCTCCGGACATCACAAACCATACAACACACATAAAAAAAACAGTTTCATACAGTCTTTCCCATAACTAAACTCTATATAACCGGCAAATTTAGAACATCCGAAACAGTCATTTAAAAGCATTCTAAAAAAAAGAATACACCTCTCCCATTACATAAAAACTTTCAGATCCCAGCTAAAGCTTCTAATTAATAGGCAGAACAGTCCATACATTCATGTCATCATTCTTATTTTAAATACAAAGCCATTTTCTGAAGCAAGCACTTACCAGGAACACACAGGAAACATAACTTGTAACCATTTAAAAACATTGTGCCATAAAACATGCAAGCATATAACTGTCAGAGAGACCCAATTTATGTCAAAAGCCGACAAACAGCTTATTGTTCACACAGGTACCAATATTTATTCTGAAACAATCAGAAGTTACAAATATTAAAGAACTAGTTAATATATGCTAAATCATAGATATGTCCTGTTATCCCATGTATCTAAAACAGTTTTGATTATTTAATCTAAGCAGTGACTATGCCTGTGTAATATCTCAGAAGAACATTTAGCAGGGCAAAGGGCTATATATTATTTGAAATAAAGCATGTCATCTTAAGGTCATAAAAGCAAAGATAGCTTACTGTTCAATTATATCACTCAATAAACCAGTAATATTATACTAATATACTAAAAAGCATAAACAGTTATTTAATTTGTACATGAACAAAAAAGTATAGAAATGAAAAAAGCAAAAAGAGAAAGAAAAGCAATAAGAAAAATATTGTCATGACATACCTTACTTGAAAATTTAGCAACTATAAAACAAATTAAAGTCCAGATGCAGTAGATGCTATGAGATTTAGTGGGAACAGCAATCTCTGACTCAGTTTTTTGTTTTTTTCTTTTTAACATCAGTCCAAGAAGATTTATCAGTAACACTCTTCAGAGATGCAGATGCCCATTCCATATCTTCAGGTAAGGAAATAATGTTATTGTTTTTAATAAAGGCAGTGGCTTCCTCTAGGGCATTAAATGATCTCATTTCATTCTGATATAGAATTTTTATTTTGGCAGGAAAGACAAGCTGAGTTTGATGTTATTCTGCTTTAACAGTTTTATTAATGGCCAAGTTTTTCCTCTATTCCAAAACGCTGGTAGAATAGTCATTATCAAACCTAATTGGGTTTTGATTAAATTTTAATGGACTTTTCCTCCAGGCAGATTTTAGGACAAACTCCTTGTCCAAATAAGATAGAAACTTTATGACTATTGATCTGGGAGGAGTAGAGGAGGATGTTAACACTGGCTTTCCTAAAGCTCTATGAGCCCTTTCAATACTAAAGGGCAGACCCTCCTTTAAATCTAAAATATCTGGAATCCAGGTGTTCAGGAAAGAAATTATATCTTCTCCTTCAGCTCTCTCAGAGATGCCAACAATCCTTATATTTGACCTTCTCTCCCTGTTTTCCAGGTCATCCACTTTATTGAGAAGCCAAATTTTTTGTTTGATGAGGAAATCTTTCTGGGTGTCTTTTTCCTTCAGTCTTCCATCAAGATCATTCAGGGATGCTTCTGAGTGTGTTATTCTGGATTGATGCTGCTGTATAAGTTCCTTGAGAGAATCTGTTTGTTTCTGACAATTTCCTTGAGGTTTTGTAAATTCTCCTTAAAATCATCCATTTTTAGTGAGATTTCTTGTAGAGCAAATGTCACAAGCTGCATTTCTTTTTTTAAAGCCATGTCAGAATGAGAAGTCATCTCGACAAATGATATATTCTCCTTTATAATTTGACAGGAAAAAACTTTCCTAAGTTCAACAAAGTTACTAATAATATAGTTTATACTTTCATCTATCAATTCTAAGTATTTTTACTAAAATAAAATAAGTTATTTCCTGTTTTTTATACTAGTTTCATGGAGCTCTGAAAAACTGCTGCTATTAGTTGGCCATCTTGGCTCCACCCTCCATTTCTTCCTCCTTTTTAAACCCTGCAGTTAATATTGTTATCCCTCTCCCCATCATTATTTCATATTTACAATTCTAGCCCATACTGCTCTATGATCTGAAAACTCTGCCACTTGTACTTCCCACTGTTTCTTTCATGTTTTATAGTAAACTTTAAAATCAGTTTCAGTCCTAACCCCCTTTTATATGTGTATTCTTTTTTTCCTATGTTTAAATCTCCACATTTTATTAATTCCATTAACATCTTAATATCCTGTGTTATTTGTCTCTTTTCTTTCCTTAGGTTGCTGTTAAAATCTCCTACCTCCACTATTGACATATTTACTAACACAACTTGTTTGATTTTTTCTGTTTTCTTTCCATCATATTAGTATATGAATATCATACCTTTCCACCTCTTAGCACAAGGAATCTGGACAAAGCCATAAATAAGAGAGGGGTACAAAGCTTCACAAATTGGGACACATTTTAAATATTATTCTTATATACATAGAAAGTTGATAGAATAACACATTTTGCATCAGCATGAATTTTCTGAGAAATATGAATTTGGAAGCTCAAATGTCTGTCATTATTTTCAGACAACAGATTTGCCAAAAAAAAAAAAAAAAATATTTTATAAGGAAGAGATGAAAAATATGAGGCAGTAATTTGGATGTTTTAGTAAAATCTGGACAGTTAAAAGAGGTATGATCTCTATTAATCTTATAAATTTCATACGTCACTACTCTTCCTGGTATTGCTATTGTTACTTCCAAAATTCAAAATAAATTACTTTGTAAGAATTCCTATTCCAGAACATGTCTCATTTCCTACTGACCAAAACATATGTTTCCTCATATTGTTTTTTCCCTTTTCCTTCTTTGTTTCATCTAGTGATAGACAGCAAGCAAAAACATCAATTTTTTTTTATTTTTACACCATTCTACCCCCATATCTTTTATATTGTTCCTAATACTATTCACATTTAGTGTTAAAATTCCTGTATCATCCTTTTCTTTTTACGTGGTTGCTTCCAGATCTTATTTTCTTTTCCTTCTCCTAAGTCTCCCACCAATTGATGTTTCACTATCTTATTTTTGTTCTTCTGTCTCCATTTCTCCCTCTTCTTCCCCTTCTTGCTCTTCACATTCTAAAATTGCAATCAGTTATCTTAACTGTGTACTAATAACCTAACTTTGAACTTGTTTTTTTTTTCTCTAACTACCTCTTCCATGTTTAACTTTTCTTTCGTATCCCCTTTCCCCAAACCACTTTCTCTTTCAACACTTTCTGTTATAATAGTGTCTGTGTGTCTTTCTTCTGAAAGTTTTTCTTCATCTACCCTTTGTTTTTCTAATATGAGCCAGGCAAACCAGAAGTGTCCAAATTCATTAAACTTTCTACAAAAGACTTATTTATTTATTTATTTATTTATTTATTTATTTATTTATATTTTGCTGTGTCTCACCTCTTTTCACATTGCCCATACCTTTATTTCTTACAGTTTTGCACTGAATGATTTTTATCTCAATAGAAATAGCATGCTTTAAGTTGGCCTCACTACCTAACAAATCCTCTCTTACCATTCACAATTATTGTATTTGAAATATGTTGAATTTTTCCCATCCTTAACATCCATTGTTACCTACAGCTCCCAGCCTCCAGTCTATGCATTTCTTTCATCACATATTTTTTAACATTATGTACTTTACTATATAGTGAAAAAAAATGTTTTAACTGATGCTCATTCATATCTGATATGCTGACTTGCATATTTATTTTCCTTTTTAATTGCAATCCCAAACTCTGAAATAAATAATCTTTCCATGGTGATACTGTATTTCTTTTTTTCATTCTATATCATAAATATTTCCAAGTTAAAACTTTCAAATGTACTTCACAAAAAAAAAAAAACTCATCTCCCAAATGAATTAATGCACTTATATCTTACTAAACAGAAAAAATGCAGTTGTAGGCACTGTTCTCCAGTAACAATAAAGGTTTTCCTCTTAATAAAACGTGGAAACTCAATTTCAATAAATTCAAGGTCCAAGTCCAACAGACCACTAGGTAAAACGTTTCAAGACACCAATTTATTTGACAAAAAAAACAGATTAAGCGCTTTCATCTCCCATGTGGAGACTTCATCAGAATCTGTTACACATACAAATCTTCAGTTTAAATACATCTAAGTAAAACACACTTAATTAATCTTGACTTCTAATAGGCTGGCCATTAATTGACACTAATTAACATTGAGGTAATGCTGAACCAAACCTTTGGTAATTTACACTTGAATGTTAATACAAAGTTGTAGAGGTTCATAGGAATTCATGATCTTAACATTTCATAATTTTGTTTCCAACTTATATAAATGTTGTAAAATTAAATACAAGTAAAATCATCAAAGAAATTGTGACAGGAAATACTCATTTCTTATTAATACATTAGTTTGGTGTATAAATACCAATAAATATATAAAAATATAAAAAATATATATAAAATGTATGTAAAATATATATATAGTATAAAAATATTGTATGTTAAAACCACATTTATTCTTGTACCTTAAATAGTGTTAACAACTATATTTTAAGCTACACCCTTAATAAAAATAAAATATATTATATGTACATGCTCCATAATGACTGAATCTGAATATTTATTTATTTATTTATTTGTTTACATAAGTTACAATAGTTAACCATCTATCGATGTCTCTTTGGGTCATCAGCGAGAATCTTAAGGGCTGGGTTGATGGATATGTGGTCATTCAATCCATAATTTCCACATGCGTCCAACCTTAACTGCCAAACCATCTCCCTAAATTCCAGTTTGGTTTCCCAATCCCCCCTCTCTCTTGCTTCACCACCTCTTCCAATATCCAAAATTTAAAATCTGCATCTCTACATATCCGGGTATGTCTAAATAAGGCGTTGTTGTCGTTCATTTTGATAATATCTCTATTGTGTTCATATATACGTGCCCTTAAATTACGTTCAGTTTTCCCTATGTAGTATTTCAGACATTTCTTACAGTAACACAAATATACCACCCCTTTTGTGTAACAACTGTAGTATTTACTACCTATCAATTTCAAATTTATATTTGGTAGTTCCAATTCTTTAGTATCTGCCATAAAAACACATTGTGCACACCTACCACATCTAAAAGTACCATATTTACTACTTGCTCCACTTGGAATGTTTTTCTTTTTCTCAAGTATATTTTTCAAATTTCTGTTCTTCCTAAAAGCATATCTAAGTGGTAATTGGAAAACATCTGTCTTATTAGACATTTTACTAAACATTCCCCATGCATCGTTGATGCATTTTTTAATCCATCTGACACCATTAAAGTGTGTCAAAACCAAAAAAGGAAGTTTCTCTTCCTCATCTTTTCTGGTGCTAAACGTATTTTCTACCCCAATAGTACCTATGTGTTAGTAGGGGTTTGTATAATGTATCCAATCTATCTGTTACAACTGTTTTGTTTGATTCAATCATGTGGTCAGGATATCCCCTTTCCTTGAACATATTGTGTAGTATTTCCATTTCTTCCATCAGTTCTGTTTTGTCAGAAGTCATTCTAGCTACTCTAATCATTAGTCCTTTTATTATATTCATCTTTGAGTGGTAGGGATCGTCACTCTTAAAATGTAAAAAAGAATTCGAGTAACATTCCTTCCGAAAAAGTCTAGATTTGAATTTTTTTATTTATTCTATCTTTTGTCAATTTAACATCCAAATAATGGATTTCTTCTGAGTCTGAATCATAAGTAAACTCGAGAAATTCCGTACTCTGATTGATGTGTGTAATAAATTTATTAATTTCATCTTTGGGTCCGTCCCACAAAATAAATATATCGTCCAAGAATCTATAATAGCCTACAATATGTTTGTAAAAAGTAGAACTAAAGACAAAATGTTTTTCCCAGAATAACATTATAATGTTTGCGTAAATGGGGGCACAGACAGATCCCATGGCAACCCCATCTGTTTGGTGGTATAAATCTCCTTGAAAATAAATGTAGTTATACTTCAAAACAAGTTCCATATTTTCCATAACTAGCTTAAAATCATCAGCTGTAAGAATTTTCATGTCCACTATCATATTTTCAAACCATTCCAACCCAATTTGGTGTGGAATGACCGAAAATAAATCTCTCACATCAATTGTCAAAAAAACAATACCATCCCTGTACTGGGTGCCACCTATTTTAGATAAGCAATCCCATGAATCTATTAAAATGTGTGGAAATTTCTTATAAAATTCTTTTAGTTTAACATCCACAAAAATTGCAAGCGGTTGTGTTTTTGAACCTTGTGAGGACACAATTGGTCTTAAAGGTGGACTTTCTTTGTCCTTGTGCACCTTAGGTATACCAAATATTGCTGGAATAACTGGTTTTGTTACTCTTAAAAAATTGTATAATTCACTGTCTATTAGACCTTGTAGTAAATTGTCTTCTAAAATCATGTCTATTTTTCTGTAAGAAATATTCACTTCATTCCTAGATACTAGGCTATACCTACTATCTTTGTCCAGTATATCACATATTCTCTTAGTATAGTCCCATGTATCCATCAGCACTACCCCTCCACCTTTATCAGGTTTCATTATCCGCAAATTAACATTGTCACTTAATTGTTGTAGAGTACACATTTCATTCTTAGTCAAATTGTGTCCTGTGGGTAAATGTTTCTTGTATCCATCCCTTATTGTACCCATGACACATCTTTCAAAATTCAATATGTCTTGGTGTATTGGGGGGTTAAAAGTACTGGCTTTCTTGAGATTAGTTTTTTTGTATTTAGTATTCCTTTCTTTGAACATGTGAAATAAATTCAACTTCCTAGTGAATAGCCTGATATCTAATAGGATTTCATCAATCCCAGGTTTTTTAACTGGGACAAATGTGAAACCTTTTGTAAACAAATTGAAATGTTCTTGTTTTACCTCAACATCTGTGTAGTTATAAATAAAAAAATTGTCTTTAGATAAAATAACTACGTTAGACCCAACATTTCTCTCTATATTGTTTATACAATTCTCGTTGACATTAACACATTGTTGAGACATGGTAGTACAAATGTTACTGTCTATTGAATCTCCCTGACACCCCCCCTCCCCCTCCTCTGTGGTGGTACATAATAATTCCTCGTTGCTACTGCGTAAGATGGTTGTTGGTCTAAATTCCTTATCCTTTCGGACCTTCTCAGTCCCTGCTCCTCTAAAGGGGTCCCATTATTAATAGTTTGGTCTCCATACTGGTTATATGTTTGTTTGTATCCCCCATAATGGCCTTGGTGTTCACCAAACCCCATTTATGTTCCCCTGTTGTAACCTCCTTCCTCATTTTGGAAATTCCTTCTAAAATTCCTTTTGTCACAAAAATATGCTTTCCCCTCCCTGTATTCATTCAAGTCCCTATCCAATTTTCTTGTCTTCCTAACATGATTCTTTGAAATCACATTGTCCACATCATACATAGTTTTAAAATACATATTCTTGTATTCATCAACAGAAAATAAAAGGTCAGCATTAATTTCCTCATTCAATTTATCAATATTGCTTTTACATTCAAACATAACTTCTTCATTGTTTTTTATCATTGATCTAAGAATGGCCAGCCCACAATCATTTAAAATATTCACAATAGTTTTAAAAAATTCAGAATCCAGTACTATATTGTTAGGGAACTTGTTGATTCTAAGTCCCTTTGGTACTATCTTGTTATCTATACATTTCTTTAAATACCAATTATCCAATGCTAAACTTTTAAATTTTGTTAAATACTGTTTCAGAGTCTTACATTTGTCCTTGTATCCACCATTGTGAGTTCGCGTCTGTTCTTCCCTCGATTTAAATGTTCCAAAGGAATTGTCAAGCCATTTGTAAAGATCCACACTGGGATATTCTCGTTCAACGCTCTCCCTCTGCCTGGTGGTTCCTCCATTACCTCTACAAGCGTACGCTCCCTCACGACGCTCATGGTTGGACCGGAAGTGTTCGTTGTTAGTGTTCCCTGTGTTTCCTGGATCATTCTCACCTATCGGTGTATCGTGATTGCGTTCCCCTGTTCCTCTAGGTGAGCTCTGTGCACAGGGAATCTCATTAAAAGCTTCAGTCCCGTTGTTACTCCCCTGTAAGTAACTTTGAATTAATTTGATTAGTTTGTTGAGTAAACCACTACTCTCCATACTGCCAGGAATCCTCGATACCAGAAAAGCGCCAATTACAGCCACTAGTAACCGAAAAGCACACAACTTCCAAACAGAAAAAATGCAGTTGTAGGCGCTGTTCTCCAGTAACAATAAAGGTTTTCCTCTTAATAAAACGTGGAAACTCAATTTCAATAAATTCAAGGTCCAAGTCCAACAGACCACTAGGTAAAACGTTTCAAGACACCAATTTATTTGACAAAAAAAACAGAAACATCCATTTTTTTTATTTTTACACCATTCTACCCCCATATCTTTTATATTGTTCCTAATACTATTCACATTTAGTGTTAAAATTCCTGTATCATCCTTTTCTTTTTATGTGGTTGCTTCCAGATCTTATTTTCTTTTCCTTCTCCTAAGTCTCCCACCAATTGATGTTTCACTATCTTATTTTTGTTCTTCTGTCTCCATTTCTCCCTCTTCTTCCCCTTCTTGCTCTTCACATTCTAAAATTGCAATCAGTTATCTTAACTGTGTACTAATAACCTAACTTTGAACTTGTTTTTTTTTTTCTCTAACTACCTCTTCCATGTTTAACTTTTCTTTCGTATCCCCTTTCCCCAAACCACTTTCTCTTTCAACACTTTCTGTTATAATAGTTTCTGTGTGTCTTTCTTCTGAAAGTTTTTCTTCATCTACCCTTTGTTTTTCTAATATGAGCCAGGCAAACCAGAAGTGTCCAAATTCATTAAACTTTCTACAAAAGACTTATTTATTTATTTATTTATTTATTTATTTATTTATTTATCTTTTGCTGTGTCTCACCTCTTTTCACATTGCCCATACCTTTATTTCTTACAGTTTTGCACTGAATGATTTTTATCTCAATAGAAATAGCATGCTTTGAGTTGGCCTCACTACCTAACAAATCCTCTCTTACCATTCACAATTATTGTATTTGAAATATGTTGAATTTTTCCCATCCTTAACATCCATTGTTACCCACAACTCCCAGCCTCCAGACCATGCATTTCTTTCATCACATATTTTTTAACATTATGTACTTTACTATATAGTGAAAAAAAATGTTTTAACTGATGCTCATTCATATCTGATATGCTGACTTGCATATTTATTTTCCTTTTTAATTGCAATCCCAAACTCTGAAATAAATAATCTTTCCATGGTGATACTGTATTTCTTTTTTTCATTCTATATCATAAATATTTCCAAGTTAAAACTTTCAAATGTACTTCACAAAAAAAAAACTCATCTCCCAAATGAATTAATGCACTTATGTCTTACTATCCACAATATCATACCTGTTCAAACTGCTATGACTTTTACTTTTCTTTCCATACCACTGGTCATCTTCTCATGGCTATTGAGAAACTGCAACCGTTTATCCCATCTCAGTTCCTTCTTCCATTCATCCTTGCTTTGCTGCATCTGCAAAACTTCTTTCTTGTAACAAATGTCCGGTTGCAGAGGTAAACCCTGAAAACTGGCTTCTCCACCAGGTAAGAATGCCTGCATTGTTCTCCCTTCCCCAGCAGTTGTTTGTGTCTCCAAGCTCTCAGTTTCATCTTCCTGTAAGACTACCTCTACCATGTCACTGCATTGTGCTTCCACTCCCTCCTTTGTCTCCTCCTGGTCCATCAAATCTATCAGCATTTATATCTACACTCCTCCATTTTCCAGCTTTGTAACAATTATTTGATCTCCTTCTCCTTCCTTCAATAAGTTCTCTCCTGCTCCTCTCTCCATCTCTGCTGCATTCTCCTCCATGTTTGATTTCCTAGAACACAGTAGCAGCCCTCCAGCACTACACAGCAGCTCCAGAGTGCTCCACTTCCTTGCTTCTAAAAAAAGTTAGAGGAGGTTGCCTGGTGTCCTGGCCAAATTTCACATAATCAGTATGAATATCACCTTGGGTCTCCTCTGAAAAGAGGACACTGGCCTAGTAAGACTGACCTGGTCAACAAAAAGTATATATAAATAAATTATGGTTGCCACTGTATCTCAAGTTATTTCATTCCATCTTTGTACTCTACTTTAATGCATCAGAATCATTTAGTGGGTATGGTTATTTTATCTCTATTAACCTGTCGCTGTAAAACTATCTTTGATTTTTTCCATAGAATCATCATCAAGCCCCCTTTTTACAAGTCATGCTAGACAAAATGATTTTTTAACATCCACGTACATACCATGGCAGTAGTATTAGTCCCAGGCATCAAGCACAGCTTCTGGAACCCATTTACATGTTGACTCTTGTGCTTCAATTACTCTGATTTGCTCTCAGAGTAGCTCATGATCCTTTAAAAGTAGTTGTAAATGTTCAACAAAATAAATTAGCTAAACTGTATTTTTTCAGGCTTCTACAATTTAGTCTGAATGTTGACAGACACCCTTCTACATTCTTCCTGATGTGTCAAAGCTATCATTGTAATCAGTGATCTGCTAAGTGTCCACTCTTACTTCAAAGGAATTTTGACAGGCATTTAAACTGTGTTGCTATTCACTAGTGTCTGCAGTGGGTGGATGTGTGTTTTATTTTGAATACAGACAACATGTGCTGCAATTGTTTAAAAACATTTTCTTACAATGCAGCACAGATCAAAATAAGTATGGCTTTATGTTGTTGAATTTGGATCAATGTTTTTTTCTTTCTAACAAAGTGCTAGCTGGTTGCTCAGAAGCCACTTGTCTGATCAGTCTTGCATAAACACAGCTTCTTCCAATCTACTATCTGCCCTATTTTATGTTTCCCTACTCTATGTTTCTCCTATTTTTACAAACCTTAACAGCAGACTTACCAAAAATTTAGAGCAGTGCTTCAACAACATTGCAAAATTTGCTGCTTGTTGAGCACTAAAAAAATAAATACATGAATTTGGATTCTCTAACATCTTTATTACTCACAGTTAAAACTTACCCGTAATTTACATCAATCTCCTGACAAATGTCCATCCCTTGTTCACTTACTAAAATGATACATCCCCTGTAGACCTCTTCACTTCTCCAAAACAAACCTACTTTCACTCAAAAAATGCTAAAATATATGTGAAGACTCTGTATACTTCACATCCATATCCAAGATGTGGAGCTCCCTCCCTTCAACAATAAATATATTTGCTTAATTCAAACTTTCAACAGCAATCTAAAAATTACCTACATAAGACTTGGCTGTGTTCTTTCTCCTGCACACCTGGCTAAGTTTTATTTCTTTGCATCTCTTCCTTTTCCTTACATTAGATCTTTTACTCTAGTACACCTAACACTTCCTCAAGATAGCCTGATAGCCCTGTTCTCCTCTGCACTGAAAACATCACTGATACCTTTTTCCTCACACAGTATTCTTCTTGCATGTTGTTCTTCCTACAAACTTTCTTCTACCTCTTCCCTGCACTGCCTTCACTTTTTATCTCCTTTCATATCTTTACTACTTCTATTCCTATCTTGATATATCCTTTAAATGTTGGTTTAAATCCGGTATTATATTGTACATCTACTTCTAAAATTGCATTACGTCTGCCATATATTTTACGTCTAATTTTAAGGTTGCTTGCTTTATTTGTTCATACGTTCAGAGATTAGTACTACGCTAACTGCCCTTGAGGGCTATTTTAAGCCTAGCTTATTACCCCATGTGAGCATCAAACCCTGCACCTAGTGTCTGTAAGGTAAACCTCGTAACAGTTATGCTAACCTCCCAACTCCCCTTTTATCCACATTTGTAAATGTCGTATATACTTTATACTTCATTAAATTAAATTGCTATCATAACATACAATGTTTTATTTTCCTTTTTTCTGTGGCTTTTCTCCTCAGGACTCTACTGTAAAGGAGTTTTACATGACCCAGTTGAACTATCTCAGTTATCAAAGATTGGTGGATAGATAGATAAACAGATAGCTCCCTATTCAAATGCTGACAATTGAAATGCTGATTGCTGATAAGCTGAAAATAAGACTGAAAACACAGGAGAAGAGTGAATCTCAAAAATCACTCTTCTTTTTAAAACATTTATGGGGGGTGGTCAGCCCCCTTGCCCTGATCTTATATACACCAACTCCAAGATCACCATACCTCAGGAAAAAGGGAATATTCTGAGAAATGGCACCTCAGGCTTAGTATATGCAAGTTCTCTTTGCTATTCAGTCTCCACTTTTTGGGACTCACTCTAGCAGGTCGTGACATTTCAAATGGTTACCTAGATGGACAGATAAATAGATAGATTAAATTTCTTCTGTAGCAAATATGCCTTTGTGCATGGCATTTATCTGTTGGATTGGTAGCTATACTCGTGACTTGTTACACTGTAGACTGCCGCCACTCCATATAAACCATAGTCCTCGAGCAGGTTTTCTGCTTTGAGAATATTGCCACAATTTGTAAGATTATGACGCTTGCTGTTTTTTTGTAAAGAAATAGTTTTTTCATTTTAACAGTGGATTATGGGTGAGTTGTTACCATGTGTCATGTGTTCCATATTTTATTAGTATGGCATTTTGGTGATTTTTATTCACATGTCCTATGTGCTTACCAACTAGCTACTGTGCCCTGGTATGCTCTAGCAAGAAAACTAACCCAAGCTGCCACTGCCCACCCTACCTCTCATCTTCTCAAGGGAAAAACACTCTACATTTTTTGAGTGGATTCCCATTTCTAATTTCAAAAAGTGACTGCAATATGTGTTACCCAGTGGCTTTGAAATATTTCCATCTCCAGACATTAAGGGTCAGATTGCATTTACTCAAAGTTCTTAAGTTCATGTAATGCTTTTGCTAGCATTCTCAACAGCATTAGCATTACTTCCCCACAATCAGTTTTATATTCTGAACTCTTGAAACCATCAAACATCATTCTTATACCTATGACTAGAATTAAAGTGCTGCTTATATCCCACAAATCCATTCTCTGTTGTCTCACCTTTCCAAAATATTGGAGAAAGTTCTCTTCTTTCAACTTAAAAAGTGCATTTAGGAATAAGGTGTTCTAACATATAGCCCACATTCCAAAGGTTCCACCACTCTGAATTCTCTAAAAAATGATACAGTTCTAATCCATGTGCCAGTACAAAGTACCATTCTTTGAAGTAAGAGTGTAATTTGACTAAGTTTTGCAAAAAAAGGTCTACTTAATGAATTGCAGGCTCATGACATAGATGAAGAGATGATGCAGTCAGTTGAAACTACCTTGTGGATCAAACATCCAAGGTTAAAAATGGCAAAACCCTATCCCAATCACCCCATCAAACCTGTAGCTCCCCAGGGATCTCTACTGGGATTACTACTTTTCACCATTTTCATAAACACTGTATTGTATGTAAAGTCAACATGATACTGTATGCGGATTACCTAGCTTTTGGGGAGGCAGATAAGAGTCAGGGCTATAAAAATAGTCATCCAGTGACATGTTAAATTGAATCTCCCTTAAAGGACTGAGGTTTAAATTTCAGAAACTAACCTAATTCATGAGTCTTGATGCATTCAAGCTGCACTACTCCATTGCCTTAAAATTCTCTGTAACTGCTTCACCTGGAAACACCATGGAACAGGTCACTTTATTGATATACCTGGAAATTTGGCTTGACCCTTCTCCCACCTATAAATATCACTGTCTGGTAATTTCTATAATACACAAATGAAATAGTTGAATGACACTTGATTTTATATTAACTTCATGCATTCAATACACCAGTGACTTAGACAACATGAATAAGACTCTTTATATGCTGTAGTTCACAAGTCATAATCACAATAAATAAATTAAAACAACTAAAATGTGCACAATAGTATACAAACTCACTGAAACTGACAAAATAAGTCTTTTGGCTTTTCCTGGTTAGGGGTTGCCACAGCGGAACTCCGGTCCGCTAATGATTGGCGGTGGATTTTTACTGTGCTGAGTTGCCAGCCCGATGCCCAACCTTTAAAGAAGGCACACCCATTCACTCACGCATGTACACACCTACCTGCATGTCTTTAGACGTCACTTGACTGTGGGAAGTACATGCAGACTCAACACAGAAGGCGCTCCAGCTGAGAATCGAATGGGAGAACCTCTTGCTGTAAGGCGACTATACTAACCGCTGCACCTTCGCGGCCCCTGAACCTGACAAAATAATAAAAAAAAATATTTCAGTAAAACTGTGTAAGAACAATAGTATATTCTCCCCCAACCCTTTATGAACCACCAGAACATTGCCAGGAGACTCCAAGCATGATAGTATAAAACAGGCTTTGCATATAAGGATCATAAAACTCTAGGGAAAATAAAACTGCATTCAAAGTTGGGAGCATAGTGGTTATGTACCCTCAAGAGTTAGTACATCAAGAACCATATCCATTCAGCATTTGTAATCATTTTCAGTCAACTGACATGCCACATCAGTATATTATTTACACGATCAGAAAACAAATTACCCATAAGTTCCTTGGAAGGTAGCTAAAGAATCAAAAAAATAGACTCTGCTGATACCGATAAAGGCTGTCCCTCTTTAAAACTCTTCTATTCAGAAGGGTATAAATAACTCCACAGGCAAGCTCCAGCGACACAATTTAATTATTTGTTAAACAAAACAAAACAGTAAAATAATAAACAGCAGATTAAGCGCTTTCATCTCCACTGGAGACTTCATCAGAATCATCTGCTGAAAGTAACCGTCCATTTAATATACCTCATCATTAACTTTTCATTGCTCAACCAATTAGTTAATTAAATAAATAAATGTTAATTACGATGTGTCAGGTCACGTACACTTGGAGTCAAATGCATAAGCAATATTACATTTCCATATTGTATAACATTAAATACCACCTACAAATGTAAACATAAATGTCAGCATATATATGATGTTAAACCTATAAACAAATGTATTAATTAATAAATCCTAAAAAAGTAGTAAAATGTAGTAAAATTGTGCAACTGTAAAAGCCATACAACTATAAAAATAAAACCTTTTAAGTGCAGGCCAAAATACATTTTGTGCAAAACAAAAGCAATAAACTGTAATACCATGCATTACTATGGGGGGAAAAACACACTACCAAATTCCTAAAAGATACATATACATATTATTATAAAAATACATATAATTCAATAAATAATGAATTAATTATTAATATATGCCTTATACAATGTAATGTTAAAATATTAAAAATGTTAAAAAGTGTAAAAATTCATTAAATATTAACATTATATACTAATATTATTGTGGGGGAGGTAGTTAAGTTAAGATAGCTAAAGAGTTACTCATTGTTTAATAAAATAAAATGTTACAATCAATGTAGCTGTTAAAAACAATAGAGTCCTCCTGAGACAGGGAAGCACCTCATGGAATTCAAATTGAATCAGGTCAGACAACCTTCATCAAAAATTATGCTGGAGGATAGTACCAAAGAAGGGAAAATAATGCTCATTCACACATCTGAAGCTCAATTTTCTGGAGCAAGCATTCAAGTATGTATTGTTATTTAACTACCATTCTGAAGCTGTTAAAGGAATAAAGTTGAAACAGCTGCTCAAGTTCCACAAAAACATATCAGAAAGGGGTGATAAGGATCCTAATACCTCCTCCCCTTGCATAGAATTAGCAAAGTAGGGTCCAGCAACTGCCTCTCTTTTTTTTTTAATTGACAATGGATAATCCCTGCTTTAACTCCATCGGGTATTTTGGCAAATCATCACATGCTTTAATACTTGTTTCTCTCCATCTACAGCTTTTGACTTTGAACATGTGTATCTCCATCTCCACTGACTCTCTCTTTCTAAGTCTGTCTCTCACCCAACGGTGCTTCCAAGACATACCTTTGTTTTGGAGAGGGGGACTATACCTGACATCTATTTGTCTGGTTGCTATGACACTTGCCCATACAGTCTGAATAAGGTGAGGACCAATAATAGTGCAGCCATCACTCAAGTAGCCATTATTAGATTTCTGCTATACTCCCTAATATATGCCCTGGTGTACTGCATACATTTTTCTTGTGTGGAGAAGGAATAAGTGCAAAGAGGTGTCATAATTTGTTTCCACAAATGACATAGTCTCTTGGGCAACAATGCCGCCCACATTAGAGCAGATACTTCCCCACTAGGTCTCCAGTCTCTACAGTAAATGTGTTACCAGTTGACCTTTATGCCCCATAAGACTGTCCTTAATAGCCTATCTTGGAGGCATCAGCAGGCCATGAGTTTTTATTGTTTTACATCTCCAGCTGGATCCTTCAGTACTAGAACCACTAATCAGATCCAGACTATCTGGATACCAGTCAGGGTTCTATCCCTTTGTTCTTTGAAGCCATCCTTGTTTCCATGGTATACATGCAATGAAAATACCACTAAATATCTGTCTGCACGAAACCAGAATGCTCACATAATTCTATGAGCCCATCTACCTCTCGGGAGCATTAAAATAAAACCCCACCAGCAGTGTGCATTTATCCTCCCAGTTTGTCAGGTGGACACTGCAGCTCCAGTGTGCACACCCTTATTGTTCTTTCAGTTGATGATCTTCACCAGCTCCTCATAATTAAGCCCTTGTCCTGCTCTGTTATTCTAATTTGTGTAGTGTATAAGATGGGACTCCTGAACCTTTGCATTAGCTACACCATCCTCAAATGTTAAATGCACACACCATTCCGAGAAATCCCAAAAAGGAACCAATTCCTTTACTAAGGTCTTTGGTCACAGCTTCCAAGAAAGCCCATAGAGGAACCAACTCCTTTATTAAGGTGTTTGGACACAGCTACTACAAAGACAACACCTGCCAAATGATATATATAAGGGACACCTGCACAACGTGTTATGTTTTCCCCAGGACAATTTCATAGTATCCATTTAGATTTACCAAACAACTTGCCTAGTCGGGAAAATAGGCCAAATTGTTCACCTTTAATGTCAAGGTAGAGTCTTACATTTCAAAAATCACAGACAGACTACACATCCTAATACCTCCAGGCCACTACTTGTTGCAATCAGTTAGTCCCTCTTGATAGCTTATGGTAGACCTGTCCCATTTGATGCCTCAGCTGGTCATCTTTCTAAATCTATCTAAAGATTTTGTTTGTGAAGACAAAGTTCAACTCAAATTCTGGTGAGAATACAATCATCTGTGTAAAGCCAAATGTTTGTTAATGTGGCCTCAGCCCCCACCTCCATTCTTAAATATAGCAGTGACAGGGAATTTTAAAACTGGTTAAACTGGTTCAAAGATGCAACTGCTAATAAAATCAGAAAGAGGGAACTAGACACCCACATCTTGTGCCTATGGTAATTTTAAATGGGGGGGGGGGGGTGCAAGTGAATTCAAATGTACTCTAAAAGAGAAGTTGATGTGTAGGAGCAGGAAGAGATCCAGCAGAAGGCAATCTAGGCAGCTACCTATGGCCTCATTCTGGCAGGGGGGATATAAATGTGAAAAAAAAAAGCCTTGTAAAACACCTACATCTCCCAACCCAGATTATCTGATTACACTTTGCTTGGCTGCTCTGTTTTGCTCAAGTTCCATATCTATCAGTGACTGAAGTGCTCTATATTTGAGACAGTGAGATAGGCTTCCTCAGAACTAAAACATAAGTTATTATAGTGTGTTTTTTTTTTCTGGTTTTATGATGTGTGTGTGTGTGTGTGTGTGTGTGTGTGTGTGTGTGTGTGTGTGTGTGTGTGTGTGTGTGTGTGTGTGTGTGTGTGTGTGCGCATGCGTGTGTGTGTTTTCTACCTCAGAGTTGGACCATCTAAGGCTCAAGATTACTCTAATTTACTTACCAAAAGATATCTTTGGATCTGATTTATCTCATACATCTGAATCACTTACCCTGGACCTCTGAACCTCTGAGACCTAAAGGCTCATAAGACTCAAGATTAAACGGATGAATTCTGGTAATCCCAGTTTCATAGTTTATTCAGAAACTAGTAGTTAAGAGTTTCATAATTCTTTTTTTTTTTTTTTTTTTTTTTTGAAAATGCATGAAGCATTCTTTTCTGGCCCTGCTATTTTTTAACTTATTTGCTAGAAAGTGTTTGAGGTTAGGTAACTTGCTTAGATACAGTGTTGACAAACTGAAGTAGAAAGACTCAAACCTTGTACCCCTGACTACAGGAATCAGCTCAATAAGAGTTATCTGCACTGACTGTAAGATATTCATTAATGTCTTCATTTTCTGAATAAGTTATTGACAATTAAAATCACTGAGGTTTGCAATCAGTCAGTAATGCCAATCATTAGAGATGCAGTTCCTGTTGTTCTGTTAATGTTTTAATGACATTAGAGTAGTTTTCCTCTTATTTGTCTAAAATTTTGCAGAGTATCTCTGAGTTTGCTACCTATTTATGCCAAATCCTTTATTAACCTTCTCCCCCTTAAGAAATCACAGAGGATTACAGTCAGCCAACAATGCCAGCCATTAGAGTTTCATAGTCATTGTTCAAAAAAGGCATGCCCATGTATTAGCTATTGTTCTGTTAGCTTTGTAAGTGCTTGAGAGCTGTCTGGCATTTACAACTATGGAATGTAAACAAACTGCTTCTTGTAGTCAAAATATAAAGCTGCTGAATCCTTTCATCTACATTTGCTTACTGTGTGACTTTGTGTAAGTTGCTTAACCAGTCAGAACACCTGGCTCGCCCCTGAAAAGGGACACTTTGTTAAATGGGTTTACTTGGTTAAAAATACAGAACATAATGTTGAAAAGCTGTTTCTTTTTTTGGTCCTTCTCCCCATTATTTTTGTCTTTGTCCAGAATTCCTGAATAAACCTGTTGAGAGGTAGTTTAATGTGCTCTTTGTAAAATGTGTGGCTTTCTAGCAAACTGTTGTAGATTGCAGTCACTAAATAATGACAATCATGTGAGTTTCAGACTGTATAATTCAGAAAATGCCTACTAATGAAATATTTTTTATTCTAGCAAATTTCTATGTATATAAAATAAAATTCTGAAATATGTTCCTGGTTTTGAGCTAAGACGTTCTGAGGGCAAGCAGGAGTTGCAGTGGGTTGCACTGCATGGTTTAAACATCAGTGAGCTGTGATACATTTCTGGGCCATTATTTATGAATTTCATGTTCACTTGATCTCAATCAGATATCTGAGGTGTACAGTCATACAAGTAGCTTTATTTGATGAGTATGTATGCCTGTGTGTGTGTGTGTGTGTGTGTGTGTGTGTGTGTGTGTGTGTGTGTGTGTGTGTGTGTGTGTGTGTGTGTGTGTGTGTGTCTGTATGCAGGGGGCATAGTTCTCAACTCTCCTTGATATTTTCCTTCATATCTGTGGTCTGTTCCTCTAAAAATTTGTGGCTTTCTTGTAAAGTGCTGCAGACTGCAGTCTCTAAATGATAAAGATATGAGTTTCAAATACCATACCCTTCAGAAAATTCTTGCTAATGAAAACCTGCTGTCCTTGCAACTTTCTAAGTATGCAAGACCAATATTTTAAATATTCCTGATTTTTTTCTTTTGGTCTTTGATTTTTGAACTTGGAGTTTGGGAGGTTTTGTAGGGTACAATGGGGTGCATTGTATGGTTCTCACAACAAAAACCTAAAACATTCATCTTGGTCAATACTAATTTATTTGTTCATTCAATTTATCATCATATAAAAGACTGTAACTGATGATCATATGTGTGTGTGTGTGTGTGTGTGTGTGTGTGTGTGTGTGTGTGTGTGTGTGTGTGTGTGTGTGTGTGTGTGTGTCTGTGTGTGTGTTTATAAATAGTTCCTACATCCCACAATAATTATGGTTGAAAGGAAGGAATCAATTGTGGTAAAATGAGCCTCTCCATATGAGCCTTGATCTTTGAGTATGACCCTTGGTTTCCCTGATTTATTCAGCTAACAGCTGTCAGTCTAACTGTTGACAATGTTTTTTTTTATAATTTTGGCTTTGAATAAACTAGACAGCATGAAGTTTACAAGTTGAATGTTAATATTTTAATTAATTGTATTTTTAATTTATCTTGTTTTGTAGTCATACAGATGTGAAGTGCATTATGTCTGGACTGCAACAGATTGTCTGGCACTTAATGCAGATAAGTATGGTTATGAGCTGTTAATGAGCTTCTTTTAGTAATACAAGGTTTCGGTTCCAAAGCATTCATTTGTTTTCTGGGTGCTTCAAAATAATGTTCACTATATTTGTAAATATGTCTAGATTCAGTGCTACTCCATGAAAGCAGCCAGTGTAAGTCCACTTAGGCCAGGCTAAGTTGGCTTCAA
Source organism: Protopterus annectens (assembly GCF_019279795.1). Classification (NCBI taxonomy): domain Eukaryota; kingdom Metazoa; phylum Chordata; order Ceratodontiformes; family Protopteridae; genus Protopterus; species Protopterus annectens. The sequence goes on from NC_056725.1 coordinate 1,475,044,210, forward strand.
CTAAGCCTCCAACACCTGTGGTAAAATCTTAATGCCATAATTGATCATGAAATTGTGCAGTAGTTACATGCTTGTGTGACATCTTTTCCAGTTTTGGAAGAACTGTCATCACTTCTTATCATGATGTGCTCACTAAATCCATCACTCTTCCAGACCTTAACATAAAAGCCAAAAAAATCTTGCCTAGTTTTCTCTTCTCCAGTACTACCCTCCAGAATTCTAGGAAAATCCTATTATACAAGTGCAACTAACTCTGGCCAAGACCGCAATCCAAATTGTAGCGTGCTACAGATCCCCCACCATGCCCCAGGATTCCCACTCTTCATTTCTTGATACACTGGAAAATCTTAGGGTGCAACCCAACACCCTAATAATGGGCGATTTCAACTACCCCACCATTAACTGGGAAAACTACTCATGTACCAATTCTTTTGCTCATCGTTTTCTGGAATTCATAAATTCCAGTGCCTTGGATCAACTTATCCACACCCCAACCAGGGGCAGCAATATCCTAGACCTGGTCATTACCAACACGGGTGACCGGTGTTAAACACCAGAGGTCAATTCCTCGTTGGTCAGATCCGACGATAAGCTAATCACCCTAGACATCCACATCCCACCCCCACCCCCCATTAGGGAAACCACCATAAAAAATTTCTCCAAAGCCACCTTCACGCTTCTTAAGACAGAAGTGGAAACTTCATGACACCCATGCAGATGGACAATAGAGGCACGACTGTTGAATCCTACACAAATGCACTTTATAAGCACTTATGCGAGTGCATGGATCGTGCTATCCCTAATAGAACCAAGATGCTATCCTCCAAAAAAAGGAAGCTAATCTAGTGGTTCCTTGCCATAAAAAACTCTGCAACAGAAGAAAGAAACTGTTGCAAAAAGAGTAAAATCCCATGATTGGAGGGACTCCCTGGTCAGCCTCAGTAAGAAGCTGAGATCCCTCATAAAATCCACCAAAGCTAGTTATGAAAACAAAATTGCCACTGATTCTAAAGACAACCACAAAGCATTCTATAGCTATGTCAAGAATCTCAATGGCAACACTCAGATCTGCTCTGAGTTACAGCACAATGTCACTAAATATACAGAACCAACTGATATTACCAACATTCTGGCAGATAGATTCAGTGCTAACTTTACCCCCTCTCATCCACTAAAGGGCCCATCTCTATACCGGAAGAATGCAAAATTCCAGTAATTATGGCTGCACAGGTAAAAACCACACTCTCCAAAGCAAACAACACAGCATCCATGGGACCTGACAACATCCCAGGCTGCGTTCTACATGAACTACAGAATGAACTGGCACCCCACCTAAGTACCATGTTCAATCATAGCCTCACCTCATGCTTTGTGCCCACTGAATGGTGCACAGTGATGGTTATCTCACTCCACAAATTGGGAGTCACCATGGACCCCAGGAACTACCACCCCATTAGCCTGACGAGGCTGTCCTGCAAGGCCATGGAATGTATCATCATGGAACTTATAAACAATGACATTGGTAATCTCCAAACTCTGGTCCCCACCCAGTTCAGGTTTGTAAAAGGCAGATCATGTCTCCTAAACTTGATAGACTTCTTTGAAGCAGTCACCAAAGCCGTAGACAATGGGAAAGGTGGTTCACACAGCCTATCTAGATCTCACCGAGGCTTTCGACACCATCCCCCACTCTGGAATTATAGATAAACTCACTAAACTAAGTATAAATCCCTATGTCACAAGATGGGTTGCCAACTGGCTCACTGACAGAACCCACACTATGAAAGTAGCAGACTCCAAATCCGACATTAGACCAGTGACAAGTGGAGTACCACAGGGTTCAGTCCTGGGTCCTCTCCTGTTTGGTATCTACTTCTCTGAAGTACAGGCTAACACACAGAAGGTCTTTGGCTAATGAACTTCACAGATGACTGCAAACTAGGAGCCATAATCAAAACTTGTGGACATCCTACAAAAGGGCCTCACTGAGACAGATGCCTGTTGTCAAAGCCATGGCCTCAAGCTCAATGCCAAAAAAGTGCATTGTCATCCCCTTTGGTAAAAACTCTGTACCCATGAACTACCACATAGGCGTTAGTCTACTTAACACCAAAGGTATGATAAGAGACCTTGGGACACAGGTGGACAGTGATCTCTCCTTTGATAATCACATCACCACAGTAGTAAGGAAATCCTTCTATGTGGCACACCTCATCACAAAAGGTTTCTCATCCAGGAAAAAAGAGGTCATTGTTCCCCTCTACTCGTCACTCATTAGACCCATTATAGAGTACAACACCCCTTTTGGTATTTACCTCACAAGACATCTACAACAACTGGAAAAGCTGCAGAAATACCTCACAAAGAGGATTACAAACCTCAAACAGATGCTCTATGTACACCGTCTCAAAAAACTCCAGCTTTACTCTGTTGCATATCGCCTACTCATAGGCGATCTCTGCCTAACATACAAAGCTATGTCAAACCCAGAGCTGTTGGACATGCTTCACTTAAAGAAATCCCAATCCCACCGAGCTACATGCTCTAGGGACCTAAACCTTGTCACCAGAATAAGCAGAACATGCTGGAGGGATAGATTCCTGTCTCAGAGACTTCCCATACTCTGGAAAAAAACTACATATCTGTATCAAACAAAGCTCCTCATTAGCAGTCTTCAAGAACAATCTTGATGATTGGATGGGAAATAGGAAATTCACCCCGGGGATCACTTCTGTAGCTCTGCTCGACAGGGGCACAGGAAAATAATTTTCTTGGGTGGCAAAAGCCAGGGTATCTTTTTGGCTAGGCTTATATAGGCCCTAGGGCCAACACCCTAGTACCTACCAATGAACCTATGAATCCATACCAGGTGCCTCACCATGCTGAAGGCAATGTATTACTTCATGAATTTCTGCTGCTGTTGGGCATTATACCCAGTAGGAATAAGTACACAACTAACTCAAAAAATAAGCCAGTCTGGTGGAATTACAACATCAGTTGTCTATATAACAGATGGAAGAAAATCACGGTAGATTAAAGGTGCTCTAATCAAACTAAACAAAGAACTTAATGGAAAAACAAGGTCTACCAAAATGAAATTTGAGGTAAATTTGTTTTCCCAGGCCAAGAATTTCAAAGCCAGTACACAAATGTGTGCAGAGCTTATTGTTAATGGATCCACATATATAGGTTCATAGGTTGGTACTAGGCTATCTGCCCGAAGGCATTTATAAGCCTAGCCAGAATGTGTTGTCTTTCACCGCCCCCTTAGATTAGTTCCCTGTGCCTCTGTCCAGCAGAGCCACTGAAGTGATCCCCAAGGTAAACTTTCTGTTTCCCATCCACTCGACAAGGTTTCTTTTGAAGAGTGTTAGCGAGGAGCTCTGCCTAATGTAGATTGGGATCTTGTTCCAAAGCATATTGAGCCAGAAGACATAGCAAACCTACTGGCAAAGAAATGCAGACTGAACTTACCCCTCTCTCCTTTCCAGTCCATCCTCACCACAGAAAATGCCATCAAATATAACTCCCCGAATTATCACTTGGGAGCAGGTCTTCAATGCTCTCCCTAATGCCAAAAACACTGCATCAATGGGCCCTGACAATATCCCAGACTGTATTTTAAATAGCATGAAACATGACCTGTCAAGACCTCTGAAATCACTATTTAACTGGACACTCCAAGCAGGCTTTGTGCCTCACAAATGGAGGACAGCAACCATCATTCATCGACAGACCTTGGAAACTATAGACCCATAAGTTTCACTAGTTTCATATACAAAGCCATGGAAAGAATTATTATGGAAATGGTCAGTAATTACATGCGAAACCTCCAGATACTGGTCATAGCCCATTTTGGTTTCATCAAGGGTAGGTCATGCCTACTCAACTTGATGGTCTTCTTTGAGAAGGGCAAAAAAGTAATGGATGAGGGCAAAATAGTTCACGCTGCCTACATTGACCTGGCAAAGGCATTTGACACAATAAACCTGAGCATTGCTGACAAAATCAAGAGTTTAAGCATAACCCCTTTTGTTACATGGTAGATCGCCACCTGGCTCACAGACAGGAGCCAGGAAGATAGAAGTGGGGAGTCTGCCTCTACAAAGAGGCTAGTCACCAGTGGAGTCCCTCATGGATCATTATTGGGACCACTCCTTTTTGGCATTTTACATCATCTGAGAAAGTTTTAACCGTTTGTAGTTTTGCTATCATGTTTTGATATGTGGGCATTGATGTCACATGAGCTTGCCATTCCTTGCCAGAAGCATAGCTAGGGCTGTGTGAAGGGACAGCTGCCTTGTGTGCATAGTTTTAGGGTGCAAGATCAGCAGATGCTGATCAGTCTTCAGTGCATTTCAGTGCTTTACTGGCATTTAGAAATCAATGCTGGTAATGCATTTTTGGTCAGAACTGAAGCACTTGTAGACCTCTTCACTTCTCCAAAACAAACCTACTTTCACTCAAAAAATGCTAAAATATATGTGAAGACTCTGTATACTTCACATCCATATCCAAGATGTGGAGCTCCCTCCCTTCAACAATAAATATATTTGCTTAATTCAAACTTTCAACAGCAATCTAAAAATTACCTACATAAGACTTGGCTGTGTTCTTTCTCCTGCACACCTGGCTAAGTTTTATTTCTTTGCATCTCTTCCTTTTCCTTACATTAGATCTTTTACTCTAGTACACCTAACACTTCCTCAAGATAGCCTGATAGCCCTGTTCTCCTCTGCACTGAAAACATCACTGATACCTTTTTCCTCACACAGTATTCTTCTTGCATGTTGTTCTTCCTACAAACTTTCTTCTACCTCTTCCCTGCACTGCCTTCACTTTTTATCTCCTTTCATATCTTTACTACTTCTATTCCTATCTTGATATATCCTTTAAATGTTGGTTTAAATCCGGTATTATATTGTACATCTACTTCTAAAATTGCATTACGTCTGCCATATATTTTACGTCTAATTTTAAGGTTGCTTGCTTTATTTGTTCATACGTTCAGAGATTAGTACTACGCTAACTGCCCTTGAGGGCTATTTTAAGCCTAGCTTATTACCCCATGTGAGCATCAAACCCTGCACCTAGTGTCTGTAAGGTAAACCTCGTAACAGTTATGCTAACCTCCCAACTCCCCTTTTATCCACATTTGTAAATGTCGTATATACTTTATACTTCATTAAATTAAATTGCTATCATAACATACAATGTTTTATTTTCCTTTTTTCTGTGGCTTTTCTCCTCAGGACTCCACTGTAAAGGAGTTTTACATGACCCAGTTGAACTATCTCAGTTATCAAAGATTGGTGGATAGATAGATAAACAGATAGCTCCCTATTCAAATGCTGACAATTGAAATGCTGATTGCTGATAAGCTGAAAATAAGACTGAAAACACAGGAGAAGAGTGAATCTCGAAAATCACTCTTCTTTTTAAAACATTTATGGGGGGTGGTCAGCCCCCTTGCCCTGATCTTATATACACCAACTCCAAGATCACCATACCTCAGGAAAAAGGGAATATTCTGAGAAATGGCACCTCAGGCTTAGTATATGCAAGTTCTCTTTGCTATTCAGTCTCCACTTTTTGGGACTCACTCTAGCAGGTCGTGACATTTCAAATGGTTACCTAGATGGACAGATAAATAGATAGATTAAATTTCTTCTGTAGCAAATATGCCTTTGTGCATGGCATTTATCTGTTGGATTGGTAGCTATACTCGTGACTTGTTACACTGTAGACTGCCGCCACTCCATATAAACCATAGTCCTCGAGCAGGTTTTCTGCTTTGAGAATATTGCCACAATTTGTAAGATTATGACGCTTGCTGTTTTTTTGTAAAGAAATAGTTTTTTTCATTTTAACAGTGGATTATGGGTGAGTTGTTACCATGTGTCATGTGTTCCATATTTTATTAGTATGGCATTTTGGTGATTTTTATTCACATGTCCTATGTGCTTACCAACTAGCTACTGTGCCCTGGTATGCTCTAGCAAGAAAACTAACCCAAGCTGCCACTGCCCACCCTACCTCTCATCTTCTCAAGGGAAAAACACTCTACATTTTTTGAGTGGATTCCCATTTCTAATTTCAAAAAGTGACTGCAATATGTGTTACCCAGTGGCTTTGAAATATTTCCATCTCCAGACATTAAGGGTCAGATTGCATTTACTCAAAGTTCTTAAGTTCATGTAATGCTTTTGCTAGCATTCTCAACAGCATTAGCATTACTTCCCCACAATCAGTTTTATATTCTGAACTCTTGAAACCATCAAACATCATTCTTATACCTATGACTAGAATTAAAGTGCTGCTTATATCCCACAAATCCATTCTCTGTTGTCTCACCTTTCCAAAATATTGGAGAAAGTTCTCTTCTTTCAACTTAAAAAGTGCATTTAGGAATAAGGTATTCTAACATATAGCCCACATTCCAAAGGTTCCACCACTCTGAATTCTCTAAAAAATGATACAGTTCTAATCCATGTGCCAGTACAAAGTACCATTCTTTGAAGTAAGAGTGTAATTTGACTAAGTTTTGCAAAAAAAGGTCTACTTAATGAATTGCAGGCTCATGACATAGATGAAGAGATGATGCAGTCAGTTGAAACTACCTTGTGGATCAAACATCCAAGGTTAAAAATGGCAAAACCCTATCCCAATCACCCCATCAAACCTGTAGCTCCCCAGGGATCTCTACTGGGATTACTACTTTTCACCATTTTCATAAACACTGTATTGTATGTAAAGTCAACATGATACTGTATGCAGATTACCTAGCTTTTGGGGAGGCAGATAAGAGTCAGGGCTATAAAAATAGTCATCCAGTGACATGTTAAATTGAATCTCCCTTAAAGGACTGAGGTTTAAATTTCAGAAACTAACCTAATTCATGAGTCTTGATGCATTCAAGCTGCACTACTCCATTGCCTTAAAATTCTCTGTAACTGCTTCACCTGGAAACACCATGGAACAGGTCACTTTATTGATATACCTGGAAATTTGGCTTGACCCTTCTCCCACCTATAAATATCACTGTCTGGTAATTTCTATAATACACAAATGAAATAGTTGAATGACATTTGATTTTATATTAACTTCATGCATTCAATACACCAGTGACTTAGACAACATGAATAAGACTCTTTATATGCTGTAGTTCACAAGTCATAATCACAATAAATAAATTAAAACAACTAAAATGTGCACAATAGTATACAAACTCACTGAAACTGACAAAATAAGTCTTTTGGCTTTTCCTGGTTAGGGGTTGCCACAGCGGAACTCCGGTCCGCTAATGATTGGCGGTGGATTTTTACTGTGCTGAGTTGCCAGCCCGATGCCCAACCTTTAAAGAAGGCACACCCATTCACTCACGCATGTACACACCTACCTGCATGTCTTTAGACGTCACTTGACTGTGGGAAGTACATGCAGACTCAACACAGAAGGCGCTCCAGCTGAGAATCGAATGGGAGAACCTCTTGCTGTAAGGCGACTATACTAACCGCTGCACCTTCGCGGCCCCTGAACCTGACAAAATAATAAAAAAAAATATTTCAGTAAAACTGTGTAAGAACAATAGTATATTCTCCCCCAACCCTTTATGAACCACCAGAACATTGCCAGGAGACTCCAAGCATGATAGTATAAAACAGGCTTTGCATATAAGGATCATAAAACTCTAGGGAAAATAAAAACTGCATTCAAAGTTGGGAGCATAGTGGTTATGTACCCTCAAGAGTTAGTACATCAAGAACCATATCCATTCAGCATTTGTAATCATTTTCAGTCAACTGACATGCCACATCAGTATATTATTTACACGATCAGAAAACAAATTACCCATAAGTTCCTTGGAAGGTAGCTAAAGAATCAAAAAAATAGACTCTGCTGATACCGATAAAGGCTGTCCCTCTTTAAAACTCTTCTATTCAGAAGGGTATAAATAACTCCACAGGCAAGCTCCAGCGACACAATTTAATTATTTGTTAAACAAAACAAAACAGTAAAATAATAAACAGCAGATTAAGCGCTTTCATCTCCACTCGGGAGACTTCATCAGAATCATCTGCTGAAAGTAACCGTCCATTTAATATACCTCATCATTAACTTTTCATTGCTCAACCAATTAGTTAATTAAATAAATAAATGTTAATTACGATGTGTCAGGTCACGTACACTTGGAGTCAAATGCATAAGCAATATTACATTTCCATATTGTATAACATTAAATACCACCTACAAATGTAAACATAAATGTCAGCATATATATGATGTTAAACCTATAAACAAATGTATTAATTAATAAATCCTAAAAAAGTAGTAAAATGTAGTAAAATTGTGCAACTGTAAAAGCCATACAACTATAAAAATAAAACCTTTTAAGTGCAGGCCAAAATACATTTTGTGCAAAACAAAAGCAATAAACTGTAATACCATGCATTACTATGGGGGGAAAAACACACTACCAAATTCCTAAAAGATACATATACATATTATTATAAAAATACATATAATTCAATAAATAATGAATTAATTATTAATATATGCCTTATACAATGTAATGTTAAAATATTAAAAATGTTAAAAAGTGTAAAAATTCATTAAATATTAACATTATATACTAATATTATTGTGGGGGAGGTAGTTAAGTTAAGATAGCTAAAGAGTTACTCATTGTTTAATAAAATAAAATGTTACAATCAATGTAGCTGTTAAAAACAATAGAGTCCTCCTGAGACAGGGAAGCACCTCATGGAATTCAAATTGAATCAGGTCAGACAACCTTCATCAAAAATTATGCTGGAGGATAGTACCAAAGAAGGGAAAATAATGCTCATTCACACATCTGAAGCTCAATTTTCTGGAGCAAGCATTCAAGTATGTATTGTTATTTAACTACCATTCTGAAGCTGTTAAAGGAATAAAGTTGAAACAGCTGCTCAAGTTCCACAAAAACATATCAGAAAGGGGTGATAAGGATCCCAATACCTCCTCCCCTTGCATAGAATTAGCAAAGTAGGGTCCAGCAACTGCCTCTCTTTTTTTTTTAATTGACAATGGATAAGCCCTGCTTTAACTCCATCAGGTATTTTGGCAAATCATCACATGCTTTAATACTTGTTTCTCTCCATCTACAGCTTTTGACTTTGAACATGTGTATCTCCATCTCCACTGACTCTCTCTTTCTAAGTCTGTCTCTCACCCAACGGTGCTTCCAAGACATACCTTTGTTTTGGAGAGGGGACTATACCTGACATCTATTTGTCTGGTTGCTATGACACTTGCCCATACAGTCTGAATAAGGTGAGGACCAATAATAGTGCAGCCATCACTCAAGTAGCCATTATTAGATTTCTGCTATACTCCCTAATATATGCCCTGGTGTACTGCATACATTTTTCTTGTGTGGAGAAGGAATAAGTGCAAAGAGGTGTCATAATTTGTTTCCACAAATGACATAGTCTCTTGGGCAACAATGCCGCCCACATTAGAGCAGATACTTCCCCACTAGGTCTCCAGTCTCTACAGTAAATGTGTTACCAGTTGACCTTTATGCCCCATAAGACTGTCCTTAATAGCCTATCTTGGAGGCATCAGCAGGCCATGAGTTTTTATTGTTTTACATCTCCAGCTGGATCCTTCAGTACTAGAACCACTAATCAGATCCAGACTATCTGGATACCAGTCAGGGTTCTATCCCTTTGTTCTTTGAAGCCATCCTTGTTTCCATGGTATACATGCAATGAAAATACCACTAAATATCTGTCTGCACGAAACCAGAATGCTCACATAATTCTATGAGCCCATCTACCTCTCGGGAGCATTAAAATAAAACCCCACCAGCAGTGTGCATTTATCCTCCCAGTTTGTCAGGTGGACACTGCAGCTCCAGTGTGCACACCCTTATTGTTCTTTCAGTTGATGATCTTCACCAGCTCCTCATAATTAAGCCCTTGTCCTGCTCTGTTATTCTAATTTGTGTAGTGTATAAGATGGGACTCCTGAACCTTTGCATTAGCTACACCATCCTCAAATGTTAAATGCACACACCATTCCGAGAAATCCCAAAAAGGAACCAATTCCTTTACTAAGGTCTTTGGTCACAGCTTCCAAGAAAGCCCATAGAGGAACCAACTCCTTTATTAAGGTGTTTGGACACAGCTACTACAAAGACAACACCTGCCAAATGATATATATAAGGGACACCTGCACAACGTGTTATGTTTTTCCCAGGACAATTTCATAGTATCCATTTAGAATATAATGATGCATCATGATAGAATAAGTATCATAATATGCTGGGATAACCTAATGGTATGTGGTAGAGCCACCATTTAATGCTGTCCCTATATATATATATATATATATATATATATATATATATATATAAATTTAAAGAATCCCATTTACCAAACAACTTGCCTAGTCGGGAAAATAGGCCAAATTGTTCACCTTTAATGTCAAGGTAGAGTCTTACATTTCAAAAATCACAGACAGACTACACATCCTAGTACCTCCAGGCCACTACTTGTTGCAATCAGTTAGTCCCTCTTGATAGCTTATGGTAGACCTGTCCCATTTGATGCCTCAGCTGGTCATCTTTCTAAATCTATCTAAAGATTTTGTTTGTGAAGACAAAGTTCAACTCAAATTCTGGTGAGAATACAATCATCTGTGTAAAGCCAAATGTTTGTTAATGTGGCCTCAGCCCCCACCTCCATTCTTAAATATAGCAGTGACAGGGAATTTTAAAACTGGTTAAACTGGTTCAAAGATGCAACTGCTAATAAAATCAGAAAGAGGGAACTAGACACCCACATCTTGTGCCTATGGTAATTTTAAATGGGGGGGGGGGTGCAAGTGAATTCAAATGTACTCTAAAAGAGAAGTTGATGTGTAGGAGCAGGAAGAGATCCAGCAGAAGGCAATCTAGGCAGCTACCTATGGCCTCATTCTGGCAGGGGGGATATAAATGTGAAAAAAAAAAGCCTTGTAAAACACCTACATCTCCCAACCCAGATTATCTGATTACACTTTGCTTGGCTGCTCTGTTTTGCTCAAGTTCCATATCTATCAGTGACTGAAGTGCTCTATATTTGAGACAGTGAGATAGGCTTCCTCAGAACTAAAACATAAGTTATTATAGTGTGTTTTTTTTTTCTGGTTTTATGATGTGTGTGTGTGTGTGTGTGTGTGTGTGTGTGTGTGTGTGTGTGTGTGTGTGTGTGTGTGTGTGTGTGTGTGCGCATGCGTGTGTGTGTTTTCTACCTCAGAGTTGGACCATCTAAGGCTCAAGATTACTCTAATTTACTTACCAAAAGATATCTTTGGATCTGATTTATCTCATACATCTGAATCACTTACCCTGGACCTCTGAACCTCTGAGACCTAAAGGCTCATAAGACTCAAGATTAAACGGATGAATTCTGGTAATCCCAGTTTCATAGTTTATTCAGAAACTAGTAGTTAAGAGTTTCATAATTCTTTTTTTTTTTTTTTTTTTTTTTTGAAAATGCATGAAGCATTCTTTTCTGGCCCTGCTATTTTTAACTTATTTGCTAGAAAGTGTTTGAGGTTAGGTAACTTGCTTAGATACAGTGTTGACAAACTGAAGTAGAAAGACTCAAACCTTGTACCCTGACTACAGGAATCAGCTCAATAAGAGTTATCTGCACTGACTGTAAGATATTCATTAATGTCTTCATTTTCTGAATAAGTTATTGACAATTAAAATCACTGAGGTTTGCAATCAGTCAGTAATGCCAATCATTAGAGATGCAGTTCTTGTTGTTCTGTTAATGTTTTAATGACATTAGAGTAGTTTTCCTCTTATTTGTCTAAAATTTTGCAGAGTATCTCTGAGTTTGCTACCTATTTATGCCAAATCCTTTATTAACCTTCTCCCCCTTAAGAAATCACAGAGGATTACAGTCAGCCAACAATGCCAGCCATTAGAGTTTCATAGTCATTGTTCAAAAAAGGCATGCCCATGTATTAGCTATTGTTCTGTTAGCTTTGTAAGTGCTTGAGAGCTGTCTGGCATTTACAACTATGGAATGTAAACAAACTGCTTCTTGTAGTCAAAAATATAAAGCTGCTGAATCCTTTCATCTACATTTGCTTACTGTGTGACTTTGTGTAAGTTGCTTAACCAGTCAGAACACCTGGCTCGCCCCTGAAAAGGGACACTTTGTTAAATGGGTTTACTTGGTTAAAAATACAGAACATAATGTTGAAAAGCTGTTTCTTTCTTTGGTCCTTCTCCCCATTATTTTTGTCTTTGTCCAGAATTCCTGAATAAACCTGTTGAGAGGTAGTTTGATGTGCTCTTTGTAAAATGTGTGGCTTTCTAGCAAACTGTTGTAGATTGCAGTCACTAAATAATGACAATCATGTGAGTTTCAGACTGTATAATTCAGAAAATGCTTACTAATGAAATATTTTTTATTCTAGCAAATTTCTATGTATATAAAATAAAATTCTGAAATATGTTCCTGGTTTTGAGCTAAGACGTTCTGAGGGCAAGCAGGAGTTGCAGTGGGTTGCACTGCATGGTTTAAACATCAGTGAGCTGTGATACATTTCTGGGCCATTATTTATGAATTTCATGTTCACTTGATCTCAATCAGATATCTGAGGTGTACAGTCATACAAGTAGCTTTATTTGATGAGTATGTATGCCTGTGTGTGTGTGTGTGTGTGTGTGTGTGTGTGTGTGTGTGTGTGTGGGTGTGTGGGTGTGTGTGTGTGTGTGTGTGTGTGTGTCTATATGCAGGGGGCATAGTTCTCAACTCTCCTTGATATTTTCCTTCATATCTGTGGTCTGTTCCTCTAAAAATTTGTGGCTTTCTTGTAAAGTGCTGCAGACTGCAGTCTCTAAATGATAAAGATATGAGTTTCAAATACCATACCCTTCAGAAAATTCTTGCTAATGAAAACCTGCTGTCCTTGCAACTTTCTAGGTATGCAAGACCAATATTTTAAATATTCCTGATTTTTTTCTTTTGGTCTTTGATTTTTGAACTTGGAGTTTGGGAGGTTTTGTAGGGTACAATGGGGTGCATTGTATGGTTCTCGCAACGAAAACCTAAAACATTCATCTTGGTCAATACTAATTTATTTGTTCATTCAATTTATCATCATATAAAAGACTGTAACTGATGATCATATGTGTGTGTGTGTGTGTGTGTGTGTGTGTGTGTGTGTGTGTGTGTGTGTGTGTGTGTGTGTGTGTGTGTGTGTCTGTGTGTGTGTTTATAAATAGTTCCTACATCCCACAATAATTATGGTTGAAAGGAAGGAATCAATTGTGGTAAAATGAGCCTCTCCATATGAGCCTTGATCTTTGAGTATGACCCTTGGTTTCCCTGATTTATTCAGCTAACAGCTGTCAGTCTAACTGTTGACAATGTTTTTTATAATTTTGGCTTTGAATAAACTAGACAGCATGAAGTTTACAAGTTGAATGTTAATATTTTAATTAATTGTATTTTTAATTTATCTTGTTTTGTAGTCATACAGATGTGAAGTGCATTATGTCTGGACTGCAACAGATTGTCTGGCACTTAATGCAGATAAGTATGGTTATGAGCTGTTAATGAGCTTCTTTTAGTAATACAAGGTTTCGGTTCCAAAGCATTCATTTGTTTTCTGGGTGCTTCAAAATAATGTTCACTATATTTGTAAATATGTCTAGATTCAGTGCTACTCCATGAAAGCAGCCAGTGTAAGTCCACTTAGGCCAGGCAAAGTTGGCTTCAACTAAGCCTCCAACACCTGTGGTAAAATCTTAATGCCATAATTGATCATGAAATTGTGCAGTAGTTACATGCTTGTGTGACATCTTTTCCAGTTTTTGGAAGAACTGTCATCACTTCTTATCATGATGTGCTCACTAAATCCATCACTCTTCCAGACCTTAACATAAAAGCCAAAAAAATCTTGCCTAGTTTTCTCTTCTCCAGTACTACCCTCCAGAATTCTAGGAAAATCCTATTATACAAGTGCAACTAACTCTGGCCAAGACCGCAATCCAAATTGTAGCTTGCTACAGATCCCCCACCATGCCCCAGGATTCCCACTCTTCATTTCTTGATACACTGGAAAATCTTAGGGTGCAACCCAACACCCTAATAATGGGCGATTTCAACTACCCCACCATTAACTGGGAAAACTACTCATGTACCAATTCTTTTGCTCATCGTTTTCTGGAATTCATAAATTCCAGTGCCTTGGATCAACTTATCCACACCCCAACCAGGGGCAGCAATATCCTAGACCTGGTCATTACCAACATGGGTGACCGGTGTTAAACACCAGAGGTCAATTCCTCGTTGGTCAGATCCGACGATAAGCTAATCACCCTAGACATCCACATCCCACCCCCCCCCCCCATTAGGGAAACCACCATAAAAAATTTCTCCAAAGCCACCTTCACGCTTCTTAAGACAGAAGTGGAAACTTCATGACACCCATGCAGATGGACAATAGAGGCACGACTGTTGAATCCTACACAAATGCACTTTATAAGCACTTATGCGAGTGCATGGATCGTGCTATCCCTAATAGAACCAAGATGCTATCCTCCAAAAAAAGGAAGCTAATCTAGTGGTTCCTTGCCATAAAAAAACTCTACAACAGAAGAAAGAAACTGTTGCAAAAAAGAGTAAAATCCCATGATTGGAGGGACTTCCTGGTCAGCCTCAGTAAGAAGCTGAGATCCCTCATAAAATCCACCAAAGCTAGTTATGAAAACAAAATTGCCACTGATTCTAAAGACAACCACAAAGCATTCTATAGCTATGTCAAGAATCTCAATGGCAACACTCAGATCTGCTCTGAGTTACAGCACAATGTCACTAAATATACAGAACCAACTGATATTACCAACATTCTGGCAGATAGATTCAGTGCTAACTTTACCCCCTCTCATCCACTAAAGGGCCCATCTCTATACCGGAAGAATGCAAAATTCCAGTAATTATGGCTGCACAGGTAAAAACCACACTCTCCAAAGCAAACAACACAGCATCCATGGGACCTGACAACATCCCAGGCTGCGTTCTACATGAACTACAGAATGAACTGGCACCCCACCTAAGTACCATGTTCAATCATAGCCTCACCTCATGCTTTGTGCCCACTGAATGGTGCACAGTGATGGTTATCTCACTCCACAAATTGGGAGTCACCATGGACCCCAGGAACTACCACCCCATTAGCCTGATGAGGCTGTCCTGCAAGGCCATGGAACGTATCATCATGGAACTTATAAACAATGACATTGGTAATCTCCAAACTCTGGTCCCCACCCAGTTCAGGTTTGTAAAAGGCAGATCATGTCTCCTAAACTTGATAGACTTCTTTGAAGCAGTCACCAAAGCCGTAGACAATGGGAAAGGTGGTTCACACAGCCTATCTAGATCTCACCGAGGCTTTCGACACCATCCCCCACTCTGGAATTATAGATAAACTCACTAAACTAAGTATAAATCCCTATGTCACAAGATGGGTTGCCAACTGGCTCACTGACAGAACCCACACTATGAAAGTAGCAGACTCCAAATCCGACATTAGACCAGTGACAAGTGGAGTACCACAGGGTTCAGTCCTGGGTCCTCTCCTGTTTGGTATCTACTTCTCTGAAGTACAGGCTAACACACAGAAGGTCTTTGGCTAATGAACTTCACAGATTACTGCAAACTAGGAGCCATAATCAAAACTTGTGGACATCCTACAAAAGGGCCTCACTGAGACAGATGCCTGTTGTCAAAGCCATGGCCTCAAGCTCAATGCCAAAAAAGTGCATTGTCATCCCCTTTGGTAAAAACTCTGTACCCATGAACTACCACATAGGCGTTAGTCTACTTAACACCAAAGGTATGATAAGAGACCTTGGGACACAGGTGGACAGTGATCTCTCCTTTGATAATCACATCACCACAGTAGTAAGGAAATCCTTCTATGTGGCACACCTCATCACAAAAGGTTTCTCATCCAGGAAAAAAGAGGTCATTGTTCCCCTCTACTCGTTACTCATTAGACCCATTATAGAGTACAACACCCCTTTTGGTATTTACCTCACAAGACATCTACAACAACTGGAAAAGCTGCAGAAATACCTCACAAAGAGGATTACAAACCTCAAACAGATGCTCTATGCACACCGTCTCAAAAAACTCCAGCTTTACTCTGTTGCATATCGCCTACTCATAGGCGATCTCTGCCTAACATACAAAGCTATGTCAAACCCAGAGCTGTTGGACATGCTTCACTTAAAGAAATCCCAATCCCACCGAGCTACATGCTCTAGGGACCTAAACCTTGTCACCAGAATAAGCAGAACATGCTGGAGGGATAGATTCCTGTCCCAGAGACTTCCCATACTCTGGAAAAAACTACATATCTGTATCAAACAAAGCTCCTCATTAGCAGTCTTCAAGAACAATCTTGATGATTGGATGGGAAATAGGAAATTCACCCCGGGGATCACTTCTGTAGCTCTGCTCGACAGGGGCACAGGAAAATAATTTTCTTGGGTGGCAAAAGCCAGGGTATCTTTTTGGCTAGGCTTATATAGGCCCTAGGGCCAACACCCTAGTACCTACCAATGAACCTATGAATCCATACCAGGTGCCTCACCATGCTGAAGGCAATGTATTACTTCATGAATTTCTGCTGCTGTTGGGCATTATACCCAGTAGGAATAAGTACACAACTAACTCAAAAAATAAGCCAGTCTGGTGGAATTACAACATCAGTTGTCTATATAACAGATGGAAGAAAATCACGGTAGATTAAAGGTGCTCTAATCAAACTAAACAAAGAACTTAATGGAAAAACAAGGTCTACCAAAATGAAATTTGAGGTAAATTTGTTTTCCCAGGCCAAGGATTTCAAAGCCAGTACACAAATGTGTGCAGAGCTTATTGTTAATGGATCCACATATATAGGTTCATAGGTTGGTACTAGGCTATCTGCCCGAAGGCATTTATAAGCCTAGCCAGAATGTGTTGGCTTTCACCGCCCCCTTAGATTAGTTCCCTGTGCCTCTGTCCAGCAGAGCCACTGAAGTGATCCCCGAGGTAAACTTTCTGTTTCCCATCCACTCGACAAGGTTTCTTTTGAAGAGTGTTAGCGAGGAGCTCTGCCTAATGTAGATTGGGATCTTGTTCCAAAGCATATTGAGCCAGAAGACATAGCAAACCTACTGGCAAAGAAATGCAGACTGAACTTACCCCTCTCTCCTTTCCAGTCCATCCTCACCACAGAAAATGCCATCAAATATAACTCCCCGAATTATCACTTGGGAGCAGGTCTTCAATGCTCTCCCTAATGCCAAAAACACTGCATCAATGGGCCCTGACAATATCCCAGACTGTATTTTAAATAGCATGAAACATGACCTGTCAAGACCTCTGAAATCACTATTTAACTGGACACTCCAAGCAGGCTTTGTGCCTCACAAATGGAGGACAGCAACCATCATTCATCGACAGACCTTGGAAACTATAGACCCATAAGTTTCACTAGTTTCATATACAAAGCCATGGAAAGAATTATTATGGAAATGGTCAGTAATTACATGCGAAACCTCCAGATACTGGTCATAGCCCATTTTGGTTTCATCAAGGGTAGGTCATGCCTACTCAACTTGATGGTCTTCTTTGAGAAGGGCAAAAAAGTAATGGATGAGGGCAAAATAGTTCACGCTGCCTACATTGACCTGGCAAAGGCATTTGACACAATAAACCTGAGCATTGCTGACAAAATCAAGAGTTTAAGCATAACCCCTTTTGTTACATGGTAGATCGCCACCTGGCTCACAGACAGGAGCCAGGAAGATAGAAGTGGGGAGTCTGCCTCTACAAAGAGGCTAGTCACCAGTGGAGTCCCTCATGGATCATTATTGGGACCACTCCTTTTTGGCATTTTACATCATCTGAGAAAGTTTTAACCATTTGTAGTTTTGCTATCATGTTTTGATATGTGGGCATTGATGTCACACGAGCTTGCCATTCCTTGCCAGAAGCATAGCTAGGGCTGTGTGAAGGGACAGCTGCCTTGTGTGCATAGTTTTAGGGTGCAAGATCAGCAGATGCTGATCAGTCTTCAGTGCATTTCAGTGCTTTACTGGCATTTAGAAATCAATGCTGGTAATGCATTTTTGGTCAGAACTGAAGCACTTTATCATACCATGTTTGGCATAAACCATTCATAGCAAGCAGTTTGCTACAGATTAAAAGGAAAGAAGAGCTTTATTTTTGCTTTCTCTTTGTCATTTTTTTCTTAACTTAAAGTTGAGGGGGTGCCTGAGCAGGAGGTAGCAGTGGGTACCAGAATAATTAACTGCACCTCTGTCCTTTGATCTTGAAGTAAAATGATGTTGTAATTCTTTTCTGACAATGAACCATTTGTAATCTGTGACAGGTCAGTGGCATGTGTCTCAATTCCTTTGATTTCTACCAACTGTTTTTTTTTTATTTTCCTGATCTACAAAGTGCAAGGCCTCATAAGATTTGAGAGATATGGTCATTTTTCTGCAAGGCCAGTCTGAATGTAACCACAAAACATAAATAACATTCCAAATCACATGCTTTTCCAAAGGAAACAAATTCCTTCTTCTCTTAGTACAGGTTTGTATAGTAGTCAGGAGTAATTCTCACTGTCATACTATTCCTGACCAACCTTCAGTCAGATAGTCAAGATTTAAAGAACACTACATTCTTATCCCCATAGTACAAGAATGTTACTGTGAAATGCATCACATTACTGTTTTACATAACCCAGTATCTTGTTTTATGGGAGAAATGTCTTATGTTCTTTCAGTAATCACATGCTCTGCCTTCACCAAAACGTCTTTATCCATGACAGTCAGAAGTCTAGATATTTAACTCCATCTGACAGACCCAAAAATGTTAAGTTGCAGCAGTATGTGTGATTCTCCTGTTTATCTGGTGTTGCAGTCCTTCTATCTAGTAGGCCTTCCAGAAACTACATGCAGTAATTCTGCTTATGGATTGATCCTTCAAGGAAGTTGATAAGTGCCTTGCACTACACTATAATTCCCAACAAAGCTTTCTAGGTGCACTCCTATGGTTGTATAATTTACTTTGTATCCAGAAACACAGTTATTAACATAGTAAGCCTGCATGAAATATCTTTCACATTCAAGTACATAGAGCTAACTACATGGAAGACGATGGGCTCACTGTACATGCTACACACTTGTTAGCAGTCTTCCAGGTGATTTGCCACAATGTTAACAGATGGCTACAAAAGTTGTGTTGCAGCACAGTAATGCCATCAGTAATGAAGCAACATGTTCACACAAGTCTTCCCACACATAGTTTGGATGATTTGTAAAGTAATCTGCTTATAGCTAAACTTGTAGGGCTTAGTACACTGAGCACACATTGACTAACTAGGTGGCCACCATGTTTAGTGGTGATGTGATTCCCTCAAGCAGAAATAATCAAAATGGACCCTGTATAAAAACTTGCTACTCAATGTTTGATTCCCTTACCAAGGTACAAAAATTCTTATTCCCACTCTGTAGTATGGACGCCATCTTGCAGTTGGGATAACAGCATCAAATTAACAGGGAATAGCAATGAAACATGTTCACACACGTTTCCTACAAACAGTTTTGCCAATTTGCCAAGTGACCTGCTCATTGCTGAAGTTGTGAGGATCACAAATGTCTTACCTTAGAAAGGTGTCAGAGCTTGCCAATCTTTCTGCAGGACATGTTTTAATAATTGCTAGCCTTATGTACAAACCATTGCATTGAGGCCATCACCCTGCCTTTCTAATATGCTTCCTTTAGTACTAAGTTATCCCAGAACCTTGCACTCCTCTTCTATAATTTCCCTCACACCCTTCCCACATCACGCACTCATGTCTTGTACCAGTCATGTATTTACAAACTTTGAATCCAGTGGCTGAAAGTCAGCCTCAGTCTCTACACATGAAGCAAAACCCCAAAATATTCTCTTTAAAATTAAAATCTTATTCATTTATTCTTAGAAGCTATATGCCAAAGCTCCTCTGGAGGTATGTAATCAAAGTTCCTCATGCTTTTTCTGACTACTCTAGTAACATATACATCTGTCAGTTGATAAGCATATCAAACCCATTATTATAAAATCAAATTAAACACTGGGTTTACTTTCTCAGAAAAAAAATATTACAGATCCCATACCACAACTACCACCATTAGCAGGGCTCATTTACGTTCAGCCCTATTTTTATGCTGTGAACCTTCTCATTAATCTGCACACCAGCCAATGTTTACCAAGTCAGAATTACATACCACCACACAGATAGATCTGCTTCCAGTCACTAAGCTAGGACACACCCTAGCACCTCTATCAAAACTGTGCATTGAGTCAGACTTAATCAATGTCTGAAAATGATTTATTTGAATGTAACTCACAGCATCTTTCATAGTCCCAAAATATCTTTGGCTATTGTTAGTGCACATTATACATTGCTGTATTACTTGCTTTCCTAAGCTTCATTTTATTGTGACTCCAGAGTCTGGTAATCAACATGGTGATGCCTCCTACAGTTACATAATGTTTAACACTGGTACACCCTCTCCCTAATATATATGATGTCTTCTCCATTCCTATATTCCAGAAGGTTATCACTGTATACCTGGATGCATCTCAGATCAGTGCTTGATCAAGGGGTGGTATCTAATTCTGTCTGTGGTCACCTTCTATATATATATATATGTATATATATATAGAGAGAGAGAGAGCATAGTTCTATAATTTGACCTAATCTTGTCTTCAGTAATCAAACACCAGGCTTTGTGCTTGCAAAGTAAGTTTACTCATATGCTTTGGCCAAACCATTGACTGAAAAAATACCACAATTGTTACTTTTTATTTTGCTTTTGTGCTATATCAGCAATTCCATTATCCTAGTCAATGCTGTGGAGCTTTTCTTACTATGCTGCTGATGAAAATTTGTTAAGCCCAGTCAGACTTTTCAAGTCAAGAAGCAAATACTGATGCAGTGCAGCAAAGCCTATGTGCCCAGGACAGGTACTGCATGCATACTGATTGTCAAAGTTAAGGGTTGCACTAAAATAGAGATGTAAGGCACTGCAGACCATGCACAATGCATGATATCAGTGCTTGGGAGTGAACACTGCATTACAGTGGTACATGGTGCAGGACAGCGAGGACCCCATAGGTATACAGCATGAATAGCCATCAATGTGCCAAACAGAACATATTTGAATGATGTTTACTCAAAGTATAATTCTGAAAATATCTTTCAGCAATATTTGAGGTTTACCTTTTTCCCACTGTTGTGTGATTTTAGGGTTGATAGATATATATATATATATATATATATATATATATATATATATATATATATATATATATATTTATATAAACTAGGGTGCATGGGGGCCTTTCCTGTGCTAGAAAAGCTTTGTTTTATGATCACCAAAAGTGATTTTCAGCTATTTTTCTACCGAATGGCACTCAATTAAAATGCTTTGAGTAGATTGACATGAATCCGTATAGTCATCAGACACTATTCTGTCAGATCTATTTCATGTTCACCAACCTAATGGTATTATAAACATTCACTCAAGAGATCTTAACTTATTCTGTAAATTAAATATAACATGTTGGAGGGATAGGTGTGTAACACAGAGAATACTGCTTCTGTGGAATCAACTTTCTAACCACATAAAGCAAAGTTCTTCTCTTACTCTATTCAAATGTAATTTGGATGAATGGATGGATAGGCAACTGTAAATGTTGCCCCCCCTCCCGCTTAGCACCTCTGTTTGTCATGTATAGGGGAAATATGTAAATGTCACAACATATCCTTTTTAAGCCCATCTCTTATTTGTATGTAAAATATAAGGACTAAAAACTAACATGGGAATGTGAGGCTAAGGTTAAAATCCTCACAGATGAATAGCCTGGTAAGTGCCCTTGAACCTATAGTGCATGTATTTCCTATTTCATACAAGTTTAATGCATGACAGACATACATGTGTGTATGCATCTCTCTCTCTCTCTCTCTCTATATATATATATATATATATATATATATCTACACACACACACACACACACACATATATATATATATATATATATATATATATATATATATATATATTATATATATATATATATATATATATATATATATATACATACACACACACACACACACACACACACACACATAAAAAACATATATGCGGGGGGGGGGGTGACGGCTGGCTTGCCCACCTGCAAAAAGCTTCTTGGAGCATGTATAGTAGGATATTGACATTTCCTTTTTCAAGGTAATGTGGTTTACCTTTTGGATGTTAGCATTCATTTTTGTTGACTAAACAAAGGTACATTATATATATATATATATATATATATATATATATATATATATATATATAGAGCAATAAAAATGAGAACAACTACACCCAGCCAGGTAAATGCTGTGTTGAGAAACTCACGAAATGTAAGAAAAACAGCAAAAATTCCAACAACAGCAACCATGTGATAATTATACTATCCTAAGCTTAAGACAAGTCCAAAAACGTCATTCAAAGTTGTTAAAAATCAAAAATATCCTTCAGTAATAAAGCAGAAGATCCAAGGTACTTCACAAACACGAAAATTTATTGTGCACTCAGTCGGTGGTTAGCGCTTTCACAAAATGCTTCATCAGACCATAACTGACCAAGTGAAAAATCACATTTAAAACCTGTATCAACCTATCATGACTCTCCTAAACTACAGCATCACTTCCTGAATTAAATCAGGAAGTTCATTTATTTAAAGAGCTAGCATTCATTAAATAGTCTACCAACATGACAGTTCACAGACAAAACATCACAGATTCATGCTTAAAAATTCTTTGTAAACTTCCCTCCTAATGTTATAAACCATAACCATAGGAGCATCATTAAAATTCAAATTTTAAAATTATTAAAAAATGTAGTTAAAAAAGTGTTAGCTATAACTAGCGATCATAAACATTGCTCTATATCATCACACGAAGGAGATATAAAGACCTGAGCAATAAATAAAACATATAAAACCTAACAACGAAACTAGAAGCTGTTGACTAGCACAAAGTGGACATATCACCTCTAACTACACCTTAATCCAACGTGTGAGCTTCTAGTAACTTAATTCAAACACTCCGAGACGTTGCAAACTGTCAAAAAAAAATTTTTTAAAAAAGAACGATAACGTCTTTCCTTTCTTACATTCACTCAAGCTACACAAATATTCCCTAAATAAATCTACCTACATTTCAAGAAAAAGAAACACATAACTATAGTAAAATAAACAAACCTATCCTACTCACAACCAAAGGACCGACAAAACAAATTCGTCTGTGCAGTTCAACAGCTCAAATTGAACTACAATAAACGAGCGTTAACGCTAATCCATCGCACCATACCAAAATCAAAACTAACAAATTACGTACCACATTATCCACAACACAGAGCTCAACGTTATTCATGTATAACTAATCAACACTAACATTTCCAACAAAGAATCTACCTACATCTAAAAGCATGGGAATGCATTGCTACGATCATGAAAACAAAACTGTCCAACCTACAATCAAGCAACCAACAATACTTACTCGTCAGTAGAAGTTAAAGGCTCAAATTGATGAAAATCAAAGCTGTAATAGGTGAGTAATAACACTGAATCCATAGCTCCACACAAGAGTCACAAAGGAGCTAACAAAAAAGCATACCACATTAAAACTCAATACGGTGCTCAACGCTGATGACTGCTGAGCTGCTAGATTCCGCCCAATTGACAAGAAGAGCTAACAAAGAGCATGCCACATAGAACTAACTACAGAACTCAGCGTTGTTAGCTGCTAAACTGCTAGACCCCACCCATATCACAAGAAGACATCGCTAATAACCAACGTTAAGGTGTCAAAACATTCTAAAGATGACTAATCAAAAGCAAAACCAGTATTGCATATAGACAGATGATAAACAAATAGGAATCAATGTGAGGGAATAAATAACAATCACAAGAAGTCAGAAAAAATAAAAACGACAATTACTGACTTCTCTAATGCAAACAAGCATCTTTCATAAACATAAATAGCTCAATCAGCTAATACAAACAGTGCAACCAGTATCTCATAACCAACATAGTTAAGAGCTTCCCACGTACAACATAATATTATTATTTCTTAAAAAATTTTTATATATTTTAAAACAAAATTTTTATAACTAATAATAATAAAAAATATATCAAAACTATCTATTAAATATTAATTTACAAAAATCAATATTTAACACTAATATAAGACCTGTCACTTGTTGAACAGTCAAATAATATAACACTAAAAAACATATAACAAACATAATTACCTCACCCTAAGACTTTTAGAGCATAGAATAGGCTTAATAGACATCCTATCATTCAGGCCTCTACCAAAATCTGCTCTCAAACGAATGATCCATTTCAGTTCCTTCTCCTCAGTGATGTTAGTAACATTCCCCCGTCTGACATTGGGTGTAATGGTTTCAATGACCATAAACTCAAACGAATGAGTGGGACCAGTGGTCATTACATGTTTCGCTAAAGCATTTGTGCTAACACCAGTTCTGATGTTATAAAGGTGTTCTCTAATTCGATTCTTCAGCAACCTATCTGTTTTTCCTATATAGAACGAGTGACACTCAACGCATGTGGCTAAATAAACCACATGCTGAGTTACACAACTGGCCACACAATTAAATTTAAATTTCTTGCCAGTATCAGGATGCACAAAGATATTTGATTTCCTGATATGAGCACAATAATTACAAGCTCCACTTGGAGACGTCCCTTCTGCACCCACAACCTCTCTGTTGTAAGATGAACCACATAACATCCTTCTAATATTCTTCCTGTTTTTATATCTAAACTTGGGTTTATTTCCTACAACTTCCACTATCAGTGGATCAGTAAGTAGGATACCCCAGTGCTTTTCAAAGATGTTATAAATCTTGTCTCTGTCCTTGGTAAAAAACATAGGTATTCTAACGTCAGTGTTCATGTTAATAACTGACACAGGTTTATTCTCTATTTGATTCGAGAAATAGGGTTGAGCTCTATTCTTCCTCAAATGATTAATATCAGAAAGTCCTGAGCTAAGGTCATAAGGGGTATATCCCCTGTTGGATAATCTATCCTTCAAATTCCCAATTTCACTTTCAAAACCTAGATCTGTATTATTCAACCTAGAGACATGCATAGCCTGGCCTCTAACAACATTCTTGAAAACATAATTGGGATGCATACTATTCCGGTGAAGTATAGTATTCCTATAACAATATTTCCTATGTATCCCAGTATCAAAATAACTTTGACTTGCACTGGTCCTCTCAACACATACATCTAGGAAGTTGACCTTCTTCTTAGAGAAGGTCATAGTAAATTTCAGATAACTGGTGGTTTGATTCATCTGTTCAAAAAACATTCCTAGTAATTCAAGACTTCCATCCCATAATAGAAAAACGTCATAGACAAAACGCTTATAGAACTTAACATTCTTCTTATATAAATCCATCTTATATAAGACATCTTCTTCCCACAGTGCGAGAAACATGTTGGCGTAGCTGTTGGCACAAGATGTGCCCATGGCCACGCCATCGCACTGTAGGAAGACGGTGTCCTCAAACATGAACACATAGTTTTTTTTTCAAGAACTATTTTCAAGAACAAACATATCAGATCTCTAAGTCTTTCATCATAAGTGCTATATCTGTCAAGGTAACTTTTGATGTAACTAATACCTTCAACATTGGGAATCACAGTAAACAATGACTGTATATCAAATGTTACCATTAATAATTCATTTCTATCATTACTAATAGTAGTGCTCAGCACAAACAATTCCTTCAAAAACTGTTGGGAATCTTTCAAAATGTTGATATTACTATTAATCAGAGGTCTTAAATGTTTCTCAATAAAAACAGAGAAAGGTTCGGTGCACCAGCCTCTCCCTGAGACTATTGGTCTCATGGGTGGGTTAGTGCTATGTTTATGGATTTTTGGTAAGCCATTAATAACCGGAATAATAGGATTCTCAACATAGAAAAACTTAAACATATCCCTCGTAATGGTGTTGGATTCAACTAGGCCATTCAACACTTTCTTAATATTATTAACCTTAAACTCAATGGCAGACCTATCTATTATCCTGTAAAATCTCACATCACGTAACATCTCAAACATCGACACCTTATATGCATCCATATTCATTAGCACAATAAGTCCACCTTTATCTGCTGGACGTACGATCACATTGGAATCTAATTGTAATCTCTTTAGTGCCTCACGTTCCCTATAATTTAAATTGCATCTAACAGATGATGTATTATTACATTCAACATTAAAATATTTGTGCATATCATCTTCAACCATTTTATCAAATGCATGTATTAGGGGGTGTTGACATGGCATATAAGTGCTAGATCTTTTAAAAGTATTGTGATTTTTATAAGTCTCTTTGCCCATTTCTACCTTTAACAAAACATTCCTAGTAAAGGTCTTAAGGTCAATAATTAAATCAGTGAGTTGACTGTTCGTGGTTGGTATGAACCCCAGCCCTTTATTAAGGACAGCGCATTCATGCTGATCCAATATCTTATCAGATATATTCCATATCAAGTTGTCCCTGCTCGGTTCCACATTTTCTTTATCGTATGTCCCGCTACTTCCTCTGATGATATTTTTCTCTTTTGTCTCCCACAACTGACGGAACGCCCTCTGTTCACTGTTCTCTCGAACGTGGGCATCGGTAAAGGGAACTGAGGGAAATTCCCTATTTTACGTACCTCCATGGTATTATGACTTTTTGGACGTACGTCTAACAATTCAGTCTTGCTATTGCTATCAAGGTTGGCCACTTGTATGTCATCAGTACATAACACCGAACAATTAGTGTTAACAGGGAGAGCTCTAGACAAGACTCTGTCTGTAACATTAGTCACATTCCTGTGCATATGAGATACTTCTGTATTCTCAACAACTTCTTCTTGAGTTAATAGCGTTGTAGTAGGGTCACTGATAGCAGTGACCATCGGAACATTTCTGTCCCTTATCAAGTCACTGCGTTTCTCATTATTAGTGTTATTATTATTATTAACAACTCTAGGCCAGGTAAAAACATGGCCTAGTTGAAAATCTTTAATATCTCTGTCTAGTTTGCTCCTCTTCTGTATTAGCAGTCTCCTCTCAAACACCGATACACTATCCATTAATGAATCCATCATAATATCAATGTTACTTCTGTTAAAACATTTATATAGGTTACTTTGTTGCAAACAAATAGATTCTCTAAGGCTATCTTCCTCCGGTCAAAAAAATTCATTCAACAGGGTCATGTATTTGGCACTCACCTCTAAATTGAGCTGTTGCCATTTGGCAAGCAGCTCAGGATATTGTGTTCCATATGTTGGCATTTTTAAAACCCGTAAACCTCTCGGTACAATCTTCTTCTGCAAACAAGCCTCAAAGTGTTGTCTTTGTAGCTGCATTCTTTTCAACTTTAAAAAATCAGATTCCATCCGATCTATAGCCCTTTTCAGGTCATCACTTTCACCTCTTTCCACAATCGTAGCAGCGCTATCTTTACTCCCTTCATACATCAAGAGTACATTGTCATTACCAGTCATTAAGGTTTTGAATCTATTGCTAGAAGTATTACGACCCGGTTCAGAAACTGCTTCTTTACTTTCAGTATTGAATAAGCAGGTCTCAGTTCCATTATTCACTTCCAACCTCGTTGGACAAATCTCAGGTCTATAATTCAGTTCAACTGCAACAAAATTACCTTCTGCCATGTCCTCACGGAGTGTAGAAACAGAGCAAGTGAATAAAATGGCAATAAAAATGAGAACAACTACACCCAGCCAGGTAAATGCTGTGTTGAGAAACTCACGAAATGTAAGAAAAACAGCAAAAATTCCAACAACAGCAACCATGCGATAATTATACTATCCTGAGCTTAAGACAAGTCCAAAAACGTCATTCAAAGTTGTTAAAATCAAAAATATCCTTCAGTAATAAAGCAGAAGATCCAAGGTACTTCACAAACACGAACATTTATTGTGCACTCAGTCGGTGGTTAGCGCTTTCACAAAATGCTTCATCAGACCATAACTGACCAAGTAAAAAATCACATTTAAAACCTGTATCAACCTATCATGACTCTCCTAAACTACAGCATCACTTAATGAATGCTAGCTCTTTAAATAAATAAACTTCCTGATTTAATTCAGGAAGTGATGCTGTAATTTAGGAGAGTCATGATAGGTTGATACAGGTTTTAAATGTGATTTTTCACTTGGTCAGTTATGGTCTGATGAAGCATTTTGTGAAAGCGCTAACCACCGACTGAGTGCACAATAAATTTTCGTGTTTGTGAAGTACCTTGGATCTTCTGCTTTATTACTGAAGGATATTTTTGATTTTAACAACTTTGAATGACGTTTTTGGACTTGTCTTAAGCTCAGGATAGTATAATTATCGCATGGTTGCTGTTGTTGGAATTTTTGCTGTTTTTCATATATATATATATATATATATATATATATATATGCTGAATGCTCACAAGAACGAATGCTCTTACATGTTTGGTTTTCAGTCTTTCGGTTGCTTACCATGTGAGATTGCAGTACACCCAGCTCTGGGAATGTATTCTTATGCCACTGTTCTGTGATCTCTGCATTGGTATATATAATTTGCAGGGGTGGGGTGAGGGGGCTCGGGTTTGCCAGCCTACAAATTAATACTGTCTTTTTTAATGTTTTTTTTTGTGTTTCAGTCTTTTTAGATTTAATTTAAAGAGTGTTCTTTTTGTAGTTGCTCAACTGAAAATTCACTCAGTCATGAGACAACATATACACATATATTTTTATGTATTAACCAAGTTTTCTGACTATACTAAGTATGTTGGTCTTGGAAGAAGAGCTTCAGAGAACGTGCTGGTAACAAAATAATATAAAATATAGTGCATATTAGATACATATTAGATACAAGTAGCAAAACATAAGACAATAGTCTTCCCAGTTTAGGAAATCTTACAGTAAAACACTGTATAAATAGAATACTAGATACATCAGATATGTTAGTATTTACCAGGCCATATTAGCTTGGATATAAGGACTGAATATCAACGCATGTGTTGGGAGAGCTCCACTAGATTATATGATAGGTAAGGAAGTGGAATTAACGGTGACAAACAAAAGCTGAAGATGAAAAAATTTAAGTAGATTATAAACAATACTCACAAGTGAAATACACTTTAATGTTCATAGGATCATAGGAGGTTACTAGGCTAATGGCCCTGAGGCCCTTACAAACCTAACCAAGAGTTTATTCCCAAAAAGAAACCTCACTCAACATCTGTCGCTCCTGCCAGTGAGGGACACAGGTGGAACCCCCTGGAACAAATTTGTGGTTTCCCATCCACTCATCAAGGTTGTGCTTGAAGAAGGTCAGTGAGGTACTCTGACATGTATGAGAAGTCTATTCCAGAGATGGGGCAGCCTCTGAGAGAAAAATCTGTCTCTCTAGCAGGTTTTGTTAATGTCGCATATTAGATTTAGGCCTTTTGAGCAGGTAATGTGCGCGGAGTTGGACTTGTGCATATGGAGCATCTCTGATAGGGCAGGGTCCGAGATTGTCTTGTAGGTGAGACACAGATCACCCCTGAGAAATCTGTATGACACTGAGTAGAGTGATAGTGATTTGAGGCTGTCCACACAGGACAGGTGTTGGAGGTCATGGATTCTCTTTGTGAAGTTTTTCTGTGGCCTTTCCAGTTGGTGCAGATGTTTGAAGAGGTACATACCAAACGGGGCATTATACTCAGTTATTGTTCTAATGAGGGAGGAGTACAGACAGGTAATACCCTCCGTTTTTCTGGATGCAATTCCTTTACTTATGAAATGAACCAAGTAAAAATGCTTTTCTGACCACTGCCATTACATGATGGCCGAATGTAAGATTGTTGTCAATCTGAGTACAGAGGTCTCTTACCACAGATTGTGCACTTAGGGGGATGACATTGATGTGGTAATCAATAGGGCATTTAACTTAAGACCATGACTTTGGCACCAGTTATTTGTAGCTGTGAGACCCTCTTGCAGTATGTTAACATTATTTGGGGAGTCATGACAACACCCAGCTTGCAGTTGTCACAAACCTGGTCAGCCACAGGCCTTTTGTCTTTGCCTGGACCTCTGAGAAGTAGATGTCAAACAGTAGGGGTCCTAGTACAGATCCCTGGGCAACTCACCTAGTGACATGTCTGCCATCAGTGGTAGAGGCACCTATTTTGACCTTGTGGGTCTTGTCAGTGAGCTAGTTGGCCACCCACCTGATGAGATAGGGATTTACGCCAAGTTGTGGTAGCTTTTCAATGATGCCTGAGTGGAGTATTATATCAAAGGCCTTGGCCAAGTCAAGGTAAGGTGTATGTACTGACCTTCCATCATCCAGGGCCTTGGTGACAGTCTAAAACAAGACAACCGGGTTCAACAGGCAAGATCTGCCTTTGAAAAATCTGAACTGAGTGGGGTCAAATGATTGGAGATTGCCTGTGTTCTTGTTTATGAGATCCAAAATAATAATATGCTCCATGGCTTTACAGATCAGATTTGTTAAGTTAATGGAGCAATAGTTTCCAGGGTCAGTAGTGGCCCACCTTTGTGCAAGGGGTTGACAATGGTAGTGCTCCAATCTGCTGAAATGAATCCTGTACTTAGGCTGTGGTTGAATAGGATGTTCAATGGCAAAGCCAGTTTTTGCTGGAGATGGTGCAGAATACAGGCTGGGATACTGTCAGGTCCCATGGAAGTGTGTTCTTTGCCTTGGATAGGGCCTTTAACATCTGATCTATAAAGATGTGATGTTACTGTGAGAATGGAGGTAACAATGCTTATGAACAATATTAATTACTTACTGTCTGTGAATGTTAAATGCAATGTGTGTGATTAAGGCAGAGGCATTCCTTATGCATGTGCACAGAACTGATGAATGTGTGTGTGTGTGTGTGTGTGTGTGTGTGTGTGTGTGTGTGTGTGTGTGTGTGTGTGTGTGTGTGTGTGTGTGTCCAGATCCCTCTGTTCTCTGTGCTTCTCTATGCGTGTCCATGTGTGTGAATGTGAATGTGTGTGTGTGTGTGTGTGTGTGTGTGTGTGTGTGTGTGTGTGTGTGTGTGTGTGTGTGTGCGTGTCCAGATCCCTCTGTTCTCTGTGCTTCTCTATGCATGTCCATGTGTGTGTGTGTGTGTGTGTGTGTGTGTGTGTGTGTGTGTGTAAGAGTGTTGAGCTCTGACATGTGCAGGGGTTGTTTCAATGCTGGCATTGGTAAATGTCCAACAATGCCAGGAGTCTGACTTCTCTCAAATTAGTTGACCTTGCTAACTGCTTCATAGCACAATTCTGAAAGATAGTTAAGGATCATGGTCTGTTATGGAAACTGTCTAACTCAGTTGTATATGGTCTGTGGACTATCTGTATATATGATGTGCAGTACTATATCTCTTCTGCAGGCCTTATATCAGGTTGTCTACAAATAATTTTATGTATTATCCTGGCTTTTTCCTACATATTAACCTTAGTGTACTATATACTATGGCTCTGTATCCTGCTGGGTTTATAATGCAGGAAATGCGAGGAGCTGTGTTATTACTGTACTCCACTTTAGCCTCTTTTTCTCATTAATAGCCTGTGCGCATCTTTTACTGTTGGCATAAATACCATACCTCTCAACCTCTTAGAGCAAGAGATATGGCAAAGCCTAAAATAATGGAGGGACAAAAGCCCAAAACAGGGATATATTTTAAATAGTATTCTTATAAACTTAAAAAGTTGCTAGAATTACAGGATTTGTGTTGACATGATTTTCTGAGGGATATGAAGTCTGACACTCAAATGTATATCAGTATTTAATCACTTCAATCTTCAGTTATTTGCCAGAAAACTACACACTATATGAGCAGCACACCAAAAATATGAAGTAAAAATATGGACATTCTGTGAAAATCTGAATATTTGAGAGATATAACATTGACATCCCTGATATCTCCATTGGACTATAACTATCGTCTAGTCTAGTTTCATCATAACTAAACATATCATTAAGGAAGCAGTACATTATAACTAGATTTACTCAGCTCCACTCTATCCAGTGGGTGATCATGATGTATTCCCAAAGTCAAAGTAGTTTAGAATATTCATATAGCACTGTGTTACTG
Source organism: Protopterus annectens (assembly GCF_019279795.1). NCBI lineage: Eukaryota > Metazoa > Chordata > Ceratodontiformes > Protopteridae > Protopterus > Protopterus annectens. The sequence continues at coordinate 1,475,076,501 of NC_056725.1, forward strand.
AGTTGGCCTCTTTTTATTATAATTTTACAGTAGTAAATCTTAAGACTTTTAACTTGTTGTCCAATTGTATCCTTTCTTTATTAGACATTACTGTATTTTTCCAAAACAAGACATGCATACTTAGAAATACCAGCCTGGGATATTTCCTTCTGATGAAGATGTAATGAGTGCACTGGTTAAAACTCTTTCTGAAGATAACTGACAGCGCTGCTACAAAGCATCACATTTTGCTTCAGCAGGAGACAAAACATTTGCTTTCATGCAAATGTCTTCAGTAAAAGAAAAGGAAGGAATAGGGTCAATAAACAAAAGATGAAATGCACTAGACTTTCATAGTACATCTGCACTAGCTAGCTTCCTTGGCAACTGAAAATCTTCTTCAGGACTGACTTTCCTTAACAAGCTGTAGGCATGTGTGTGTTAGCTGCGGATTTATTTCTCTACAGAAAATACAACCTGTTTAAAAAAAAGGGAAACCAATGGGATTTTTACTTGCACATAGCAGCACTTAAACATTTTGCTTGAGGTTTGGCAGGTGTTCCTAATTCTCAGCTAGCAGCAGGTGCAGCTTACGCGGGGAGGGGGGTACAATGCCCTGCAGCCAGATTAAAGCTATTCATTCAGAGACACACAAAAGGAATGTGAAAAGCCACAGAGGAGCTGGGCAAATGCTGACTGACTCTTGAGAAGGCCACTACAGGCGGCATTTTTTTCTCCTGCCCGAAGGCAGAGAAGCCGGACCTTCACGTTACTGCCTGCATTGCAGCTGCTAATGCTGACACCTAACTCTGGCCTTTCAATTGATTGATGTCTTCAGGATCTGTGAGCTGGACAATAACAATGGTACAGGCACTCTGCTGATATTAATGAGGCTTGCTCTACAATGGCCAGATCCCATTCATTGTGGAGTGAAACCTTTCTGAAATTAATGATGGCATTATATTTAATCATGCTAACTGAGTACCTTCAGTTCCCCTAACAGCACCCTCATTGACACAGGGCTGCTAGGTGACAGGCTACCAGCTGTAGCAAATTGTACTAAAATATAATATTAATACTGGCGTAAATAATGTTCTGGTTTGTTGCATTGTTAACAGCAATTTATCCCATCAGTAGCACAAGTTTTTTTTTGTTTGTTTGTTTTAAATAAGCCATGTTCATTAGTAGAATTTGTAACCCCTTGCAGCAAACATCTGATCCCAACAGATGAATACTTTTTGTTTTCTCTTGGAACAGAAATGTACTAGCTGTATTATGTGGGATTGTTCTAGAATGAAAACAAAAAATCTAAAAAAACTTTTTTTAAGTATTATCCTGTTACATAAATAAAACTTCAGTCAGTGCTACTGTCTCAATTTGCATGAAGCCTAAAACATTATTTTTCAAATCCACAGTCTGCCAATTATTCCAGAATTTTTCAGTGTACAGCAGTAAGGTAGTGATCATAGCAGAAATAAATGAAGTATCTGTGCCCTCATTTGGGAACAAAGGAATAAACAGTGACATTCAAGTATACCCGACGATAAGAATACAGTATTAGGTAAAATACAGACTTCAAACTTACTTTCTATGCTGTTCATGAAATATGATTGTCAGTGTTAATAGAAATAAAGACATAAAAAAATTAAAAAGACATGCATTCATGTATAAGAAGTAAGTGGTAATAGATTTATATTCTAAGTCAGAATGCTTAGACTTTATCACATGCCATACACTATTTTTCTTGTTTTTGAGATCTGATTTAATGTTTTTCACATATGATATAACTAAAACATTATTTTTAGTACACCAGACTTAACTTTCTTTCTATTCTCTGTCCCTTTGAATAACTGTAGTCTTAATAAGTCAGTAATTAATGTCTGTTAGAATTGTCTGTTGCATTAAAAGTGATTTATAAAATATTAAAACCTAACACAGACTCCTGAAGGAAACCCATTAGTGGTTCATATTAGGAGAGCATTTTTTTGTTCTTATAGGTGTAACGGTAAAGCAAATTCACTGTCGGTGTTACACAATCCAAGAGAAACAGAACATTATACAATGGCAACCTTTTCCTTTTTTATAAAGTGTTTGCAGTCAGTTTGAGAGATCAAACATTATGAACTCAATCAACTAGTTTAATATCTGTCCTGTTCATGAAATATGATTGTCAGTGTTAATAGAAATAAAGACATAAAAAGAAATTAAAAAGACATGCATTCATGTATAAGTAGTAAGTGGTAATAGATTTATATTTTAAGTCAGAATGCTTATACTTTATCACATGCCATACGCATTTTTTCTCATTTTTAAGATCTGATTTAAACAAGGCTAAACAAGGAGAAAGTTACTGTCAGCTGCCTGTCAAGTGCAAGGATCTGCCACATAATGCACACACTCGGGTCACTCCACAATAAGTACAAATATGACACTGTCATTGTCCATGTTGGTGTGAATAACCTGAGATGTACCTTGCTGGACTACATGAAAAGAGACATGGAGGAGCTCTCTGATCTTGTAGCCCAGGCAGGTATGACCCCAGCCCTGAGTAGCATCCTGCCATCACCCAGAATGATACCACAGTACAAGGACAAAATGACTGACTTCAACAATTGGCTAAGCTTCTGGTGTCATTCTAAGGGGATCCAGTATTTGTCTGCCTGGGACGACATGATCGACAGACCACAATGCTTTGCCAGAGATGGCCTGCACCTGTTGCCCTTCAGATTCCAGATACTGGCTAAGGCTCTTGCCATCCCCTATAGTGCCTTTTTTAGGCAAGGTTCATATGACAAATTCACCACCATAGCAGGTACAAGCAAGCAAAATCTGAAGGTAATGCTACTCAGTGCTAGAAGTCTAAACCTCAAAATGCACTCACTCGAGGCACTCCTTAAAATGGAGAACATCGACATCTGTGCAGTGACAGAGACCTGGTTCAAAGCTCCAGAGACCACCCCTGCATTACTAGGCTATAATTCATACCACACCTTTCGGCCACCTAACCTGGAATGAAGCACTAATGGTGGAGGCGTGTCCATACTCATTAAGGATATCCACACCTCCAGGCTAGTTGCACAGCATAATGCATCCGAGATTATCCAAGTGCAACTAACTCTGGGCAAGACCGCAATCCAAATTGTAGTTTGCTACAGACCCCCAACCATGCCTCAGGATTCCCACCCCTCATTTCTTGATAGACTGGAAAGCATTAGGGTACAACCCAACATCCTAATAATGGGTGATTTTAACTACCCCACATTAACTGGGAAAACTACTCATGTACCAACTCTTTTGCTCAATGTTTTCTGGAATTCATAAATTCCAACACCTTGGATCAACTTATTCACACCCCCACCAGGGGCAGCAATATCCTAGACCTGGTCATTACCAACATGTGCAACCAGTGTTCCACACCAGAGGTCAATTCCTCATTGGTCAGATCCGACCACAAGCTAATCACCCTAGACATCCACATCCCGCCCCCAATTAGGGAAACCACCGTAAAAAAACGTCTCCAAAGCCAACTTCACACTTCTTAAGACAGAAGTGGCAAACTTCATGACACCCATGCATTTGGACAATACAGGTACGACTGCTGAATCCTACACAAATGCACTTTATAAGCACTTACAGGAGTGCATGGATCATGCTATCCCTAATAGAACCAAGATGCTATCCTCCAAAACAAGGAAGCCAATCTAGTGGTCCTCTGCCATAAACAAACTCTACAACAGAAGAAAGAAACTGTTGCAAAAACGAGTAAAATCCCATGACTGGAGGAACTCCCTGGTCAACCTCAGTAAGAAGCTGAGATCCCTCATAAAATCCTCCAAAGCTAATTATGAAAACAAAATTGCCACTGTTTCTAAAGACAACCACAAAGCATTATATAGCTGTCAAGAATCTCAATGACAACACTCAGATCTGCTCTGAGTTACAGCACAATGGCACTAAATATACAGAACCAACTGATATTGCCAACATCCTGGTAGATAGGTTCAGTGCTAACTTTATCCCCCTCTCACCCCCTAGAGGGCCCATCTCTATACCGGAAGAATGCAAAGTTCCTGTAATCATGGCTGCACAGGTAAAAAACACACTCTACAAAGCCAAGAACACAGGATCCATGGGACCTGACAATATCCCAGGCTGCATTCTACATGAACTACAGAATGAACTAGCACCCTACCTATGTACCATTTTCAATCATAGCCTCACCTCATGCTCTGTGCCCACTGAATGGTGCACTACGACAGTTATCCCACTCCACAAAGGGGGAGCCATGACGAACTTTGGGAACTATCACTGTTAGACAGAGGCACAGTATACTAACCTCGAAAAAGGGCATAGCAAAATTAATTTAAAATGGGTGGCGAAAGCCAAACACACTCTGGCTAGGCTTATAAATGCCCTAGGGCAGATAGCCTAGTATGAACCTATGAACCTATGAACCTATGAACCTATTAGCCTGACGAGCCTGGTCTGCAAGGCCATGGAACGTATCATCATGGAACTCATAAACAAAGACATTGGTAATCTCCAAACTCTGGACCCTACCCAGTTCGGGTTTGCAAAAGGCAGATCATGTCTCCTAAACCTGATTGACTTCTTTGAAGCAGTCACCAAAGCCATAGATGTGGGTAAGGTAGTTCACACAGCTTATCTAGACCTTGCCAAGGCTTTTGACACCATCCCCCGCTCTGGAATTACAGATAAGCTCACTAAACTAGGTATAAATCCCTATGTTACAAGATGGGTTGCCAACTGGCTCACAGACAGAACCCACACTGTGAAAGTAGCAGATTCCAAATCCAACTTCAGGCCAGTGGCAAGTGGAGTACCACAGGGTTCCGTCCTGGGTCCTCTCCTGTTTGGTATCTACTTCTCTGAAGTACAGGCTAACACAGACGGTCTTTGGCTAACAAAGTTTGCAGATGACTGCAAACTAGGAGCCATAATCAAAACTCCTAATGATGTGGACATACTACAAAAGGGCCTCACTTTGACAGATGCCTGGTGTCAAAGCCATGGCCTGAAGCTCAATGCCAAAAAGTGTATTGTCATCCCCCTTGGTAAAAACTCTGTACCCATGAACTACCACATAAGGGGTAGTCTACTTAATGCCAAAAGTGTGATAAGAAACCTTGGGACACAGGTGGACAGAAGTCTCTCCTTTGATAATCACATCACCACATTGGTCAGGAAATCCTTCTACGTGGCTTACCTCATCACAAAAGGTGTCTCATCCAGAAAAAAAGAGGTCATTGTTCCCCTCTACTCATCACTCATTAGACCCATAATAGAGTACAATGCCCCTTTTGGTATGTACCTCACAAGACATCTACAAAAACTGGAAAGGCCACAGAAATACCTCACAAAGAGGATTACTGGCCTCAAACAGATGCCCTACGCAGACCGTCTCAAAAAACTACAGCTTTACTCCATCGCATATCGCCTCCTCAGAGGTGATCTCTGCCTAACATACAAAGCTATGTCAAACCCAGAGCTGTTGGACATGCTCCACTTAAAGAAATACCAATCCCTCCAAGCTACATGCTCTAGGGACCTAAACATTGTCACCACAATAAACAGAACATGCTGGAGGGATAGATTCTTGTCCCAGAGACTTCCCATACTCTGGAACAGACTACCTATCTATGTCAAACAGAGCTCCTCATTAGCACTCTTCAAGAAAAATCTTGATGATTGGATGGGAAATAAGAAATTCACCCCAGGGATCACTTCTGTGGCTCTGCTTGACAGGAGCACAGGAAAATAATTTTCTTGGGTGACGAAAGCCAGGGTACCTTTTTGGCTAGGCTTATATAGGCCCTAGGGCTAATAGCCTAGTGCCTACCTATGAACCTATGAACCTATATCAAGAATGAAACACAGATCAGTATGGCTTCTGAAAACCGAACTGAAATTCATGGCATTTGTTTATCTCCAGTAAGCAATAAAATCAATGTACTCATCAAATATTGAAAAATCTTTCTCAGAAAAATAACAATAAAATAATTGTATATCCCTAACCATCATCTATTTTAAACACTACCTACCATTCTGTTTCCCTAAGGATTTGATCATAGGTATTTTGCAGCTGGCATATTAGAGTGAGACCAACTTTACTTGGCTTATTTACTAGGAGGTGTCACCACATTCAAGGACATACAGAAAAGTAATGCAACGGAATCACACCAGCAAATGAAGATGGAAGCAGACAGGAGTTCAAATTATACAATAACACTATTTAAGAAATATAAGCATTTCTTTTTAGCATGATATCATTGACCAACTACATTATACCACGGTAGGATGTAGGTAATACTTGTAATTATCCACATCCTGACATGGTGTGTTATCATAAAGTAAAACAGCATAAAGACACTAGTAAAAAGACAGAACCACCACCACAGTTAAAAATTCTCCAAGCAGCCTTAAGGTGTTACTGTTCGATGTTAGGAGCCTAAAATAAAAACATCCACACCCTTCAAGCCCTGTTCAGTCTGGAGAATGTAGACATCTGTGCCAAGACCGAGACTTGGTTTAAAGCTTTACAAAGTACTCCAGAAGTGCAGGGCTGCATAGCCTTCCATACATTTAGACCAACAATAGCACAGACTGGATCCAAAAGTGGAGTTGCTATGATCTATGTTAGCAACAAAGATACCTCCACATTGGTTAAACAGGATGATACCATGGAGCTCATCCATGTGCAAATCACCATAGGTAAGGTCCATCATCATATCATGCTTAGCTACAGGTCACTATCTATGCCCCTAGAGTCACAGGACTCTTACCTTAACTTACTAGAGGTGTTTACTATCCAACCAAAGACTCTATTCATGGGTGACTTTAACTACCCCTGTATAGACTGGGAAACTTACACCGCCTCAAAATCACAGGCATAATGCTTCCTGGACTTTATTAATACAAAACTGTCTGGAACAGGTAGTGCACACTCTAATCAGAGGATCAAACATACTGGTTCTGGTACTCACCAACATGGGACAGCAGTGCACCCTCCCCCCATCCCATCCTCACTATTGATGTCAATTCACAAAGCTGTCTCGTTTGAAGTAAAATTTATCCTGAAAATCACTGCTAAGCCAATAACAGTTAGGAACTATTCTAAGACAAACTATATCCTATTAATTAATAATCTGTCAAAATTCAAGGCTCCCTCTCAAACCAGAGACTGCAGCTGGCAATGCAGAATTATTCACAGACAAACATGTGAATGGCTGCATAGAGGCTGCTGTACCTACCAGAAGTAAACCCAAAACAAACACTAAAAACAAACCTCACAGGGTATATAAGAAGAAAACTCATGGCTAAAATCAGGAAAAGCAATTCACTTAAAAATGAGTGCTCTCTTATACAACTAAACAAGAAATGTAGAGCTTTAATCAACAAGGCCAACTATTAGGTCAGGATAGCCTTGCAAACTAAGAACAGTCACAAAGCCTTCTTCAGTTATATCTGCAACCTTACAGGTAACACACAGCAGTGTTCTGAAATCGTGGTGAATGGTACCACTTTTACCGATCAGGGTGACAGCAAATCTGCTGGTTGATAAAGTCAGCTCAGACTTCACCAAACACTGTCCCCCATCTCCACTAGGTGAAATCCCTTCTAACATACTACTTCCAACTATTGGCAGGGACCAGGTGCTAGCAGCACTCGCTAAAGCCAAGAACACTATCTCCATAAGTCCTGATAACATCCCTGGTTACCTCTTCAAACATTTTAAAACATGACCTATCAGGATCACTTGAAGCACCTTTCAGCTACAGCCTTAAAACAGGATACATTCCAAGTAAATGGAGGACTGCAAAAGTCTTCCCCTCCACAAGTGTGGGACATCAACATACCCAGGGAACTACAGACTATTCAGTCTAATAATCTTAAGATGCAAAGCTATAGAATGAATTATCATGGAAATGATAAACAAGGACATTGGCAACCTACAGCCACTTGACCCATCCTAATTTGGCCTTGTTATGGGAGGGTCATGCCTGCTTATCCTGGTGGACTTCTTTGAGAGGGTAACCAAGGCAATGGATGAGGGTAAAATAGTGCATACTGTGTATCCTGACCTAGCCAGTGCATTCGATACAATACACTACTTAGGTACTATTGACAAGCTCTCTGAATTAGGGATAAACACCTACATAACCCACTGGAGTGCTGACTGGCTCACAAACAGGATCCAAGAAGTCAGGACCAGTGAGACCACCTCTGCCAACAGATCAGACACCAGCGGAGTACCCCAAGACTCTACACTGGGCCCACTCCAGTTTGGCATCTACTTCTTGGAAGTAAAGGCTAATGTTCAAGGCATCTGGCTTACCAAGTTTGCAGATTACTGTAAATTGGGAGCAGTTATAGATTCCCCCAAGACACCAACACCTTGCAATAGAGTTTAACACAGGCAAATGACTGGTGCCAAAACCATGGCTTAAAACTCAGTGACAAAAATATATGTTATAATGCCATTTGGGAAACTGTCAACCCATGTTAATTACTCCATCAATAAAACACCCCTAAGAGTCAATCCAGTAGTAATAGATCTGGGAACATATGTAAAAAGCAATCTGGCCTTTGACTAACATGTAGCTAAGATACTTAGAAAATCATTCTATGTCCTCCAACTTATAGGTAAGGGTATGGCACTCAGGTCCATGGAAGTGATAGTACCACTCTACTTGGCCCTTCTCAGACCTGTCATTGAGTACAATGCCTCCTTCAGCATGTACCTAGCCAGACCCTTGCAACAGTTGGAACTCCCACAAATATTTCTCACCAGAAGAATTCAGGACATAAATACCCTTTCCTGCACTAATCTCCTAAAGGCTCTGCCTCTGCATTCAGTGTACTACAGGCTGCTGAAAAATGATCTTTGCCTGGCTTGCAGTGTTTCCTCAGACCCAGCCCTGATGGATCTGTTGCATAGGTGTAAAACAAACAACACCAAAAACCCTAAATCCTGGGATCTGAACTGAGCTTGTGACATAAATAGATCATTCTGGAGAGACATATAAGTGACCCAAAGGATCCCTGCACTATGGAATAGGCTCTCTATCCATGTAAAACAGAGTTCATGCCTGACCCTATTTATATAAAACCTTGACAACTGGATAGGAAATCATAAATTTACCCCAGTCTGGCCCCTATGTGCATTACAAATAGAGGCCATAGATAAGAAAAGTATTATCCTAACTAACACCCCCTACAAATCCTTAGTTACTTCCAAATAACATGTTCCACCCCTGTATAGATGCTTATGATACTCTGGTCCCAAATTGTTTGGGGTGCCTAACTAGGCTTGCAAGGGCCCTAGTGGTTGTTAGCCTAGTAACAACCTATGAGCCTATGAACCTATAAAGTGTTTACTGCATTCATGCTTTCCCACCTTACATAGCAACATAAAATCATGACATAAATAGTTTAATTAACTTATTAATTAGTTAAACAATCTAACAAATTTTAAATAATATTCAAAAACTTGTCAGCTAAGGTATTGACAAATGGCATAAAGTTGGGGCAGAGCCTTCCTCCAAGAATTACTTTGCTTAATGAACATGTCTTGATTAAGGATATAAGGACTCAGAACATACTGGCTATAGTTTGAGTACCATTTCTTATATCACTGAAAAGACAATTTAGAGTCCTCTCTCAAGTCAGACCTGAGCAACTCAGTTCTCTTTTGCCAAGTGTTACTCTCAGTGAATAGTTAAAAAATAAATAAACATATTTTTTCCTACATTAATGGTATTGAATGTGTATGATAACACTTGACTACAGCATGAATAATACCAGTTGCAATGGTTTCTTATGAATATATAAAACACTAGCTACATACTGTTTATTGCTGGATGAAAAACAATATGTGATATAGATGCATGTAAAAATATTGTGAAAATGCAGTGGGCATAATGGTTGAGGTGTTTGCCTCCAATGCACAAAGTACAAAGTTCGAGCCTGATCTCCATGTTGTCTCCATGGGTTTCCTCTCACCTCTCAAAAACATGCTTGGTGTTTCCATCTCAACTCATCTGTGAATGGAGTTATGTGCAGTGGCACAAACTTGTTTCAGGCATCAAGTGTAGTGCACAGTATCCACTGGGTAGGAAAACATGTATCACCGATTGTGTGCCGTGTCAGAGATAGCCACTTGATGGTGTAAACAATGCAAAAAATGTCTCTAGATGATTTCATCACAATAACTAATGTCACAAAATATGGACATGGGTATTTGCCTGGTGATGTCTGCTAAAGACCCTCCTCCTCTGACATATGCCAAGAACCCATTTCAACAGTGGAAGAGGGTGAAAGGGGTCTGAGTGGTTTATGTGTTCATACTGGCCAGTGTACCTACCATAAAGCCCAGAAGCTGTGTGACAATAACCTACTGGCTGGCCTGTGTCCAGTTCCCCAGCTTGGATTTACCTGGGATAGCTCTGTTGAGTGAAAGCTGGATGTAAAACCTATCAATTTGCCAGTCGTGAACCAAGTATTGCTGCACCTAAATGTAAGTGCACTAACAGGATGCAGCATGGAAGTTGATGACATGATGGTGAGGAAGAGGATGGTAATCCTCTGTTTCCAGGAGACAAGATGGAATGGCAGCACAACAAAGAGAGTTGGTTTGGGATCCACAGTCTACCACTCAGGGGGAGGATGGACTAAAAATGTGGAAGTGATGAAAAGCTTCAGTGGACAGTGAGGGATGTCATCAGAACTAGCGACAGATTTGTGACAAACAGATTTCAGTGTATAGGGCAGTATTCATAATTTATTTACAATTTGTTCACTGGCTAAGTGGACATGCTTATTGATTCGTTTCAGCCACAACCTGAGAAATTTCAGCCTATGCCCCATAGTAGTGTTATGACAGAGAGGAAGAGTGTTATTAGGCCCAACTAGATAAAGAAGGCCAGAATGAGGTGGTGTTGATAATGGAGGACCTGAATGCACATATCAGGACAGACAAAAGATGATACGAGGGGTGCGACAACAGGAATAAGTACATTTCTTTCTGTCAAATGGCTTGATAGTGGCCAATACATGGCTCAGCAAGACAGACAGTCACAAGATCATATACAAACATGGCCAAGATATAACTCAGGTAGATTTCCACATAATAAGGAATGGACATTGGGGCTGCATCACTGATTATAAAGTCATCCCCAGCTAAGCATTCAGCCTACAGAATAAGCCACAGGTTGGCACAATCAACTGCAAATGGTGATCAGAGAAGGCTTTAAGGTCAACATACACTAGGCTGAAGATCTAGAAGTTGACTGTTAAGAAAGTAGAAGAGATCAGGGAATTAATTGTTCAGGGCTCTAGGACTTCAGGAAGAAGAGCAAATAGGAGGAGCTGAAGAAGAATGGCAGTGCCTCAAAACAGCATGTATGAGAACTATAGAGCAGCTATGTGATATGGAAATAAGGTACATAAGGAAAGCTGGCGGTGGAATCAGAGCCACCTCTAGCACTAGTTGACCTAGGCAATAGTCTAGGGCCCACTAGCCAGGATGAGGCTACCACTAAACTTTTCTTTCTTAAGAATGCATTCTGCATGTGTTACATTTCTCTTTTAAGAATGCACGCAATGGCAGGGTCTCTGTCTTTAGTACAATGGACACTCATTGGAGCAGAGTGCACAGAATTTTTATGGAGGAGAAATAAGCATGGATTTATTTACAAGTGAACATCTTGGATGAAACATAACAGAGGGTATATGTGAAATGCCTCAGTTAGGGAAGGCAGGTTGGTTGACTTAACCAGAATCAAACCCTGTACCATGAATACAGGACCCTAGAATCTGAATCCTCTACACCAGACACCAAACTGACATCAGCCAGTGTATTTCAAAGAATGTTGAGTCCCAGTGCATTTTCAAGGACTGCTGAGTTTCTCTGGAATTTCAAGAAATGTTGAGTTTCAACATAAGAGAAGTTTGCTGTTGCTCATGCTAAGTCTGTTTGTAACTGATTTGTATAGCAAATGGTCATCATCAGTGTCTGTGCTATAAATTTTTAAAAATGTGTCACTAGTACAACAGGCAGCATGTTTGCCTTTGGTGCAGAAGGCTTTGAGTTCTACTCCCAGACCATGTATATGGAGTGCTGATATTGCAGTACCCTTTAAGGAGGAATAGGGGTACTACCCTCCTGAGTATGTCCATCTTTGCATGAGATGCCTAGTAACTATGAACTTATTACCAGTTTGACAGCTACTCCCTATTACAATAGTACCAGCTTACCAATTTTTTTTAAATGTAACATGGGCAATTTATTCTTCAAGGACAGCAGACACTGAATTTGTACATGAAAAACTAAATTGTAAAGTTGTTTGCCAGCAGTGACTTCTTCATTAGTTATAGATCTCCTTAATGTGGAATTATTCAAATGACTTTTGCTTCTGCAGAGATTGTGTATATTGACTGATGCTGGTGGACTGTATTGACAGTAGTCTGATTGGCCTTTCGTGGTTGAAATGTTCTGTAATAGATAGTTTCTTCATTAGTGGTTCATACATTTTGCTGCATTGCTGACAACAAAAATGTTCAAACCTACAAATTTAAAACACACTCTAACAAGTGGTGTTGTATTACACATACAATGGATATAATTTAATACAACCAGGATGGTGCATCAAAGAACACATGCATGTAAGCATTGTCCATAAATTGTGTGTAAGGGGCCGATGATTTGAAAACAGCTCAAAGGTAAACATAGTCCATCACTGACAAGATGCATTTTTTTTTAAATGTGGGTTTCAATGACATTTCTATGAATGCCATTTCAATGAATGTGAGTTTCAAGGGCAGAGAAGCTTACTGTTCATTCGATGTCTGTTTTCGTGTGAGACTGTATTGTTTTGTTTAGCAAATGGATATCAGTTTGTGCTATAAAACCGGAAATAAATGTTTTAAATATCTCTAATCATTGCAGAAATAAAGAAGAAAACGGTACACACACTGACAGGTTTGAACAGTGTTTTGGTAATGGGAGAAATAGCCAAGTGATGGGACACTGTAATGGCTGGGGTGGGTGCTGCTGGGGGGGGGGCTATGGGGGGAGGGCTGTGGAATGGCTGGTGAGTGGGTTCTGATCCATTATCCGGATTAGGGCCCTGCTCGATCACGATCCAGCTCAAGATGGAATGCAGAATTCCAGGAAGTCATCAGAGAAAGAAAGAGTGCAGGAAAAAAATGGGAGATAAAAAAGATAGACCAGGCTAAGAATGAATGCTGGTTAATAAGGAATACCGGCTAGCTGGCTATGAAAGAGGCTAAGAGAGCAGTTGCAGTAGCAAAGAACAAATCCACAAAAGCAGTTTACCAACTTTTGGAAAAGTGATTCAACAGATGGCATAAGGAAACACCATCAGATTGTAAGCTAAAGACAGAAAGATAAAGAAGATAGTAATCAGACACCATTCATAAGGTATGCCAGAAACAACCTGGCCACCAGTATACAGTACATTGAAGGCAGATAGGAGGACTGCTTACAGCTGCTTCTGAATGAAGAAAACACCCCATAAGCTATATTGCCCCAGACTTAGCTTACAATGAGAGGAGAAGAAGAGGAGCCCACCTAGAGTAAGTAGGAGCAGTACAGAAAATTAAGTCAGAGAAAGCAGCAGGCTCAGATGAGGTCTGAGCAGATATGATCAAGATATTGTGTGAGTTAGGGAAAAATGTCTCCAGATGGTACTCATAGCCGTATAGAGAGAAAGGTGTAGCCCAGATGACTGAAGAATAAATATTATACTGTCGGTGTACAAGGACAAAGGGGACATTTAGAACATGTGGCATTACAAATGTATCAAGTTCCTGTCATTATACTGCATGAAAGTTCTGGACACAGGATGAAATCAGTTCAAATAAGGCACTTGTAATTACAGCAAATGCAGGAAATCAGAAGAAGAAAAATACTGTGCCCATTAGTTTGTTGTGCCTCTGTCCAGCCAGTGACCCAGAGATGATTCCATCCACAGGTCTAGATTTCTCTGAAACAGAGTCAGGTCTCCAATTGCTGCAGATGTCGGTGAGATACATCCCAACCACTTTAGCAATGTGAGTGTCAGTGGATTGCCACCTATATGGTAGCGACTATACATTTTTTGGTTTAACTGGGCCATGGCTCTGGCACCAGCTATCTGTTGCAGTCATCTGCAAACTTTGTCAAAGTAGATGCCAAACAATAGGACACCACTTGTGACTGGCTTGGAGTCTGACACACAGCCAGCAACTCTAACCCTGTGTTCTGTCTGTCCTTAAGTTTGCAACCAAACATCTTGTGACATATGGGGCAAGGTCAAGGTAGGCTGTATGGACTGGGTCCAATGTCTGCAAGTCCCTATATCTTTGTTTATGAGCTCCATTATGATCCTCTCCATAGCTTTGCAGACTAGACTTGTTTGGGACCACAGTTGCCGTCGCCCTCCTTTGGGTGTATCCTGTGGTAAGGCTGAGATTAAACAGCTGCCTTATGTGCGGGTTTAATTCCTCATTTAGCTCATGTAGCACACAGCCGACACCATCCGTCCCATTGATGCTGTGTTTTAGCTTTAGAGAGCAGCCATTTGAGATGTCCGGGAGGCTACACTCGGCTGGGATAGTTATCTCTCCTTTAGGGGGGTGAAGTTTGCACTGAACCTGTCTGCCAGTATGTTGGCAATGTCTGTGGGTTCAGTGATTTTTGTATCATTTTGGACTAATTCTGAGCATATCTGTGAGTTTCCACCCAGGTTCCTAACATAGCTGAAAAAGGCCTTATGATTGTCCTTTGAATCCATGGCAATTTTTCTCTCAAAATTGGCCTTAGTTGATTTTATGAGTGCTCGTATTTTTTTACTAATAATGATCAGGGTGACTTTCCTTTATGGATTTTGTTCTATCATGTAATAGCTTTCTCCTCTTATTGTAAAGTTTGTTAATGGCTGGGGTCCACCAGACTGGACGGAAAGAGTCTTGGTTTTATTTGGGATTGCCTGATCCATGCAGTCCTGGAGGTGTTCATAGAAGGCATTTGTAAGGGCTTTCTGACTCAGGGGCCTTGAAGGATACCACACCAGTCTTGAGTAGTGTGAAGTTTGCTTTAGAGAAGTTCTTCACTATGGTCTTTTTGTTTGGGGTGATGTGGATTTCCAGTGAGATTAGTTTATGATCAGATCTCACCAATGAGGGATATACTTCGTGTGGAGCATTTTGTCCCCATGTTTGTGACAATGAGATCTAGTATATTTTCTGACTAGCTGTTCCATGGCATTTGAATTTATGAACTCCAGGAACCAGTTAGGGCTTGAGTAATGTTCCCAGTCTATATTCGGGTAGTTGAAGTCACCCAATATGATGGTGTTTGACCTGGAGATACATTATACCCTCCAGTGTCTTCAGGAAGGCTGTGTGGGGTTCCTGAGTTTGAGAGGGTGGCCCAACCTGGAGGTGTGAGTATCCTTATGAATATGGATACACCCCTCCTTTTGTGGAGTGGTCCGGATGATATGAGGTAAAACTAATAGCTGCGGGTGCTCTCAGAGCTTGAACCAGGTTTCAGTTACAGCACAGACATCGATGTTCTCCATACTGAGAAGGGCCTGCATTTTGAGATTTAGACTTCTGGCATTGAGCAGCATTACCCTCAATTTCTTCCCATTTTTGTTTTCTAGGGTGGTAGGTTTAGAATTTGAGCCTTGCCTAAAAGGCACTATGGGGGTGGCAAGAGCCTTAGCCAATATCCGAATTGTGGCTTTGTCAGCATGTCATCCCAGGCAGACAGACTGGATCCCTTTGAATGACACCAGACATTAAGCCAATTGTTAAAGCTGATCATCTTGTCTCTATATTGTGGCATCATTCTTGGTGAAGGAAGGATACTGCTCAGGGTTAGGGTCATACCTGCCTGGGCTACATAATCAGAGTCATATTTGTACATAGGCAGCTTACTGTGACCCTCTCCTTGTTCAGCCTGGCTGTGACTGCTTTGCACACTGCTTTTGTGGTTTATGTGTGTTTGTGGGGTGTCTTGAGGTAGCAGTTGTTTGGGTGTCTGCTTTGGAGGCCTCTGCTGTTTAGGTAAATTTTACTCAGAGCCTGTGTTTATGTGTTTGATTCAGTGGAGTGGCAGCACATGTGAGTTTGGTTTTGTGGTGTGTGTAGTGTCTTCTCTCCTCTCTCTGGTCCTGAGTCCTGAGAGCTCAGCCTCCAGTTTGGCTAAATAGCTGCATCTCTTTTGTGTTATGTGGGAGGAGGAGAGGGTTGTCTGTGTACATGAGGCAGTTATAACATTGCCTCAAGAGATTCACCAGCTGGACCGGAGAGGAGATTGACAACTGACCTTTGGACATGCTAGAATAATATTGGGAAATCCTTAATGAAAACAAGGGCCAGTGGGGAGTGAGGGTGTAGTGCTTTTAATTTTTAGGCGCATATAATTGCTTTAGTGAGCAAGTGCCAGGTAACTTGAGTGCAATGTGATACAAGTAACTAAATGCAAAACGACAAACAGTAACTTTCTTTCAAGTGAAACAAGGAAATAAGTACAGTAAGCAATGCAGATATCACTAGTGATCCACAGAAGCTAGAAGTAAGTTGATTAGGGTGATAGCTTCCAGGAAATAACAAGCAAACAAACAACAAGTATATAAACAAAGCTAGATTCAGTAGGCCTGGATCTAGTCAAACAAGGTGAACCAATTTCAGTAAGATACAGTTCAAATATTCAGGCACTATAAACCTTTAACCAGAAAATTCCCAGCTCAGAAGGGCAGAGTCCAGCCTCTTCTCCCACAAGAGTGCAGACCACGAACCTTCTTAATGTAAAATAACTGGCCTGAAGCCCAAGTGCCTAAACCAGAACTAATACACTTGGACACTGGGCTCTCAATCAGCAGTTCCCAACTTAGAAGGATGAAAGCTACCTGTCCTGCCACCACAGTGCTTGCCACAAACCTTCCTAATGTAAAACAACTGGTCTGAAGCCCAAGTGCTTAATCCAAAAGACTTGAATGATAGCTACACTTTAATCAAGTTACAACCAAGCAGTAATAAATACCATTGAATACTTTAGAGAATGTCTGGATTAGTGCTCAAGTTACACAAACAAAGCTAGATCCAGCAGGCCCGAATCCAGTCTATGCCACAGCAAACAAGGCGCACCAACTTCAGTAAGAAACAGTTCAGATATGCATGCACTATAAGCCTTTAACCAGAAATTCCCAGCTCAGAATGGCAGAGTCCAGCCTCTCCTCCCACAAGAGTGCAGACCACGAACCCTCTTAATGTAAAATAACTGACTTGAAAGCCCAGCCTTAGTTGCAGAACTAAGACAGAAGGGAAAATAATGGAAAAGGTTAACAGCTTTGTGTATCTAGGAGGGGTGGTTGAAGTGAAGAGAAATCTGAATGAGGAGGTCAAAGCTAGACTAATAGGTTCATAGGTTCATAGGTAGGTACTAGGCTATCAGCCCAAGGGCCTACGTAAGACTAGCCAACAAGGTTCCCTGGCTTACACCACCCAAGAAAGTTATTTTCCTGTGCCACTGTCAAGCAGAGACACAGAAGTGATCCCCGAGGTGTATTTCCTATTTCCCATCCACTCATCAAGATTTTTCTTGAAGAGTGCTAATGAAGAACTTTGCTTGACATAGATGGGAAGCCTGTTCCAGAGTATGGGTAGTCTCTGCGACAGGAATCTATCCCTCTAGCATGTCCTGTTTATTGTGGTGACAAGGTTTAGGTCCCTAGAGCATGTAGTTCGGAGGGATTGGGATTTCTTTAGGTGTAGCATGTTCAACAGCTCTGGGTTTGACATAGCTTTATATGTTAGGCAGAGATCACCTCAGAGTAGGCGATATGCTACAGAGTAAAGCTGGAGTTTTTTGAGGCGGTCATTGTAGGGCATTTGTTTGAGGCCAGTAATCCTCTTTGTGAGGTACTTATCTGGCCTTTCCTGCTGCTGCAGATGTCTTGTGAGGTACATTCCAAAAGGGGTGTTATACTCTATAATGGGTCTAATGAGTGTCGAGTAGAAGGGAACAATGACCTCTTTTTTCCTGGATGAGAACCTTTTTATGATGAGGTGTGCCACGTAGAAGGGCTTCCTGACTACTGTGGTGATGTGACTATCAAAGGCGAGACTACTGTCCACCTGGGTCCCAAGGTCTCTTATCACACATTCGGTGTTAAGTAGATTGCTGCCTATGTGTTAGTTCATGGGTACAGAGTTTTTACCAAAGGGGATGACACTGCACTTTTTGGCATTGGGCTTGAGGCCATGGCTCTGACACCAGACATCTGTCTCAGCGAGGTCCTTCTGTAGATGTCCACATCATTTGGGGACTTGACTATGGCTCCTAGTTTGCAGTCATCTGCGAACTTTGTTAGCCAGAGGCCTTCTGTGTTAGCCTGTACTTCAGAGAAGTAGATACCAAACAGGAGAGGTCCCAGGACAGAACCCTGTGGTACTCCATTTGTCCTTCTTTGAGGTCAGATTTGGAGTCTGCAACTTTTGCAGTGTGGGTTCTGTCAGTGAGCCAGTTGGCAACCTATCTTGTGATGTAGGGATTTATACCTAGTTTAGTGAGTTTAGCTATAATTCCAGAATGGGGGATGGTGTTGAAAGCCTTGGCGAGGTCAAGATAGGCTATGTGAACCACCTTACCCTCATCTATGGCTTTGGTGACTGCCTCAAAGAAGTCAATCAGGTTCAGGAGGCATGATCTGCCTTTCACAAACCCGACCTGGGTGGGATCCAGAGTTTAGAGGTTACCAATGTCTTTGTTTATGAGTTCCATGATGATACGTTCCATGGCCTTACAGACCAGACTCATCAGGCTAATAGGTCGATAGTTCCCTGGATCAGTGGTGGCTCCCCCTTTGTGGAGTGGGATAACTGTTGCTGTGCACCATTCAGTGGGCACAAAGCCTGATGCAAGGCTATTATTGAACACGGTGCTTAAGTGGGGAGCCAGTTCGTTCTGAAGTTCGTGTAAAACGCATCCTGGGATGTTGTCCGGTCCCATGGATGCTGTGTTTTTGGCTTTAGAGAGTGCAGCTTTTATTTATTATTTATTTATTTATTTATTTCAGTTTGATTACCGGGGAAGTCCACTGGGCTTGGGGGCCCGTTTTCAGTGGAGGCCCGGGGAGAAAAGCTCCACATAAACAACAATTGTTTTTAATTAAAAAAGAGATTAAGACACAGAAGAACATTACAAGTTAACAGGTGGCTAGAAAATAGTCTACAAACAATATCAGATTGCTAAATTAGCAAAGTTAGCAAAAATTATTGACAATTTCAATTTGGCAAAATTGACTTATTAAATAAAGAGACAGAGAAAAGGCAAAAAGAAGGAAGGAC
Source organism: Protopterus annectens (assembly GCF_019279795.1). Lineage (NCBI taxonomy): Eukaryota > Metazoa > Chordata > Ceratodontiformes > Protopteridae > Protopterus > Protopterus annectens. The sequence continues at coordinate 1,475,095,860 of NC_056725.1, forward strand.
ATTCAGAACTTTAATGTTAGAAGCTTATGCAAATTAGTATTTTAGAAGAGGTGAAGGAGGGTAGGGGATATGCTTATGTAGCTTAAGCATATAGAGTAAAGAGGCTTTAGTTGGTAATAGTGTGGTATTTTAGTAAAAATTAGGGAAGGATCAGAGAGATGGTAGAGGTTAGCCTGGAGAGAAGGGGAAGGATAGCTGGACTGGAGTAGGTTGGAGAGTACAGTTGCAAATCCTATTTAGATAAAGGTGAGAATGGAGTTGGGTTTTGAAGTTGTCTAGGTTGTTACAGGTTCTTAGAGAGGAGGATAGGGCATTCCATTTCTTAGCAAGGGTAAAAGATAAGAGAAGTTGACCTGCGGGGCGCTTAGGTTTTTGTACTGAGATCAGGTTTTGATAAGAAGATCTAAGGGATCTGAGGGGAGTATAGGGTTGCAGAATATTGGAAAGTGCAGGACAGTTAGTAGGATGGAATAGTAATTTGTGGGCTGTGGTGAGTTGTAGAAAGTTAAGATAATTTGGAGTTCAAGCCAGTTTAGAGAGTGGAGGGAGGTGCAGTAATAAGAGGAGGATTTGGATTTGGTGGCAAATTTAGAGATTTTATTGTAGCATTGTTCCAATTTGGAGGTAAGTGTAGAAGATAGGTTAGTAAGCAGTGGAGCGCCATAAAGTAGAGATGGAAGGAGGTAAGTAGAGGCAAGGGTTTGCCTATTGGAAGGGGACAGAAAGTGGATGTTTCTATATAATAGGCCAAGTTTTATATGTTTTTTTTTATGTTTAGCTGAATATGAGTATTGAATTTGAACTGGTCATCAATTGTAACACCCAGAAGTTTAGTGGAGTTTACTATTTCAATCACAGAGTTGTTGAGGATGGTTATTTGGAAAGAGTTTTTATCAAGAGATGAGGATTTGGAGGGGGAGAAGAGCAGGATTTTGGTTTTGTTTGCGTTAAGGGAGAGGTGATTTTGGAACATCCAGTTTTCAGTAGTAGAAAAAGCTGTTTGGGTTAGTGCTTGGAGTTCTATTAGGTTAGGGGCGTTGCAGATCAGAGTGGAATCATTGGCGTATTGCACAACTGTCATGTTGGGGATGGCTTTATTAAAGTTGTTAATAAAGATATTAAAAAGTAAAGAGCCAAGAATGGAGCCTTGAGGTACACCAGTGGGGGTAGGAAGGAAGGAAGATGTTGCTTGGCCCCATTTCACAGCTTGAGACCTATTTGAAAGGTAGCTAGAGAACCAACAGAGAGCTTTTTGGCTCAGGTTGAGGTCAGAGAGGTGGTTTAGAAGGAGGGAGTGGGAGATGGTGTCAAAAGCTTTAGATAGATCTAGTAGAATGGATTATACTAAGTTACCAGAGTCACGTACAGAGTTCACAGAATGAAGAAAGGAGAGAAGGGCGGTGTTAGTGCTGTGCCCAGGCCGGAAGCCGTGCTGGGTATGGGAGAGTAGTTGGTGTTCTGTAAGGAAAGGCAGGAGCTGTAGGTGGATACATTTTTCTAGGATTTTGGATATAGGGGATAGGATAGCAATGGGATGGAAATTGGAGACATTACAGTTTTTGCCTCCTTTGTGTTGTGGAAGAATCAAAGCAGAACACCAGATATTGGGTACATAGGATTCGAATAGAGATCTATTTATTAGGATGCTGATGGGAAAAGCTATGTAGTCAGAAGCTATCTTAAGGAAGGTGGATGGAATGTTATCAGGGGCACTGGAGCAAGGCTTTAGTTTATAGAGCAGTTTCTTTATTAGGTTGGTGGGTACTGGTTTGAGATTGAAAGAGGGTAGGGGTGAAGAAGGAGAGGAAGATTGATTTGGGGGGGTTGTTATTAGTGAAAGTCTTGGTTAGTTCGGCGATGGAGGAGGTGAAGAGGGAATTGAATAGTGAGGCAATTTCTGGATCAGATTTGCTGATATCAGGACAGGGATTATTTTTGTACCAGGTCTGAGGAGAGAGTTAATGGAATTCCAGAACTGTTTTGGATTGTTTGTGTGATTTGTTTGTAGTTTAATGTATGATTTTTTATCTGTAATGTCTAGTTTTTTGGCTAGATTTCTTAGTTGTTTAAACTAAGGAACATATCAGGCTGTTTGTATTTGTGGTAGGCTTTCCAGGCTTTATCTCTTTGAAGCATAATCTTTTTTGTCTCATTGGTGAGCCAAGGGGAGGTTTTTGATTTGATTCTTTTTCTTCTTATTGGAGCTTGGGAGTTAAGGATAGTTAGGAATGTGGAGTTGAGATAGTCGACAGCTTCGTCTAGAGGCAGAGTTTTTAGGGGGTTCCAGTTAGTTAACTTCAGGGAGTTAGAGAAGGAATTTTGATTAAAGTTAGTTAGGTTACGAGTTTGAATAAAGTGGTGAGAGAGAGAGGAGAGGGGAGTGGCTCGAATGAGGAAGGCAGGGAGGTGGTCTCCTAATGGGTCAGGATTGACTCCATATTTTATAACTTTGTTAGGATGCAATACTAGTCTCCAGTCAAGTATGGAGCCGGGGGGGGGTAGATTTTGTTAGGTCTAGTAATGGAGTTGGTAAGTTGGGTGAAGTTGAATAGGTTGATAGTCATGGATGGATTAGGGTTATTGATTTTTCCCCAGTCAATGTTTACATCTCTCAAAATAAAGGTTTCTAGTTTAATGTTAGATGAGGGCCATGAGAGGATATCTTCCAGGGTATTGGTATTGTTACCAGGAGGAATGTAGAGGGAAATAATACAGATGCTTTTATGGTTGTTTATTTTTAGTATGCCAATGACTAGTTCAGCATTATTAAAAGTGGGAATGGTGTTGGGGTATGGGGTTATAGTTAGGAGGTTGGAGTAGATTAGAGCAACTCCGCCTCCTCTTTTATTAGTGCAGTCGGATCGGAGAGAATGAAATCCAGGAGGTAGAAACTCTGAGTCATTAATATGTGGTTTTAACCAGGTTTCAGAGATGGCTGCTATGTCTGGGGAGTTATGGGAGAGCCAGGCATGGAAGAGTGATAGCTTATTATTTAGACTTTGAGCATTGATTGTTAGGAACTTGAGGTTTATAAGAGTATTTTTTTTGTTGGAGCAAGAATGATTTGTAGGAGAGAGGTTTGGAGGAGAGAAATTTGGGCCTGGATTGGGGTGTATGTCACCAGCTAAGTGAAGGCAAGTAATGTTGGGGACATGTTTATTAGATTTATGTTTTGATAGATGATGCTGGTAGTGAGTAGGGTTTAGTTTGTAGTTGTTGTCAAAGACAGGAAAAATTTTGATTTTTAAGGGAAGGAGAGGATGGAGGGAATTAATGATGCAGAGATGTTGTGAAAGTGGGATGTGTGGTGGTGCAGGGCAGTCAGAGGGGGGAGAGGGGAAATGACAGTTATTATAGGAGGTTAACTGGTATAGAAATAGTAGAAGTAAGGTGAAGGGGGATTAGAGTAAGACTTTGGAAGGAAGGTTGAGCATGGTAGAGGGAGACAGTTAATGTTAATGAGAAGATGAGATGAGATAGTTAACAGTGTGGTAAGGAGAAGTAGGTGGGGAGGAGACTAGAATGGGGGAGATTGTCTCCTAATAGGCTGAAAAGGAGGGATGGGCTAATACTGAGGAGCATTCTGATTGGTTGGGGAGGGGGGTTGGACTAAAGGGTTAAGGATAAGTTTAGGAGTACTGGGGGTGGGTGGGAATTGGGGACAGGGTAGGGGAGCAGAGTGAGCCCGCAGGGCGAACGGAGTGGGAAGAGCCAAGAAGGCACAGAATCAATCAGTGACCAGAGGCAGGAGAAGGAGAACAACTGCAGGGGGAGCAGGTATAAGGGTTACAAACTGTCTTTAAACTAAAAACATTTCTTAATTTATTGGGAAAGAAAATCTGCTAGTAAAGCAAGTATATGAAAAAGGAGAGAAAAAACAGTACAGTTTTCTCGGTGAGGGGCAGAGACTTTCTAGGTAGAGTTAGTTAGTGGAGAGTAAGGGGAAGTTATTGCTAGGCTTGATTATTAGGAGTATGCTGCCTCCTTGTGGAGAAAGGAGGGAGGTGCACTGTGAGGAGATGAGGTTAAACTTAAAGGGTAGTGGACTGTAAGGCAGTATGCCAAGGTTGGGGTAGGGGGGGCCTGTGCATAGACCACTGATAGGTTGCTTCCACGTATACCAGGGAAGAAAGCTGCTCAAATAAAAAAGATGGTAGTTAACATATGTAAGACAAAGTGACATACACAGAGTCTCTTTAGGGAGAGAGGGTCCCAGTACACTTAATGTGCATCAAGCATACTGTTCACCGTCGTCTTCTCTTTGAAAGGGAGGATACTCTGTTTGGTAGTGTGGAGGGGATTAACCCCTTGTGGAGCAGCTGAAAAGAAGAGTAAGAGAAATAGTTAGAAACAACAAATGGGGTATAGGAAAAAAAGTGAAAAAGGGGAGAGCAAAAAAATAGTGAAAATGGAGAGCAGAGGAGGGAGTTTATTGTGATTACAGGGACTCTGCATTTTTCCTGTATAGACATGGGCCCTTTAGGGCATGGGGGGGTAAAGTTAGCCCTGAGCCTATCTGCCAGGATGTTCTCAATATCAGTTGGTTCTGTAATTTTCGTGCCTTTGTGCTGTAACTCAGAGCAGATCTGGGTGTTGCCATCAAGATTCTTGACATAGCTATAGAATGCTTTGTGGTTGTCCTTAGAATTAGTGTTGATTTTGTTTTCGTAGCTAGTTTTGGAGGATCTTATAAGGGATCTCAGTTTCTTACTGAGGCTGACCAGGGAGCTCCTCCACTCATGGGATTTTACTCTCCTTTACAACAGTTTCTTCCTTCTGTTGTACAGTTTGTTTATGGCAGGGGACCACCAGATTGGCTTCCTTTTTTTGGAGGATAGCGTCTTGGTTCTGTTTGGAATAGCACGATCCATGCACTCGTGTAAGTGCTTATAGAGTGCATTTGTGTAGGATTCAGCAGTTGAAACTGTATTGTCCATCTGCATGGGTGTCGTGAAGTTCACCACTTCTGTCTTAAGGAGCATGAAGTTGGCTTTGTAGATATTTTTTACCGTGGTTTCCTTAATGGGGGGTGTGGAGGGGATGTGGATATCAAGAGTGATTAGCTTATGGTCACATCGGACCAATGAGGATTTGACTTCAGGTGTGGAACACCGGTCACTCAGGTTGGTAATGACTAGGTCTAGAATATTGTTGCCCCTGGTGGGGGTGTGGAAAAGTTGATCCAGGGCATTGGAGTTTATGAATTCCATAAAGCGTTGAGCTAAGGAGTTTTTTCATGAGTAGTTTTCCCAGTTAATGGTGTGGAAGATGAAGTCGCCCATTATTAGGGTGTTTGGTTGAACCCTAATATTTTCTAGTACATCAAGAAAAGAGGAGTGGGAATCCTGGGGCATGGTGGGGGATCTGTAGCAAGCTACAATTTGGATTGCAGTTTTGCCAAGAGTTAGTTGCACTTGGATAACCTCGGATGCATTATACTGAGCAACTAACCTGGAGGTGTGGATATCCTTAATGAATATGGACACACCTCCGCCTTTGATGTTTCGGTCCAGGTTACATGGCTGAAAAGTGTGGTATGAGTTATAGCCCGGTAGTGCAGGGGTGCTCTCTGGAGCCTTGAACCAGGTCTCAGTCACTGCACAGATATCGATGTTCTCCATTTTAAGGAGTGCCTCGAGTGAGTGCATTTTGAGATTTAGACTTCTAGCATCGAGTAGCATTACCCACAGTTTTTGCTTGCCTGTTCCTGTTACTGTGGTGAATTTGTTATTTGAACCTTGCCTAAAAAAGGCACTATAGGGGCAGCAAGAGTCTTAGCCAGTATCCAGAATCCCAGGGGTGACAAGTGCAGGCCATCTGTGGCAAAGCATCGTGGTCTGTCAACCATGTCATCCCAAGCAGACAGATACTGGATCCCCTTAGAATGACACCAGAAGCTTAGCCAATTGTTGAAGTCAATCATTTTGTCCTTGTACTGCGGTATCATTCTGGGCAATGGCAGAATGCTACTCAGGGCTAGGGTCATACCTGCCTGGGCTCCAAGATCGGAGAGCTCTTCCATGTCTCTTTTCATGTAGTCCAGGGAGGTACATCTCAGGTCATTCACACCAACATGGACAATGACAGAGTTATATTTGTACTTGTTGTGGAGTGACCTGAGTGCGTGGGTTATGTGGCAGATCCTGGCACCTGACAGGCAGCTGACAGTAACCTTCTCCTTGTTTAGCCTGGTGAGTGGGACATCAGTGTGCCTGACTATAGAGTCACCTATGGCTAGTGTATTGGGTACGTTGTTTTGCCTTATTGGCTGTGGTTGAGTGGCACACTGAGTCTGTGGGCTATGTTTCATTTGGGTTGTGTTGGGGGTGGAGGTTGCTTGCGTTTCTGCTTTGGAGGTCTCTGTTGCTTAGACAGATTATTATTGAGAGCCTCCACAAATGTTTTTGTGTTACTATGTGTGGATTTTGGTGGTGTAGATTTAGTGAGACTATGTGATGAGTGTGGTGTGGTGCAAATGTTTACCTTCTCCTCATGACTGTCAAGTTCAGTCTTGGTTGGAGAGAGCTTTACCTCCATTTTGGCTAGATAAGTGCATCTTTCACAGGTTGTAGTGTTGGGTGGTAGGAGGAGAGGGTTGTCTGTGTACATGAGGCAATATCTACATTGCCTCAAGATGTCCAGAATCATCAGATAGACAGGAGAGAACACTGGGAGCTGACCCTTGGACATGCCTGAATAAAAAAATATTTTCCTCTAGATAAGTGAAGAAAGTGAGTACAAGAGCTGTTTTTCTCTAAGCAAGTGAGAAAAGTAAGTACAAGAACTGTGTTCCTCTAGGTAATGAGGAAGATTGAGTGCTATAGTAATTAGCAGCTTATTTAGTGCATACAAGTTCTAAACAAGTGCTGAACATAAATAAGCAAATTTAAGTGCTAAAACTAAGAATCTGTATCTGCACTAGACGAGTTACAGGGCAGAATCAAGTGCACATGCAGGCTTTCAAATCAGAAAGTTGAGAGAGATGAAAGAGATTGCCCAAACGGCCAATAACTCCACTTTCTGGAATGAACCACTCTTTATGTGGTAGACAGGTTACCTAGTGCTTACCACTTCCACTGATAAGCTAGAAGGCTTCCCCCAACACAGAAAGGCTTGGGGGGCTCAGAAGCTTACATACAGTCCTGGATACAGCAAATCTGTATCTGGAACACTAGTTACAGGAAAGGTAGGAAACAGACTTACAGTTTTTTTTTTTTTTTTTTTTTACAGAAAAGTAGCAAAAACAGTAGTAAAAAAATCCACATGCAGTGCAAGCTAGCACACTTGAGTATGTAGCAATATTAGACCAAACACGGTTTTAAAAAATGCAATTAAATTAAAAAGAACTAAAAGCAAGTGCATAAAGAGTTTATTAGGTAGAATGTGCTAAAGAGATGGGACTGGGGGAGTGTCCCAGATCAAATCTACAGTGGGGCAGGCAATGGCAAAAGCCACCAAATTTAAACTACAAACCAAAAATAGGGAGGGTGGGTGGAACAAACAGAGATCTAAGCAACAACTAACAGTACAAACTCTAAAACCAAAAAAATATACTCACCTCTGTATATTTGCAGATCAGTCTCTCAGAACAAGGAGACAGTTTCAACAGAGATCTAAGCAACAATTAACAAAGTCTATAACCAAAAAAACATACTCAGCTCTGTATATTTGCAGATAGTCTGGAAGGCAGTCTCTCAGAACACAGGTTCCAGCAATTAAATGCATGGTGTTACTAACAGGTCAAATTTTATGCAAGTGATCCTTGAGTTAGATAACACACAAGCTGTAAAAAACAGTTATACCAACTGAAGCCATGGCAGAAAATGGTGGGGGGGGGGGCTGGGGAAAGCAGTTTCAACATAGATCTATGCAACAACTAACAATACAAACTCTAAAACCAAAAAATATATACTCAGCTGTGTATATTTGTTGATCAGTCTCTCAGAACAGGGAGACAACAGTTTCAACAGAGATCTAAGCAACAATTAACAAACTCTATAACCAAAAAATATATTCTCAGCTCTGTATATTTGCAGATAGTCTGGAAGGCAGTCTCTCAGAACACAGGTTCCAGCAATTAAACGCAGGCTGTTACTAACAGGTCATATTTTATGCAAGTGATCCTTGAGTTAGATAACACACAAGCTTTAAAAAACAGTTTTACCAACTGAAGGCATGGCAGGAAATAGGAGGAGGGCTGGGGAAAACAATTTCAGCAGAGATCTAAGCAACAACTAACAGTACAAACTCTAAAACCAAAAAAATATACTCAGCTCTGTATATTTGCAGATCAGTCTCTCAGAACAGGGAGACAACAGTTTCAACAGAGATCTAAGCAACAATTAGCAAACTATATAACCAAAAAATATATACTCAGCTCTGTATATTTGCAGATAGTCTGGAAGGCAGTCTCTCAGAACACAGGTTCCAGCAATTAAATGCAGGCTGTTACTAACAGGTCAATATTTATGCAAGTGATCCTTGAGTTAGATAACAAGCTGTAAAAGCCAGTTATACCAACTGAAGACACGGCAGAAAATGGGGATGGGTTGGGGAAAACAGCTTCTACAGACATGTAAGCAACAACAAACAGTACAAACATTAAAACCAAAAAATATACTCAACTCTGTATATTTGCAGATCAGTCTCTCAGAACAGGGAGACAACAGTTTCAACAGAAATCTAAGCAACAATTAACAAACTCTGTTGTTGTTGTTTGTCTTTTCAGCTTTTCCCGGTTAGGGGTCGCCACAGCAGAACTCCGGTCCGCTAATGATTGGCAGTCACTTTTTATGGTGCCGAGTTGCCAGCCCGACTCCCAACCTTCAGTGAAGGCATGCCCATTCTTGCATGTCTTTTGGAGGCCACTCGACCGTGGGATGGACATGCAATTAACAAACTCTATAACCAAAAAAATATACTCAGCTCTTTATATTTGCAGATAGTCTGGAAGGCAGTCTCTCGGAACACAGGTTCCAGCAATTAAATGCAGGCTGCTACTAACAGGTCAAATTTTATGCAAGTGATCCTTGAGTTAGATAACACACAAGCTGTAAAAAACAGTTATACCAACTGAAGACACAGCAGAACATGGGGGGGGGGCTGGGGGAAATAGTTTCAACAAAGAGCTAAGCAACAACTAACAGTACAAACTCTAAAACCAAAAAAACATACTAATCTCTGTATATTTGCAGATCAGTCTCTCAGAACAGGGAGACAACAGTTTTAGCAGAAATCTAAGCAACAATTAACAAACTATATAACCAAAAAAATATACTCAGCTCTGTATATTTGCAGATAGTCTGGAAGGCAGTCTCTTTGAATACAGGTTCCAGCAATTAAATGCAGGCTGTTACTAACAGGTCAGATTTTATGCAAGTGATCCTTGAGTTAGATTAATAAAAAACTCAGAGAGGTTGCAGCCAGCTGGTACAGAGTATCAAGGTAGTGTCTGACAGGAGAATTCCAAAAAATACTGAAAGTTCCGCTGTACTAAACAGAGGTATAACTAATAACATTATATGGTACAGAGACATGGGCATTGAAAGCAGAACATCTGAAGAAGCTGGATAAGATGGAGGTGAAGTATCTAAGATGGGTGGTAGGATGTACATTGTGGGACAGGTGAAGAAATGAGGACATCAGACGCCCAAGTAGCTCATAGTGTAAAGAAGGTCAAAGAGAACAGATTACAGTGGTTCAGGTGCATGCGCAGGAAAGCAGAAGATAATGTATTGAAGATTATTTCGGCCAGACAGGAAGAAGTCAAGAGGAAACAAGGACATCTATCAAAGATATGTGAGAAAATACCTGCAAGAACCAGGCATGACTGTCAAAGAAGGAAGGCGAATGACACTAAACCAAGACAGATGGAAAAAGTTAATGTAACATCCTGACCCCATGTTGAAAATAGGAAAAAAGAGACCGATGACGATGATGATGACTGATGATAATACATAAAAAGATTATCTTTTAACATATGTGATGTATGACCAGGAACACACATTTTCCTTTTTTTTCTGGGAAAAATTAATATATCTATTTGGACTGTCTTGAGTATTGAAAAAAAAAAATGACATTTTCATGGAATTTGGCATTTTAGACCACAGCACTCATTCACCGCAACTTGCATTTCTTCTTATACTGATACTTATAACACAGTCATCTAGCTTTGTTGACTGTTCTGTGTCTATATTTTGTTTTAATTTTGCATATATATATATATATATATATATATATATATATATATATATATACACATACTAGACAATTATAATGAAACCATAGTAATAATGGGAAATTGCATTTAGGGATCACAGGCATAATTCTTTCTGCATTTCATCTCCTGAAATCATCTTTTTTTTGTTTTTCTTTGAGAACAATGTGTAAGGGTCCTTGATTGTGTTTCATGGGTCTACCAGTCTGTATATTAAGTTTGTAAGAGCATACGATAGGTCATAGTACAGTCATCAGAACTTGATTCATCTAAAGCACAAGTCCCAAGTGTACAAGGACCATTGTCTAAAAGCCAGGGACCTGAGGCATTGTAGCTCATACAGCCTACTGCTTGTGCTCGAATCTGAATATGAGTTCGGCCAAGAAGCTACAACTTACCATTAAACACTAATCGAGTTAAGTGTCACAGCCGTGGGGAGGGAATGAAAGGGGTTGCAAGTGTAGATTAGAGCAGAAATGGGAAAGGGGATGTAGGTTTAGGAAGCAGGAAAAGCATTTTAGGGTTAGGGAACAGGACAAGAGTTGTAAAAGGAGTGAGATGGGAGTTTAGGGATAGGGCGTGGCAGGACAGTTTTAGTGTTAGGGAGTGGGAGAGGAGTCTAGAGTTAGGTGACTGATTTAAGTTTAGGGAAGGGTGTTGAAGTTTTGGGTTTAGGCAGCAATCAGAGAATTTAGGGTTAGAGATGGGGAGTGGAGTTTTGGGCTAGTTGGATCAGAGTATGTACCTTTCCAAGCAAGTGGCAAGAAACACATGTGTGTAGATCTACTAGCATGTGAGCACTTGTAGAACACCCACACAATTTTCCTGTATCTACTCAAGGAAATTTTAAATTCCGTGATTTTTTTTTTACCTTCAGTTGTAGTTCTTCATCCATACAATCCAACCACTCTGCTATCAACTCATACACTGACCCCATGAAAAGGGCAAGGAAGCAGAGGCCTTTAAAAACACACTCATATCACATGCACATTTCTATGGACAGCTTGGAAGTGGCAATACAGCAAATGCATGTCCTTGGAATATAGAAGGAAACTGGTTTACCCTGGGAAAACCACATGAACACAGGGAGGATATGAAGAATTCACAAAGAAGGCAATTCAACTCAGAATCAAACTGCAGTACCTCTTGCTGTGACAACAATGCTACTCACTGAACCATTGAGCCATCTGCTGTTATTCATACAGCTCCAGAAAGAACAGCTGATGATGGGCACATCTCACTGAGTCTCTCGGTGGATGTTCTACCTGTTCAAGTTTTATTTTAATTTTTGTATTCTCTCGAATTAATACTCCCACACTGCGGCTTCATTCTGTGATATCTAGTTCTGCAACACTGTTTTGTTGTTGTTATTTTTTGGAAAATATCAAATCCCTTACTCCTCTTCTTCTTCCACTTATGCACACTGACTTTTGTCATGTCTTGCTTATCCCTGCTTTTCCAGAGGCTGTATATTCATATCTGGAATAGCTGAACTATGACAACTATGACATACCTTTTCATGTTGGTGATGTACCAGTCTGTTTATCTGGTAACCCATCTGACTTATATTGACGTAATGTACTACTGAATGCCTTGAGATAATCATATAGAATGACCAAGTGATCTATTTTTTGCTTAGTATTTGTTGCTATCTCACCCTAAATGGCATATTGCTGCATGGTTTTGCACACCATGGGTGTTACCTTACATTGTTTCATACTGCACTATCACCTATTGCAAGCTATCAAACTGCTCTGCTTCCTGTCTCACTTTTTCTCTACAGACACACACACACACACACACACACACACACATGTGCACGTGCACACACACACACACACACACACACACACACACACACAAAATTGTCTCATGAAACACTGAAATCTAAAATGATTGAAAACTGCATAAACTAAAAGTGATATCTTTGCGGGGGCACCCCCAATGTCTGGGCCCTCTCTTGCTAATTACATGTGCTAACTATATGATCACACAACAGTGGTGTAATGACAAATTTTCTTACTCCCACTACACCACGATTTCATAGAAAAAGTTGCCGGCAAAAACTCCATAAAAAAGAAAGTTTGTCCATATGAGTGTGCAGATTTTTTTTTTGCATCACTAAAAAGTGTTCACTCATATAATTGCTCACCCTTCTGGATTACAACCATATACAGATATATATAGCACCTAGCAGGATAAAAGCACACTAATTAAACTAAACAAACAACTCAGAGGATAAATAAAGTCTAGCAAGGCCAAATTTGAAGTAAGTCTGGCCCCCCATGCCAAGGACAACCATAAATCATTCTTTAGCTATGTCTGCAACCTCAAAGGCAATGCACAATTGTGTGCAGAGCTCATTGTAAATGGATCCACCTACACTGAGACAGAAGATATAATAAACCTTCTGGCTGATAAATTCATCTCCAACTTTATTCCTCTCTCCCCCTCATCCTTCTCTCAGGAAATATCATCAAATATAACTCCCTCTACTATCACTAGGGAACAGGTCCTTAATGCTCTCTCTAAGACCAAGAACACTGCATTAATGAGCCCAGACAATATCCCAGGATGCCTTCTAAATAGCATGAAACATGACCTATCAGGGCCTCTGGAATTACTATTTAACTGTAGCCTCCAAACCAGATTCATGCCTCATAAATGGAAAAAGGCAACAGTTATCCCTCTGCACAAAGGTGGGCCATCTACAGACCCTGGAAACTACAGACCCATAAGTCTCACTAGTCTTATATGTAAAGCCATGGACAGAATTATCATGGAGATGATCAAAAGAGATATAGTAAACCTCGAGACAATGGACCCAACCCAGTTTGGTTTCGTAAAGGGCAGATCATGCCGACTCAACCTGGTAGACTTCTTTGAGAAGGACACGAAAGCAATGGATGAGGGCAAAATCGTTCACACTGCCTACTTTGACCTGGCCAAGGCATTTGACACAATACCCCACTCGAGCATTGTTGCCAAACTCAAGAGGTAAGGTACAAACTTGTATGTCACCCAGTGGATAGCCAATTGCCTCATAGACAGGACCCAGGAAGTTAGAATTGGGGAGTCCACCTCTACAAAGAGGCCAGTCACAAGTGGAGTCACTCAGGGATCAGTTCTTGGACCACTCATTTTTGGCATTTACTTCTCAGAAGTCAAAGCCAATGTCAGTGGTCTCTGGCTGACTAAATTTGCAAATGATTGCAAATTAGGAGCCATCATTGAATCCCACACTGACACAAATGTTCCCCAGGAGGAGCTGACACAGACAAGCAACTGATGTCAGAGTCGTGGACTAAAACTAAATGCCAGGAAATGCATAATAGTATCCTTTGGGAAGTCATACATCCCTGGCAACTATCATATTGACAACACACCCCTTAGAGCTGACCCAGTAGTCAGGGACTTCAGGACACACACAGATAGTAATCTAGCCTTTGATCATCACGTGTCTACAGTGGTGAGGAAATCATTCTATGTTGCGCAACTTATAAACAAAGATATGGCATCTAAGTCCATGGAAGTCATTATTCCACTGTATTCAGCATTCATCAGACCTATCATTTAGTACAATGCCCCCTTTGGTATGTACCTAACCAGGCATATCCAACAACTGGAACATCCACTAAAAGAATACAGGGCATAAGTAATATGTCCTATGCAGACTGCCTCAAGGCCCTATCCCTGTATTCTGTGTCCTTCAGGCTTTTGAGGGGAGATCTATGCCTGGCATACAGGGAATTGACAGACCATACTCTGATGGACCTCTTACATATCCACAAAACAAACAGTACCAGAATTACCCATTCTAAAGGCTTAAACCTTGCCTATGATATAAATAGGATCTGCTGGAGAGATGGGTATGTATCAAAGAGACTACCCCGTCTATGGAACAGGCTCCCCATCCATGTGAGGCAGAGTATCTCCTTAATACAATTCAAGTGCAACTTGGACAATTGGATGGGAAATCAGAAATTCATCCCTGGCTTGGCACCTATGTCTCTAATGCAAACAGGTAACTTTTAAAGGGTTCAGGACACTCCTCCCAGTCTAGCGTCATTAGCTCATTCTACCTAATACAGAGAGAACATCTGAGAAGGCTTTCTGTTCCTCCTTTCTCCCTTTCAAAAAAAAATTGCCTGAATCTACTTGTGTTCTGACTGTGCTTCTCAAACATTTTGGAAATATAGAGTATATTTTAGAACATTTATTATAACTGTATTTGCCTTAATATTGCTACAACTCAAGTGCTCTAGGTTGCACTGCATCTGAATTGTTTGTGTGTTTTAGCTTATTTTTTGTATATATAGATTTCTCTGTATATGTAGACTAGCTACTTATTCTGCTGTATTACTGCCTCCTAAATCATTTTTCAGTTGTGCACTTGCCTTGCTTCATTTAAAAAGTTTTAAATTGCACATTTTGTAGAGTTTTAATTGCATTTACTGTTTAGGACTACACACTCAAGTGAGTTAGCCTTTTTCTGCATTTATTTACTGTGTTATTGCATTGTTTAGCCTGTTTTAACAAAAAAAAAATACTATCTTGTTTGCTCGTTTCCCGCCTTTCCTAGCCAGTCCATATCCCAGGCTTTGCTTGTCTCAGGACTTTATTTTCTGTGTTCAGAGCTATCCAGACCTTGCTGTGGTAGAGGGAAGTCCTACTGCTTACCAGTGGGAGTGGTGAGCATTGTACTGCCTATCTAATACTACAGGAGTGGTTTTCAGCTCTGAAATTGTAATTGTATTAGCCTTTTTGGGCTGATTCCTATCCCTTTCAACTTTCTGGCTTAAAAACGTGTGTGTTTGAGCATTTTTTGCATCGTGCAGCACCGCGGGGCTACAGTTAATCTATTCCAGGTGAACTAGCTGGTTTCTCAGTAGTAGCACTAAAATCTGAACCCCTGTGACTAGCACTTGCTCTAGAACCTGCTGGAAAGCACTAGGAAGCCTTAAACTGATACAAGCACTCAACTCTCCTTGTCAATAAGGAAAAATTAATCAAAGGCACTAAACAGCCTATAATTGCAAAGTACCTTGCAAAGGTAAGGGAAAGCAGCTCTTGTATTTTACAAAAAAAAAGCCCCTAAACAGGCATGTCTAAGGGTCAGCTTCCGGTAATTTCTCCTGTTTACCTGGTGAATCTGGGCATACTGGGGCAATGCAGCAACTGCCTAATGTACCAGGGGTGTAGCTAGGATTTTCAAATTTGTACTCACAGCTCTCAAACTGTTACCCCCCCTCCCTAGCCAAGCTACGGCCATTCTCGTAATTCGCTCTTTTAGTATCGATGAAGAGGCATTCGCTGTAATGCCTCTTCAGTAATATAATATAGATTCACTCAAACTCAGTTCCTTGAATTGAAAATGAACCTGAAAGTCAGTTCTTTGAAAAATGCAGCATGGTAGTTGGGGTAGAGAATTCATGCTTTTGTTTTCTATAACTAAGGTACAGGTTTTGAGCTTGAGTGATTACTAACCACCTACTATCCCTAACTAGGGTGTTTCATTCACACACACACTCCTACCTACCTCTTAGTGCAAGAAATATGGACAAAGCCTAAAATAAACAGGGACAGATATTAAATAATGCTCTTGTGTACTTAGAAAGTTGCTAGAATAACAGGATTTGTGCTAGTATGAGAAAGTTGCTAGAATAACAGGATTTGTGCTAGTATGAATTTTTCTAAAGGACATGAAGTCTGAAACTCAAATGTGTCTTTATTTAGCAACTTCAGCCTTCAATGATTTTCTAGAAAATCACAAAAGTTATGAGGAACAGACAAAAAATATGGGGCAAAAATCTGCACATTCTACAAAATACAGACAGTTGAGCGGTATGCTACCTACCTACACACACACACACACACACACACACACACACCTCTCAACCTCTTAGAGCAACAAACCCATAAATAAAACTGAGGCAAAGGCCCAAAAATAAAGACTTTTTTTTAAATATTGCCCTTATAAATTTAGAAAGATAATAGAATAGTAGTAGGTCTTGCATTAGTATGAATTTTCTGAAAGGTATGAAATCTGAAACTCAAATGTCTGCCATTATTTTCTAACTTCAGTCTTTAATGACTTGCTACTAATTTACCAGAAAAAACACAATTTTATGAAAAACGGACTAAAAATGTGATGCAAAAATATAAAATTGCCAGACAATACAGCTGGGAACCAGTCAAAGAAGGGACACCATTTTAATATGAGCACTGTTAACTTGAGCAGCTGACAAAATTAGAGAATCTACATGCATTTCTGAAATAAAAGTAATGTATCATTAGTTATTTATAATTGTAAAGCCTCCACGTTTTCTTCCAAAATTGCTATTTTGCGGAGGGATTATTAGGGGGGAGCAACATTTTGAGCCAAAATTGGGAACAGTTGAGAGGTTTGGATATTCTTAATTCTATAAAGTGATTTATTTGCATATACCTCTCAACCTCTTAATGCAGAAAATCTGGACAAGGCCAAATATATTGGGGGGCATACAAACAGTACTAAAAACTGATCTTGTATAAACTTAAGACAGTTGATAGAATAACAGGTCTTGCTTTAGTATGCATTTTTCTGAAGGTTATCTTCTTCTTCTTCTTTCGGCTGCTCCCGTTAGGGGTCGCCACAGCAGATCAACTGTTTCCATTTCCTCCTGTCCTCTGCATCTGAACTTAATGTCTGTCATTATTTAGTGACTTCATTCCTAAATGATTTGCCAGAAAAGTTTTATTTTGCATTTTACAGCACGAACACCAATAAATATCTGCTAAACAAAGCAATGCAGTCTCACAATGAAACTAGACTTAGCATTAAAACTTCTCTGCCCTTGAAACTCACATTCATTGAAACAGCATTGAAACCCACATTCATAGAAAATACATTTTGCCAGTGGCAGATAAAGATTAACTTTGGTCTGTTTTCAAATCATAGGCCCCTTGCACATGGAACATACACATGCTCTTTGATACATCTTCCTGATTGTATTAAATTATATTCCTTATACAATACAGTATAGTTGTTAGAGAGCATTTTAAATTTATTCTTTTGAACATTTTTCCAGTAAACAATGAAACAAAATGCATGCACCAATAATGACAAAACAGCCCAATTCAGAACATTTGCATCACAAAAGTCTACTCAAACTTCTACAATCCACCAGTATCAGTAAATATGCACAATCTCTGAACTAGTAAAAGCCATCTACACAATTCCACATTAAAGAAATCTGTAACTAATGAAAAGGTTGCTGCTAGCAAACAACTTTATATTTCATTGTTTCATCTGCAAATAAAGTGCCTGTTGCCCTTGAGGAATAAATTGCCTATGTTGCATTAAAAAAAGTGATACGCTAGTAATATTGCAATAGGAAATGGATGGCAAACTAATAACAGGTTCATAGTTACTACTAGATATCTTCGCCAAGAAGGACTACAGCATCCACCCCACTTTACGACACAGTATAGTATCAGCAATGCAACTACCTACTGTGGGAAAAGAACCCACAGCCTTCTGCATCAAATGCAAGTACACTATCTGTTGTGCTATTAACAATATAAGCAGACTCATCATAAGAAGCACTAAACTTTAGTTCCCCTGCAGCTCTCAGCTCCTTGTAAAATGTACTTGACACACAGCTGTATCTCTGAACTTTGCAGCACAAGAAATCTGGAAAAAGCCAACATGTATTGGGGGGGCAAAAGCCCAAAAACCAGGGACACATTTTAAACATTGCTTGTATAATTTTGAAAGTTGCTAGAATAAAACGCTGTGCTACCACCATGCATGTCCTGAACCCAGAACCATATGCATTATAGTCAGTGCAACATACCACTATGCTAAATCAGCAGTTTGAAAAGTAGGAAGACTGAAACTTAATGGCTATTAGATAGCTCTCAACCTCTTAGCACAAAAAAACTGGACAAACAAAGGCAATAATGAGGGAATACAAATTCAGTTTTCACTTCATACCTTAGCACAAAAAACCTGGACAAACACAAAAATAATAATGGGGGAATACAGCTTCAGTTCTCACTTCTCACCACAACTGGGGAATACAACTTCAGTTCTCACAACAACTGGGGAATACAACTTCAGTTCTCACCACACCTGGGGAATACAACTTCAGTTCTCACTTCTCACCACAACTGGGGAATACAATTTCAGTTCTCACCATAGCTCACAACTGTTAGAAATAAAAATCTGAACAAAGTTCAGAAATGGTGGTGGTTAGGGACTTTAGGCTCTTCTTGCCCTGAAGCAAAGGTACAGGGTTTGAGCCTAAACACCTGTTTTATTATATGGGGCATATACACACAGGCATGTATTGCAAAGTCTAGCAGTCCTGTGAACAACAAAAACTGAAAGCTCATTATTAACCCATTTCATTACTGTTTAGATTACAACTCAATCAGCAGGATCTTCAGCAAAGACTCAAGGTACAGAAAGGGTAAAATGAGCATAACACTGAATTTCTTAGCTGTCCCACCATGAAGAACTGAAGATATCCAAAGCAGCTGGGATACAAGTGCAGCATGCTGGTCTGCAGAGTAGGGGCAGACAGCTAACCACTTGTATAACTGACTGCCAAACACCCTCAGCAGACAGCTGCGGACATTTTTTCTTTCATTCTGTTCAAGGACAAAAAAACCCCACAAATCCCTTAAGTAAGAAATCTACACTCAAATGTATCTGTCTTGAGGTAACGCCCTCCTGCCAAACTCTGAAAAAACATGCTGTGAAGTTCATATCGCCATTCCATTACTGTCTGGCAAAATGGCATCAAGTCAGGCATAAATTACATATACATAGAGTGATGCTTCTATTGCACTGTGTTGCACACCACATAAAGCAAAGGACTTCTCTTACTTTATTCAAATGTAATTTGGATGAACAGATGAATAACCACATATTTAATCCCAGTTCAGAACTCCTGCTCATTATGGATAGGGCAAACATGTAAATGTCTCAATGTATCCATTTTCCTGTCTTTGGATTATTCATATGCAAAATATAAGGGTTAAACTCTATCGTGGGAATGTTAGACTAGGTGTCTTAATATTCTCATGGGTCAATAGCCTTGTAACTACCCATGAACCTACAATGGCACTGATCAAATTGGTAAAGGCCTGACAAGGGTATAGGGAATTGATCATTCAGTACAAAGTACAAAGCATCCAAGTGCCAACTTACCTGGGTTTGTATAGTGGGAATAGGCACTGAAGGAACCAGCCAAGGATGCATAGGTGTGTGAGTGGCAGAAGCCACCCCACCCATTCCAGGAGGAGTGTTTGGGTATGGCAAGCACTGCCTGGAGAAAGGCTTGGGGATGCTTTCACTTTACAGGTACGAGGTATGGGCAGCTTACCAGGGGGTACATGGACTGCGCTGAGGCGGATGAGGTCAGCTAGTAGTTCTTTCCCTCTCTGTTTGGTCCAGCACTGTGGGTTGCAGTTTACATGCTAATCAAAAGATGGGGAGGAGATTAGA
Organism: Protopterus annectens; assembly: GCF_019279795.1. Classification (NCBI taxonomy): domain Eukaryota; kingdom Metazoa; phylum Chordata; order Ceratodontiformes; family Protopteridae; genus Protopterus; species Protopterus annectens. The sequence goes on from NC_056725.1 coordinate 1,475,115,572, forward strand.
AAATGTTGCCTAGCCTGGATGATAGCTCACAAGGTTCCTGAAATTTCAGCCTCCAGTACTGGCTGCAAAAGAATGAGAGATTCCAAAAAGATGAATTCTTCTTGGAGAAGGAGGGTCCAAACAGGATGGGGGGGTTAGGGGAATTAGATGGTCAAGGCTGAGGATGGCGAATATCATAAACAGAAGGTCAGAATTAAATATAGGATGACTGGCTGAAGTGGAATATAATGAAGCCTATATCACAGCAGTCTATACACTAAATATACTGTTCACTGCCAGAAAAAAATACTAGAGCAAAATGTTAAACTTTCTGGCTGAACTCTAACAAATTCAAAAACTGCCAGCATTTAAAAATGTAGCTGGTTGGTGTTTGCAGTAGCTGTTGTGTACCTGCTCTGTTCCTACAGTGAAAAGACTTTTCCAGCAGAAAATTCTCATTAAGAAAAGTTTGCAGAGTCCTACTTTGACCAACCATGCAACTATTTACAGACACATCATTGTTTAGGCTTAGACAAGGATTACATATAGGAAAGGTTGCTGTATTCTTCCCATCTCAATGTGTACGACAAGTCTGGCACTGTATCTAGAATTACACGTGATGCCAACACACACACACACACACACACACACACACACACACACACACACACACACACACACACACACACACACACACACACACACACACACTCCATAATTTCCCGATCTGTTTCACACATACTCTCCTTACCTGATTGCTCCATACTTTCCTGATCCGTTTCCTGCTCGCACTCCTATCTGTTAACGATTGCTCCATTCAAGCTAATTTCCCACTCGCAGCCAGCCAGACCTGACGTCAGCTCCCGTTTGCCTTCACCACAACACCCAGCAAGCATCCTTAAAGAGCCAACGCTTTTTTTTTTTTTTAGTTAAAAAGATACCGCACCCAGCAAGCATCCTTAAAAAGCCAATGCTTTTTTTTTTTTTTTTAGTTAAAAAGCTACCCCCCTTCTAAATAAATTGTACTGAAATCAGTACAGTGTGTATGCCTCCCAACATCCCTGTCATGTACACAGACAACCCTCTTCTCCTACCACCCAACACTACAACTTGTGAATGATGCACTTACATAGCCAAACTGGAAGCAAAGGTCTCTCCAGCCAAGATTATGCTAGACAGCCAAGAGGAGAAGGTTAACACCTGCACTACACCTCAAGCAACACATAGCTCTTCAAAACCTACACCATCAACACCCACACATAGCAACACTAAACCCACATATGTGGAGGCCCTTAACATTAACCTGCCCAAGCAACAAGGATCACCGAAGCTGAAACACAAACAAACACCAGTCACAACCAAAGTGACATATAGCTCACAACACCAGTGTGCCACCCAACAACAGCCCCTAAGGCAAGACAATGTACCCAATACTTTAGTCATAGGTGACTCTATAGTCAGGCACACTGATGTCCCACTCACCAGGCTGAACAAGGAGAAAATTACAGTCAGCTGCCTGTCGGGTGCCAGGATCCACCACATAACGCATGCACTCAAGTAACTCCACAACAAGTACAAATACTACTCTGTCATTGTCCATGTTGGAGTGAATGACTTGAGGCGTACCTCCCTGGACTATATGAAAAGAGACATGGAAGAACTCTCAGATTATGTGGCCCAGGCAGGTATGACCCTAGGCCTGAGTAGCATCCTGCCTTTGCCCAGGGTGATATCACAGTATAAGGACAAAATGACTGACTTCAACAATTGGCTAAGCTTCTGGTGTCATTCAAAGGGGATCCAGTATCTGTCTGCCTGGGAAGACATGATAGACAAACCACGATGCTTTGCCAAAGATGGTTTGCACCTGTCACCCCTGGGATTCAGATTACTGGCTAAAGCTCTTACCACCCCTATAGTGCTATTTTTAGGCAAGGTTCAAAAGACAAAATCACCACCGTATCAGATACAAGCATGCAAAATCTGAAAGTAATGCTACTCAATGCTAGAAGTCTAAACCTCAAAATGCACTCTCTCAAGGCACTCCTAAAAATGGAGAACATCAGTATCTGTGCAGTAACTGAGACCTGGTTCAAAGCTCCAGAGAGCACCCCTGCAATACCAAGCTACAACTCTTACCACACTTTTTGGCCACCAAACCATGACCAAAACACTAAAGGTGGAGGAGTGTCCATATTCACCAAGGATATTCACACCTCCAGGCTAGTTGCCCAAAGCAATGCATCTGAAATTCTCCAACTGCAACTAACACTAGGTAAGACTGCAATCCAAACTATAGCTTGCTACAGATCCCCCACCATGCCCCAAGATTCTTACTACACCTTTCTAAACATACTAGAAAATATTAAGATACAACCAAACACCCTAATATTGGGTGATTTCAACTACCCTGCCATTAACTGGGAAAACTACTCAGGTACCGACACCTTTTCCCAACGGTTCTTGGAATTCATAAATTCCAATGTCCTAGATCACCTAATCCATTGTCCCACCAGGGGCTCCAATATCCTAGACCTGGTCATTACCAACATGGGAGATAGATGCTCCACACCAATGGTCACCCCCTCATTGGTCAGGTCTGACCATAAGCAAATCACCCTTGACATCCACATCCCACTCCCACCCCCCAGTAAGGAAACCTCCGTAAAAAACTTCTCCAAAGCCAGCTTCATGCTACTCAAGTCAGAAGTGACAAACTTCATGACATCCATGCAGATCTGAAAGTTTGACTGCTGACTCCTACACTAAGGCACTGTACAAGCACATTCACTCGTCCATGAATCGTGCCATCCCAAATAGAACCAAGATGCTCTCTTCCAAAAAAAGGAAGCCAATCTGGTGGTCCCCTGCCGTAAACAAACTATACAACAGAAGGAAGAATCTGTTGCAGAAAAAAGGAAAATTCCAGGATGCAAAAAACTCCCTTACCAGCCTCAGTAAGAAGCTGAGATCCCTCATAAAATCCTCCAAAGCCAGTTACGAAAATAAAATTGTGAGAGATTCCAAAGACAACCACAAGGCATTCTATAGTTATGTCAAGAATCTAAATGACACTGCTCAGATCTGCTTTGAGCTACAACAGAATGGCATTAAATATACTGATCCCAAGAATATTGCCAATATCCTGGAAGATCGATTTAGTGCCAACTTCACCCCCTTCTCTCCACCCCCTAAAGGGCCCATCTCAATACCAAAAGATTGCCAAATTCCAGTAATCATGGCCACACAGGTAGAAACCACACTCTCCAAAGCTAAGAATACAACATCCATGGGACCAGATGACATCCCGGGCTGTCTACTACATGAACTACAAAATGAACTGGCACCTCACCTAAGTGTCATGTTTAATCATAGCCTCACCTCAGGCTTCATGCCCACTAAGTGGCGCACAGCTACAGTTATCCCACTCCACAAGGGGGATCCACCTTGATCCTGGGAACTACCGTCCCATCAGTCTGATGAGTCTGATCTACAAGGACATGGAACACATTATCATGGAACTTATAAACAAAGACCTTGGCAACCTTCAAACACTGGACCCCACCCATTTTGGGTTCATGAAGGGCTAATCTTGTCTCCTGAACTTGACTGACTTCTTTGAATCAGTCTCCAGAGCTGTGGATGAGGGTAAGGTGATCTACACAGCCTATCTAGACCTTGCCAAGGCCTTCAACACCATCCCCCTCTCTGGAATCATAGATAAACTTACTAAGCTGGGCATAACTCCCTACGTCACTCGATGGGTTGCCAACTGGCTTACTGACAGAACCCAGTCTATAAAAGTAGCCGACTCCAAATCCAGCTCCAGACAAGTGACAAGTGGAGTACCTCAGGGTTCAGTCCTGGGACCGCTCTTTTTTGGCATCTACTTCTCTGAAGTACAGACCAACACTAAGGGACTCTGGCTAACAATGTTTGCAGATGACTGCAAACTGGGAGCCATTAATGAATCCCCAAATGATGTGGATATTCTACAAAAGAGCCTTACAGAAACAGATGATTGGTGCCAGAGCCATGGGTTCAAGCTTAATGCCAAGAAATGTATATTATCCCCTTTGGGAAAAACCATGTACCAATGAATTATCACTTAGGTGGCAGTACACTAAACAGCGAAAGTGTGATGAGAGACTTAGGTACACAGGTGGACAGTGGTCTCACCTTCGATAACCACATCACCACAACAGTCAGGAAATCCTTCTATGTGGCACGCCTCATCACTAAGGGCTTTTCATCCAGAAAAAAGGAGGTCATTGTCCCACTGTACTCATCTCTCATTAGACCCATTATAAAGTACAACGCCCTATTTGGTATGTACCTCACAAGACATCTGCAACAGCTGGAAAGGCCGCAGAAATACCTCACTAAAAGAATCACAGGCCTAAAGCATTTGCCCTATGCTGACCATCTAAAAAAACTCCAGCTATATTCTGTGGCATATCGTGTACTCAGAGGTGATCTCTGCTTAACATACAAGGTGATGTCAAACCCTGAGCTGTTTGACATGCACCGCTTAAAGAAATCACAATCCCTCAGAGCCACATACTCCAGGGATGTAAACCTTGTCATCACAATGAACAAAACATGCTGGAGGGATAGGTTTCTGACCCAGAGACTCCCCATACTCTGGAATAGACAGCCCATACATGTCAAGCAGAGCGCCTCCTTGGCCCTCTTCAAAAGGAACCTTGACGATTGGATGGGAGATAGGAAACTCACCTTGGGGATCATGTCAGTCACCCTGCTAGACAGGGGTCCAGGGAAGTAAATATTGTGAGAAGAAATACCCAGGGAATTGTTATGGCTAGGTTTGTATAGACCCTAGGGCCAATAGCCTAGTACCAACCTATGAACCTATTATGTTGTTGTCAGACCCATATAAAAGTATAGGTTTGTGTTTGTTGTGTCTTTCCAAAGCAATTTCACAGTAAATATCTTCCACTAAATGTCTTGGGTAATGTTTGTTAAGAAACAGTTGGGAAAGAAACTTGCATTCTCTGGGGAAGGTGTCATCATCACTAATGAGTCTTGAAAGCTTTATAAACTGCCCTTTAACCACTTTTTCTTAACAAAGAAAGGATGTAGACTTTTAAAATCTAAAAAGTTGTTCATGTAAGTATTTTTTTCTAAAGACATTAGAACTAAGGGTACCAGAGTATTCATCAACTGATAATGTGGTGTCTAGAAAAGAGACCTCCGATCTGCAACCCGAAATTACAAAGTCCAAGAAAGAGATGCTGTCAGAAAGCTCTTTAATGAAAATGTCTAGATTAGTTTTTAACCCTTCAAATACAAAAAAAAATTGTCATCAATATATAATGCCTATAAAGGCGAACACTGTTGAAGCCAGGAAGATAAATTAGAGTCCCCAACTCCCACGTGCTTAACACTAGGTTAGTGAATGTTGGACCCATTTTTGTCCCCATTGTTATGCCTTTCACCTGCTGGTAAGTCTTGCTATTAAAATGAAAAAAGTTGTTTTTCAAAACATCTGCTATTAGATTGATGAGTGTATTAATTCTGCTTTCTTTGAACCCTGTGTAATTCTGAAGGAACAACTCTAGCACCCTTAGTCCTTCAAGATGGGGTATGTTGGTGTATAATGCAACAATGTCCATAGTGACCAGGATACAATTGGAAAAATCCTGCCTTGACTGAAAAAGTTCATTAAAAAAAAATAATAATGTTTAATATAAAAATGAATGGACTGTACTAGTGGATTCAGAACTCCATCAATATACAGATATTCTTTCAGTCTTTGTGCGCTTGTTGGAACTAATAAGTCTAAATGGGGGGTCAGTTTCATTTTTGTGAATCTTCGGAATACCAAAAAGTTTGCCTAGATTAGAGCTTGTGACTGAAAGAAATTGGCATTCTTCTAGAGACAGTTGCTGATTGGTTCCTAGATTTTTCAATAAACAGTCAATGTTAGAAAAATGCTAGTGAATCTCTTTCACTGTGACTTCTTTGTAAAACTTTTTGTTTATTAGCATGTTTTCTATTTTGTGTACATACACTTCTTGTTTCATCAGCACTAAACCGGTACCCTTATCAGCTTTCATTATTCTTAAATTCCTGTCTTGGCTAAGATCTGCAAGTTCTTATCTTTCCTGTGGAGTAAGGTTAAACCATTTATTATCATTGGGTTTTGTTAACAATTGTCTTATGTCATGTTCAGAAACTCTTAAAAAAGTATGTAGGGTACTGTTTAAAACATGATTAAAAAGACTCCCTTTTAAATACTGGTGTGTAACTAGTAATATCCTCTTGTGAGTCTTCATCCTTTTCTTCTTCATCGCTAAAAAAACAATTTCTAATTCAACTTTCTTAAGAACAACCTGAGATCTAATAAAACATTAGTGATATTGGCTCTCTGTGAAGGTATAAAAGTGAACCCTTTGTTCAGCAACTGTAAATGATCTTGTGTCAAATGCCTACTTGTCAAATTGAAAACTACACAAGACAGCAATGCTTGTCTTTCTTCATTAATTATATCCTTGTCAAACTCCTTGTGGCAATTCTTGTCCTTGTGAACATCAATCTGCTCCTTCCTCATCCCCCCCCTCCCTGTCATGCTCATGATGGTTGTCTGTCCTGTGTTCTGCATTCTCTCCTGATCTCAAATTAAAAAAGGTCGTTGTGCTTCAGGAGAACTTTGTTCAATATCAGTGTTAAAAGGTACTGCTTCAATGGGAGAGCCGTGCTCCAAGCTGTTGTAGCTATTACTGTGGTTAACTGGTGTCTGGGGTGCTTGTTGCAGAGCGATTAGTCTTACAAGCTTTGCATTCTTGAAAAAATGTCTCTCTTTGTTAACTCTGTATGCTGCACCATTTTGATACTGTGTCAAGTCCCGATTTAATCTGTGCCTTTTTCTATGAATAATGGTAGCAATCATCTATTAATCCTTGGAGCTATACTGTCAAACAAGTGGCAGAACAATTCAAAATCCTGATGCTGTGTAATGATACTGTGCAACTCTTCAATTTCACTTTTTAACACATCTATCCTTCTCTGATTGTCTTTGATAAGTGACTTTAAGGCTGCAATCCCTGCCTCATTAAAAATTGTATACAATTCTTTAAACAAAATAGAGTCTTGTGTAGTCCCATTAGGAAACTCGTAAGCTCTTTGGGGGACAATGTTGTACTGCACACGTGTTCAAGCAAAGATTGTCATTATTTTTGTATAATGAAATCTTTCTTTCTAGGTTAAAAATGAATGACTTACAATTGTTACTGTTAGGATGTACATCGGGGATAGGATCTCCATCTTTTTCAGTGGGTGTTCTATTAATTCCTTCCAAAAAAGGATTAAAATTTTAATTGGCGCCAACCAGCTGAAGTATGGAGTTTGAGAAAGGCCTAAGGTAAACTTTGTCTTGTCCTTTTGTGTCAGGTGGACTAATTCTAGTCTGTTGATTATATCTTTGGAAGATAATGGATGGGGAAGAATTCAGTGGTGTGTTGTCTCTTTGAGAATTATCTGTTAGTGAATCAGTAAGTCCTCTGTCACTGAACATGCTGGGACTGTGACTTCTTAAAACTGTTATAAAAATTACTACAATTGAAAAGTAGATCTTGAGATCAGCTGGTGGAGTCCACAAACTCTTGCATTAATGATAAAAACTCTAGCAGAAGCATGTGCACTGTTAAATCCATAAGCGACTGGCTACTAGAGCCTGGTTTCACTCTCTGTGCTTCTCCTATTCTGTAAATTGGAACAATACTAATGTAAAATAAAACAAACTGTTAATAATGAAGAAAAAACAACTACTATGAGAGGAAACAGTATTAAAAATATATATGAGAAAAATGACACTCAGGCGAAGCTTTCTTTCTGTAATGCTGTCAGAACTTCTTCAGAACTAATACAGTTGAGAAAAACTGCAAACTAAAGATTTAAACTGTGCACATTAATACAATGCGTGATGTAAATGCCATAAACAAACTGACAAGGAAACTACCCTATAAGAATGCCTACAAGTGCGTGACTGATTTTGACCTTCACGGCAAGTGACTTAATAACTGTATAGGAAGTCAAAATGAATTGTTCTTTTTAAATAGTGTTATCAGAGCTCTCCTCTGTGTCACTCTGGTTAGCATAATTGCATTATATGTTTTGACTGAATACTTCAAATGATCCATGGTTACTGAGAAGTGAAAGCCACTTTGAAGTAACTGAGAATAATACAGACATTTGATATATCTTTCTGCCTGGAAGTTCTGTTAAGACATTTAGTTATTCTATTGTGGTCTTGGCTTTAGTCACTCTGATGTTGGGTCTCTTTTTCATTGCATTTCTAGGAAATCATTTGTGATTTCAAATGTATTTAAGGCGAAACAGAATAATCACTAATGGATTTATAAGGTGTGAACATCATCATCATCAGTTAAAAGACAAAGAGAAGGACCTTGTAATCACTGAATCAGTGCCTCCAAAACTGAGAACCTGCACAGAATGTCCCTTACACTGGAAACCTAGGCTGCACACATCCAGATGTTCAGATGGAGGACTCCTCGGCCTGTACAACATCAGCACTAGACTTCCCAAAGCTTTATGCCAATGGTGCTTTAAACATCTCAGCTAACAACAAATAGGTAAAGGACCTTGAACCAGGCATTCCATTAGATTGTCAACAACTGATTAAAGCATCTCAGAAGAATAAAAGGAAGGCTTTGCACAGATATCTAGGAGAATTCAAGACTGTTCGCAGAACTCCAGGAGATTCAGACAATGTGAGAATAATCAGCAGGAGTCATTATGTCATTCCATTTTTGCAGTTAGAACATTTGGCTGCATCCCAGAATATAATTCCCTTCCCAGTATTTCTACAAAGAAATCTGCCTACTACTTCAATTGCTTAGGCCAGTTCTGTACATGCACCAGGTCTTCCTGTTGAGTCCCATTCATATTCTGCCAAGTCCATGAAGAAAATCCAAGATGTACAGACTATCTAGGCAGTGCAACCATGGTAAACTATAGCAGTCCTATATATATAAAATGGCTCTAAAACAATTGTGGGAGGTTCATACCAAAGCCTTGCTTGTGGGCCATAGCACAGTTCTGAAAAACATGCAGCAGCCTTCACTAACTTTTGTTATGAAAAAGAAAAGGTCCAGGTGACATTAGAGCATGCATCAGTGGTTTGATCTTATTAAAAAGCCACCACCTGTGCATATCAGCAAACGTAATGGAGAACTTACAAATGTGGAAAGTGTGCTAAACCCTAGGGTGAGATATGTTTATTCTCAGCAGAAAGTGAAAACGACTAATCACTGGTACTAGGATGAGACATTTTTTCCCTCTGCGGTAGAGTTAATGATTAAAGACCAAGAAACAGCACATCAGTAAGACTTTCCTGTGATAGCTTACGCCCAAAGTGTAGCTCATGGAACTGTGATTACGTCAACTTTTTTCTTTCTTATCATTTCTCTAAACACGATTTTGCAATAGACTGAATACCTTATGAGGTTAGGTTAGAGTGACTAATGACATGTATTATGCTTTTTTTTTTTTCAGGTGCATCTTTTGGTGGTGATGCAAGCAATGTTGTAGAGCTTCTGTTGTTTTATGAAGAGTCTTCTAAGTTCTAAAAGTAAGAAATGGTGTTGGGTAAACGTGACATTAACAGGCAAAATTTGGGTTAGGCATTCCCCAAAAAATAATAACCCAAAACACTGTACAAGATGGATATATTCAACCAAGAAGAGAGCGATGTGTTCACTACCAAACACCCATGTATTTGTTGTAAATAAATCAAAAATAGTAAAACAGGTTAAGAGCTTTCATTCTGTATCAAATAATGACTTCAGAACTGTTCTTGATTTTGTTTTGGCTCTGTCTGCTGTTCTTTATCCATTCCCAAAAGAAACAGATCCATATCGCAGTGGTTCCAGAGTTATACCAGCACAGCCGATGGATGGAATTTTTTTTTATATATAGTTGTTGCAGGTACCAGTAGGGTCTGCAATAATATTGATCAGGATTGCTTGGTCCCTCTGTGATTTATATTTTTGGATTTTGTCCCATCTATGTTCTCATTGCTGATTAGGTTGGAAGTGGCATAAGGGGTTTACTTGGCAAAATGGTTAAGGTGTTTACTTCAAAGACACAAAGTACAGGGTTTGAGTCTCACCTGTGTTCACTAACTGGTTATTGGCTTGTTATGTAATAGTCTGAAGACTGATTACCTAGTACTTTACCTATAACTCCCCACTCTTTCTATATGGATTCTTATTCCATAGCCTTACTGCCATTGTATCTTTATTTAAAACACTTCCCAGTGATTTTACTTCCTCATCCCCTTTCAGTTTCCAGAACTGCTAGCAGTATCGTGACTGCAGCATTAGTCTGATCTAATGCATTGGCTTGTTAGTCTCTGTCTGTTTCCTGTCTATGTTCCCTTGCTGATGCATCACTGCATTCTACTGTCTCCAGACACCTTTTTTCACTCTTATTCGAGTGGTCCATTGGTATCATTATTGCCACTCTGAGGTCTTTTTCTCCCAGAAGTAACTTTCTAACCCTGTCTTTTCCCATAGGTTATTGTGCCCAAAATGTATCATCTCACAGTTATTTGCATTAACGTTCAGCTGCCACATTTTCAGTCCATTCATTTTTTTTATCCTTTGCTTTGCTTGAATCTTTGTCTTAAACCTCTGCCCTTATTTCAGTTTAGTGACAAAGCCACTGTCTCTATACTTGATGTCCGTTGAAGACACAAGTCAGACTATGTACCAGCTACCCTATTGCCATCAGATAGTCTTCTTCAGCATAACATTCTGTGTCTTCCCATCAAACCTCCTTCTCACCCACGTTACTTAAGACCTCTCCCAGCTCACTGAGATTCCTCTGAGGCCATCTATGCGGTACTGATTTAAAGGCTTAGCTGATGTTCAGCCAGCAAATGGACTCCCTCTGTCCAGTTCTATTGTAATCCAGACATAAAACTAGATAAAATTCAACTAGCAGGATACATATAAGCTATAAAGCTATACTGAAAATGCAGCCTACACTATTATTTTGTCTATAAACCCACATTGAGTAGCATCCAAGTGCTTACTTTCCTGCAGGGATTCCAATAACATTTTCTTCAGTATTTTCTTCATTAGTTTCAAAACGAGTATGAATATGTTGACCAGACTGTAGTTCACTGAGCTACTATTGTTACCTCTGATGTGAACAACCACAGCCATAGCTTTTGTTTTCCTCTGCAATCTCCCCAGTATTGAGAAATACATTGAAAGCCACTGTCCAACATTAATCAGGACTGCAAACTGATTGTTTAGTATTTTAGGAGAAGGCTATCTTGGCTTTCAACATTGTCCTGTCTATCAGATAAGCCGCTTCTATTTCTATCCATCAAGTTTCTGGGTTCAGTTTTGTTCCCTTCTCCATTCTCCACCGTACTGTTCCTGCAGAGGTATCCCACTTCCTTTTTATTCTTTTCGAGAATAGATTCCAAATATCTATTGAATATTTTTACAAGTTATTTTCCTTCTGTTATATCCCTCCCACTCTTTGATAACCTGATCAGTTTAGACTCTATTTTTTTCTTTCATTTCATACATAAAGATCTTCTTACCTCTCATTCAGATCTCTTCTTCCATGCCTCTCCAAAATGCTTTTTCATTACAATCTGCATTTTCTTTACCTCTTTTCTTTCTGCATCACATTGCTTCTGTTCATAACTGACTCTTTGCTTACATTTTTTAATCAGATTTTATTCTCTTGCACTGCTTACCTTAATTCCTTCCGCAAACACAATGGCTTGTTTCTTTCCTTTCCCATCCTACTATTTTCTACCATTTCTCCATTGAAGCCCATACACTATTTTGTCTAACTTTTGTTGCATAATCCCTCATCACCTGAACTACCCTGAGGAATGTTGTAGTCTCACTTCTTGTAGTCTTGTAGATGGGTATTGTCAGGTAAATCCATTCTCTTTCCAAATAAAGAGATACACACTGTAATGTGGCCACTGATTTATAAAAGAACCACTATTTACCAGAGGTGCCTTGACTTCTGCTTTGTTGATACTCTCTGGTTTATTTAATACCACATCTGGAAACATGTTATGCCTAATGTTTGTTCTGGACATGTTTCCCAAATCTCCCATATATTGTCAGTACCACATCCCTCCACTCTAATCCACTCCTGGAAACTTCAGGTCTTCCATTAGAAATGTCATTTTCTTACCTTTCCATGTTTTAGTCTGTCATACAGGTATCATCCTTATGGCTGGCAACATCTGGTGACCAGCAGATAGTATCTCTCCCTTCCTCATCCTCATTAATAGTGGACTTATTTTTCTTTTTGCTACCCTTGTACATCTCCAGGTCTTTCATTTATTACCTCTAAATTCACAATCTGTTTTTACCTAAAGTGTCAGTCCTCACTACTCCCCTCAGCTGTTCCTTCAGTAGCAGTTCTGTTAACCATTGCTAATGTCAAGCTTATAGACTGTAATTTTCAGTTTTCTGTTTGCTGCTGATTTTATGTAATAGAATACATAATAGAATTGCTGATCTGCGGTCTTTGAGTCTTTTCACTGTTTGTGCTAACTAGCTATGCTATGGAAAGAACTTCAATGACTATCCATCTTACACCTATTCATAACTGTTATCTATTTCTAGGAGACCTGTTTAAACATATCAAAAAATAACATTAATATTCAAGCCTTACTTTCACAAAAATGATAGCAATAGTCATGCAGCTGATTGCTGCTGATTAACTGAAGCCGTATGGCTGCTTCTTTATTTCTTTAAGTGCACACAAATCTTCCCCATTACAAAGATATTTTCTGCAGCTGTCAGCATCATCATCATCATCATGAAAATTTTCTAAACCACTTATCCTGATGAGAGTTGCAATGGGAGAAGGCTGAGGAAGGTAGATCAGGCTTTCCTGTTTCCAGGACCTGTCTCCAGCTCATCCTGTAAACCCCCAGGCATTCCCAGGCAAGCTGAGATATAATACCACTGAAGTGTACTGTATCTGCCCAGGGGCACCAGACGACATCCTCAAAATGTGCGCAAAGCAGCTCAAATGACTCTTCTCATCACACAGAGTACTGTTTGTACTTGGAGGTCGTCCTAAACTGCAGAGTGTCTCATTCTTTCATGAAAAATGGACCCAACTATCTTGTGAAGGAACTTCATTCCTGTCTCTTGTATCTGTAATTTCATCCTATCAGCACCTAACTAAAACACACAACTATATATAAGGATGGAACATCGGCAGACCAGTAAACTGACTGCTTCATCCTGACTCATATCTTACTTCATCACCACAGTCTGGTACTGCAGCTATAATACTGCCACTACTTCACTAATCCATTGTCACCATCCCTGTCCTCTCCACCCTCACTTGCCAGCAAGGTCCCACAATACTTAAGTTGTTCCACCCAAATGGTTTCCTTAACTAGAAAGAAAGAAATTCACTCTTTCTGGGAAATAACCATGATGTCTGATATGAAGGTGTTACTTTTTACCCCAGCTAATTCACCTTCTTAAGCAAATCAGTGCACTGCAGGCTGGAGATCGCAATAATTTAAGGCTAATGCAGGCCGGAGGGGACAGATCAACAAAGCTGCCATATGCAGACAATTTGACATTACAGGCAGATTGAACACGAAGATGAGCAAATTGTAGGGAAATGGAATTCATAACAGAAAGCACACGGAAGGAAACTGAGTAAAGATAAGACATTTGTAATGGCAGCAAATGAGACAAATCAGAAAAATCTGACAATTGTGATAGAAGGGAAAATAGTAGCACAAGGTAACAGCTTCAAGTACCTGTGAGGGGTGGCAGAAGAGAAATCTGAATAAGGACGCCAAAGTATCAGAGGGGCTGCAGCAAACTAGCAAAGAGTGTCAGGGATAGTGCAAAAAAAGAGGAATGCCAAAGAAGCTTAAAAGTAAGTTGTATAAAACAGTAGTGTGACCAGTACTACTGTATGGTACAGAAACCCGGACAGTGAAGGTAGAGCGGCTGATGAAGCTAGAGGTGATGAAGATGAAGTGACTGAAACAGGTGGCTGGATGCACACTGTGGGATAGATGAAAAAACAAGGACATCAGAGCAGAAGCCCAAGTAGCTCCAACTGCAGAGAAGGTCAAAGAGAATATATTATGGTGGTTTGAGCACATGTAAGAGAACGCATAAGACAATCTCGTGAAGAAGGTTTGGTCAGGCAGGAAGAAGGCAGGAGGAAACAATGGCATTGAGCAAAGATATGGATGGATTGTTTGAGAGAAGACCTGTGACAGTCAGACATGACTGCAGAAGAAGGTAGGAGAGCGACATTGAATCACGAGAGATGGTGACAGTTGATGTGATACCCTGACCCCATGTAGAAAATGAAAGAAAAGAAAAGGTGTTGTTGATGATGATGATGATGATGGTGATAATTAAACAACAAAGATGCAATTCTTTCATACCCTAACAAGATAATTTCAAGGCCTAGAGTACACAATGATACCATGTCCATGAAAATCACAAACAGGGTAAGAAACATGTTTTTGTGGGAGCTTTTCTCCCTGGGCCACCACTGGAAATGGGCTCTTCTTGGCCCACTGGACTATCCCGGTAAACAAATACCAATAAATAAATAAATACATACATACATAACAATACAAACCTTAGATAGAGTCCTACATCAGCTTGAATATAGAATATATTTGAAATAATGATCATAATGTGGGCAAAACTCTCAAGTGACATGCAGCAGAAGCCCTGGGATTTCATACTTTTGCAGCACTTCCCACAAGATCATCAGGGATGCACTTTCATATGTCTTCTGCAAGTCCAGAGAACACTTGTACACACACCTGTTAAACTCCGATAACAACTGCAATATCTTTTCTCTTAATAAAATTTACTCTTCATGCCTGCCAATCATCATAACCTTTCTATCAAGTTTCCCATTCTGCTGCAATAACACTGAAGATGTTGGGGGTGCAAGCTAATCTGTGAAAGAGCTAGCAACCAGGCTGCAATGCAGGTGCCCATCTCTTGCAATCTGCCATATACTTCACTCCAGTGAAACCAGATCACAGTTCTGAGCCCACTGGTTTGTGTGTGTGTGTGTGTGGGGGGGGGTTGCACATGACTGCATATGTGTGTTTCAACATAGCTACAAGGTTGATCATTCTTTGGTGATCCTTATGCTGTTCTTTACCAGTGCATCACAGTGAATTTCCCTAGCATGCACTAGGAGCCCCAAGTTATGTGGGATAAGCAGCCTTTCCTTCCCCAACCAAACTCAGGATGGGTGAGCCTCAACTGGCTACCCACTTTCACTATCCTTGGTTGTCTCCTCCAGTGTCCCACTTCCTGTTGGATACCTGATTGTCTGTGTCACAGTCCTTTATATGTCGTTTATATTGCTGCAACACAGATCTGGGCA
This sequence comes from Protopterus annectens, assembly GCF_019279795.1. Taxonomy (NCBI): domain Eukaryota; kingdom Metazoa; phylum Chordata; order Ceratodontiformes; family Protopteridae; genus Protopterus; species Protopterus annectens. Next base: position 1,475,130,980 of record NC_056725.1, read on the forward strand.
TAACTCCAAGAATACTATGCAAGGACAAACAGAAGACCTACTGTTTCATGGGCAGGAGGGAATCCATGTTATTTCTCCTGAAGTAAAGGCTTGACTATTGGATAAAGTCTCCTTCCCAACATTCGAACATATGCCTTCCTAGTGAGGGTCTAACAGACCTTTCTCTCTTTTTAGAGAATGGACAAACTGTGCATCACCAGCCTTTTTGGAAAACAAATGTTCTCCAGCAGGGTATTAATGTACAAGTAATGCCTGCTGAAAAATGAGTCTGTCACTTCACAACAGCATATCATGCTACCATGGAGCTCAGACTGCAAAAAAACTAATGGCCGCCATTACTTTGCACTTGCTAAGCAACACTTTTGCTGTTTATTGAGTGTAAAAAAAAACAGAGCAAAGTGTATATGTGTGTATGTATATGTATGAGTGTGTTTAATTTTCTGTCTGTGTGTGAGTGAATGCGGTGTATGAAAGCAGAGGAGATTATGTGTGTGAGAGAGATCAAGAGAGAATGAGAGTGATGTTATGTAAGTGAATGTGTGTCTATTTTATTGTATTTAAATATTTGACATTTGTTAATCATGTGCCTGGTTAACTGACCCTTCCAGCCATGACCTCAGCCTTCAATCACAACCTAGATCAGTTGGATATATGACATAAATACAGTAATTTACAAGTAAATGCATCTACATAAATACAGATACACTTTGTGCAGAACAAATTGGAGTTGTGTGATGCTTAGAGCAAGTGTTGGTGACTACAATGGAGGTGAGTCAGGAGAAAAAGGTGTTTTAGGATAGACTGTTACGGGATCTCCATGGGAGGTTACTAAATTGATGTGATGTTATCAAAGATGTAAAGGAAGCTAGATCCTGTCTGCTACAGATTTCACCATGTTCAATGTGTTCTTCAGCTTTTTCCTGGTTAGGGGTCGCCACAGCGGAACTCCGGTCCGCTAATGATTGGCAGTAGATTTTTACGTACTGGCTTGCCGGGCCTAATGCACGACCTTCAACGAAGGAACGCTCATTCACACATGTTGCTACACAAAAGACGGTCTAACTGAGAATCGAACGGGCTACATCTAACTGTGAGGCGACAATGCTACCGCAGCACCACCACCGCAGTTCAATGTTTTCTGCAATTTGCCTGAGTTTGAGGAATAGCCAATAAACAGAAGAAAGTATTCTAATTTAAGCATAAGATTTCCTTTCCTATGAAGTTCTTGGCTTCTGTATATAGTAGGTTAGAGACACAACATCAGATTTTTAGTTGGTTAACACTTATTTTTGGGCCCCAGCATCATCCTATAGCACTCTTTCTCTTTGCCTTATGCTCATGCCAGGTCTGCCAAATACTTCTCAACCCCTGGACTTCCTCCAGTACTAGCTGGCACTGGTCATGGAGCTTAAGAACATACTGGGGGGGGTCTTGTCTGTCACCATTCCACAGGGAATTTTCTGTTATGCCTTACCCACCATTTCCCCATCCCACTGCAGCTGTGTGGTGATGCACAAGGGGATGGAGTACAATGAGGGTTTGAGGTGTACTGACCCACCACAACAGCAGCTCAGCCAAGCCCACAACGTTTTAGTTGGCTAACACTTGATGTCAAAGGTTAATGATGGCTCAAGACCTATGGCTAGTTAGGTGAAGCAGGAGGATTATGTAAGAGACAAGTCTCATGGTTCACAGATTTGAAGTGCAGGGCTATTGGCAAGTCTTCTTGTGTACCATATAGCATGATGTTAGTTTTTGCTGAGTTTGCATAAAGCATATTTTTGGGGAACCAGTTGTACATACTTAAGAACTGCAGTTGAAGGAGGGATGAGAAGTGCAGTTAGGGTGGGGCAAGGGGCAGCCATCCTGGGCACAAGATGTCAAGGGCACATTCAGGTCCTTTGTGTTTGCAGTGAGGCCTGAAATGTTTCAGCATTCCATGCACTGCACTTAGACGGTAGCAAGCCTCTTCTTACATTTTTAACAAATGATTTTGCTGTAATTTACAAAAAACTTTTTTATGGACCCTCTTAGGAAAGGAAGAAAGGACCTTTGTTTTTTGGTCCACAACTTAGAATTGTGGGGGAGCCAGATAAAGGTGCTGCACAGTGCATCACAAAAATAAGCTATGTTGTCATGAAAGGAAATACTGCCAGCCCAGCTATCTGGAATTTGTAAATAATTATATGTCATTTGTGAATGTCAACATGCTTCATGTAAGATGCTTGTGTTAAAAATGTATTAGAACTGTATGTCATATTGTACAGACGTGTGCTGAAGAGATATTTTGCAAAATACTGAGCAGAAATGTATATACACTATTGCAACTGTTTAGATGTATATATTTTAACAACAGTGGAAACTGAAACACAAAAAGATAACTTGAGAAGAATAGCTGAAAATTTAAATTACTTTATAACCATGTAATAAAAGGATGTTACCTTTCAGTTTCAGTCAACAGGAGACAGAATGTCTGTACTAGAGAAGTTTTTTGTTTTGTCTTTAAATATGGAGGAATGTAAATTATTTTACGACTTCCACCATTTGCTTTATTTTATTTTTTTTATTTTATTTATTTGCAGTTGGTTTACCAGGATAGTCCATTGGGCCAATAAGAACCCATTTTCAATGGAGTCCTGGGGAGAAAAGCTCCAATTACAAAAAAATTACAGCAGTTTACAATTTCTATCATCTGTAGGTTAAAGACAAAGCTTAAAAAACAGTGGCAACAAAAAGATTACAGCAGTTTACAATGTCACTCATTTGTGGGTTCAAGACAAACAAACATTAAGCAAAAAAAAAAAAGCATTGCTGTAGTAGATATATAGTTTCTTGAGTGGAGTAGTAGGATTAGAGAAGAATAACGTCATTGCAGTTGGCTTATTATTTGGAGAATGGTAACATATGATATAGTTGCCTGAAGGGAGTGGAGAATAGGTTATGAGGGGTGGGAGCAGAAGCATTCCCATGAGGATGTTAGATGTGAGTGCAATGATTTTTTAAAAGCAGGGAGGTTGATGGTGATGCAGATGGAGGGAGGAAGGGAGTTCCATAGGTGTGCCAGGGCAAAGGACAGGATGTTTTGTCCTGGAGAGCGAATGGGTTTGTACAGCTCTATTAGGTTTTGGTTATTAGATCTTAGAAGTCTTTGTGGCAGGTGCATTTTAAAGGTAGAGCTGAGGGAGGGAGGGACAGATGGAGGGATGAAAAATGAGTTTGTGAGCAAAAGTGAGCTGTGTATAGGAGAGATAGTTGGGAAGCTCTAGCCAGTTAAGTTTGTGGAGAGATGCACAGTGATGGGTAGATGATTTGTGGCTAGTGGCAAATTTGGCAATTTTATTATAACAAGAGGACAGTTTTGTTTTGAGAGATGATTGTAGGTTTGTTAGGAGTGGAGCACCATAAAGGAGGGAAGGGATGAGGAATGTAGTAGCGAGAATGAGCTTAGTAGATGCAGTGAGGAAGCGATTGTGTTGGTAGAGCATGCCAAATTTTTGGTGGGTTTTTTTTATGTTTAGGTGTAGGTGACTAATGAATTTAAATTGGTCATCAATCTGGACTCCTAGTAGTTTGGTTTCAGATACCAGTTCAAGAGGTGTGTTATTCTGGCTGGTGATGGAGAATATATTTCTATCAATGGTATTGGTTTTAGAGGGGGTAAATACCATAAGTTTGTTTTTTGAAGCATTGAGTGCTAGATGATTGTCCTTCATCCACTGTTCTGTGGTAGAGAAGGCGCCTTGAGTCAGTTTTAAAAAAGTGGGGATGGATGAGGCTGCACAGATAATTGTAGAATCATTTGCATATTGAATAAGTTTAGCATGAGGAATTGAGTGGAATAAATCATTTATGAATATATTGAAAAGGAGAGGACCCAAAATGGAACCTTGGGGGACACCAGTGGGTGTGTTAAGGAAAGAGGAGATGGCTTTTTCCCACTTGACAGCTTGTTGCCTGTTGGAGAGATAGCTGGTGAACCAATTGAGAGAGGAAGGGGATAGGTTTAGGTTAGACAGCTTAGTCAGGAGAAGGTTGTGAGAGATAGTATTGAAGGCCTTAGAGAGGTCAAGAAAGAGGGTAGATACAGTAGAGCCAGAATCTCTGGCTTTATTTACAGTTTCCAGGAAGGAAAAGAGGGCAGTCATGGTGCTGTGACCAGGTCTGAATCCGTGTTGTGTGGAAGTTAGTAAGTTATTATCTAGGAGATATGGAAGGAGTTGAAGATGGATACATTTCTCTAGGAGTTTTGATACAGGAGAAAGGATGGCAATGGGATGAAAGTTAGTAATATTGTTATTATTGCCTCCTTTGTGCAGGGGAATGATGCAAGCCCTTTTCCAGAGTTTGGGTACAAGACCTTCTTGAATAGAACGATTGATTAGGATGCTGATGGGGAAGGCAATGGCTTTGGCAGCTATGCTGAGGAAGGATGAGGGAATGTTATCGGGGGCATTGGTGCATGGTTTCAGCTTTTGCAGGAGTTTTTGTATGGTAGAAGTCGGAATGGGTTTTAGGGAGAATGATGGGAGTTGAGAGACTGGGGATAAAAGGGGAGACAAGAGTGGGGATGCAGAAGAAAGGGTGAGGAGTTATTAGAGAAAGATGAGGTTAGTTTGGAAATAGAGTCTATGAAGAAGGTGTTGAATTGAGTAGCCAGATCTATATCTAGTGCATTTGGGTCTGGGCATGGGTTTTCTGTTGAGCCAGGTTTTAGGAGAGTAGTGATCCCTTTTCAGAATTTTTGAGGATTGGTTTTATGGTTATTTTGGAGTAAGGAGAAGTAATTCTGTCTATCTGCTGTGATAAGCTTTTTAACTTTATTACGAAGTGATTTGAATTCATTAAGGGTGGTGGGAGTTTTGTTTCTTTGGTACTGTGCCCAGGTTTTGTCTCTGCATCACATGGCAGTTAGTGTGTTTTTTGTTAACCAGGGGTTGGTGTTGTTTCTTATTCTTTTGGTTTTTAATGGGGCAAAGCTATCCAGCAGTTTTAGGAAAGTTGTATTGAAGTGTGCAACAGCATTATCCAGGGGTAGAATTTTTAGGGGGCTCCAATTTATTGATTTTAGGGAATCTGAGAAGGTTACAGGGTTGAAGTTTTTTTAGACATCGAGTGCTGATGTAATTATGAGTTACATGTAGTGGAGATGGAAGACACCCGGTGAAAATGGGAAGGTGGTCACTGAGGGTGCCAGGAAGAGTTCCACTATCAATGTAGTAGTGTGGGTGACAGACTAAGATCCAGTCTAGTGTACTGCCACTGGAGAAGTCTTTAGAGGGCCTGGTAGTGAGGTTGATGAGCTGAGAGTACTTATATAGTTGATATTTAGGGGGTGCGTAGGGGAATGAATGGAAGACCAATTAATATTTGTGTCTCCCGTGATAATAGTTTCATTACTGATATTGGTAGAAAGCCAAGATAGGAATATCCTCAAGTACTGAGATATTGTCTCCCGGGGGAATGCAAAGTGAGGCTATACAAATGTGTTTGTGTTTATTTAATTGAAATAGTGCTAATACTAATTCTGCATTGAAGAACTGAGGGATGGGTTTGTTATAGGGAGTAATGGAAAGGGTGGATGAGTAGAGTAGAGCTACCCCACCACCCTTTTTGTTGGCCCTATCCTTTCTGATGATAGAGTAGTTTGGTGGTACTATTTCAATATCTTTTATGTGAGGTTTTAACCAGGTTTCGGAAATAGCTAAGATGTCAGGTTTGTTGTGGAGAAGCCAGGCATGGAGATTGGGGATTTTGTTAGCTATGCTTTCGGCATTTAGAGATGCTAATAGGATGGATTTAGATGTAGGGGAAGTGATGTTAGGGCCTGGGTTAGGGTGCATATCTCCAGATAGAAATATGCTTGTTAGGTGTTGAATTATGGTGATGAGGTGTTTGGATTGCTTTGTTTGTATGCTGTATAATGTCTGATTTGTGTGGATATTGGAGGTTAGGGAGGGGCTGGAAAGTTTACAAGTATTGATTAGTTTGTAGTGAAAAAATAGATGGTTGTTAATGGGATACAGTCCAGGGGAGATTGAGACAAATGAGTGTAAGTGAGTTGAAGGGAGTGAGCTGATTGTGTGAAGTAATGGTGTGTGATTAGTGGAGTTGGGATGGGTAAGGTAGTGGAGATAGGTAAGGTTCAGAAGTAGTAGTAGTTGGATTGAGTATGATATAAGTTTTGTGAGCATGTTGAGGCTTTGATAGAGTAGAATATGTAGTGTAGGGAAAAGGGTTAGAGATAGATTTTGTGTTGTTTAATATAAAGGGAAGTATGAGGAGATAGATTTTGTGTTGTTAATATGAAGGGAAGTATGAGGAGATGGGTTATAGGGGGAGTGGGTATGAAGAAAATGGTGGAGAAAGGAGTGGAGTTGAATAGGTAGAGAGTAAGTAGGAGAGGGGTGTGGTATGTACGGGAGGGGTTAGGAAGAGTATGTTGGTGAAAGGGGAGGGGTGTAATAGGTACAGAGGAAGTAGGAGTGGTTAGGTGAGTATAAATGTAGATGCACTGGGGGGGTGGAATTTGGGGGTAGGGTAGGGGAGCGGAGTGAGCCCGCAGGGCGAACGGAGCGGGATACAGCCAAGGAAGGTTGGCAGCAGGACAGTGTGAAAAACAATCAGTCTGGTGAAGGTAAGTAGAGAGGAAGGTAAGCAGTGTGGTTAATGGGATTCTTGGGGTGCAGTACAGAGGGAAAGGAGAAGGCAGATTCCAGAGGTGGAGATGAGTAGAACTGTTGTTTAGCAGTTAAGAGAGAGAAGACTATTTATATGTTTTATTGTAGTGCAAGGGAAGGAGTGAGGGAAAAGGGGCTATAGATAGGTAGACACTGCCACCTAGTGGACAGAACAAGAATTTGTAAGGAGAGGAACCACTAAAGCAGATCGATAGGTGTAGGAAGGAAGGCAGCTCTGAAATAGGGAAACAGGAGCCAGGGATGGGGCAGGTATGAGGGGAGTTCACAGTAAGAAGGGTATGGCTGCAGGTGATTCTGGCTGGGATCCTTTACTAGCACCAGGCAAGTGATATAACAATTTCTCAAGTAAATTGCAGTAGGGATAGTAGCTTGTTACATGCTTTCTTTAATCCTTTTACTCTCTCTTGTGGGAGAAAGATAGAACTGTCCCTGTTGGGAGTCAGGCAAACAGAGTGAGACTTGCAATCCTGGGAATGGTCTTGGATATCCAGGAGGGCTGGGCCAGTAGACAAAGCGAGCTTAGGAGAAAAAAGCTGAAGAGTTTCTTTAATCCTTTTATTCTCTCTTGTGGTAGAAAGATAGAACTGTCCCTGTAGGGAGTCAGGCAAACAGAGTAAGACTTGCTATCCTGGGAATGGTCTTGGATATCCAGGAGGGCTGGGCCAGTAAACAAAGCGAGCTTAGGAGAAAAAAGATGAAGAGTTTCTTTAATCATTTTACTCTCTCTTGTGGGAGAAAGATAGAACTGTCCCTGTAGGGAGTCAGGCAAACAGAGTGAGACGTGCTATCCCGGGAATGGTTTTGGATATCCAGGAGGGCTGGGCCAGTAGACAAAGCGAGCTTAGGAGAAAAAAGATGAGTTTCTTTAATCATTTTACTCTCTCTTGTGGGAGAAAGATAGAACTGTCCCTATAGGGAGTCAGGCAAACAGAGTGAGACTTGCTATCCTGGGAATGGTCTTGGATATCCAGGAGGGCTGGGCCAGTAGACAAAGCGAGCTTAGGAGAAAAAAGCTGAAGAGTGGGAGTATGGAATAGCAGGCCAGGAACATGCAGCAGCCACGAGAGGAATCAGGGATTTAAAGATCTTTAGGTCTAAGAAGAGCCCTTGTTTATGTATTTTCACAGGTAAATGCAAAATGATGTTGTTTTTGAGCCTGGGAACTGAAGTCAGATGACAATAAATGATGTCATTCTGCAAGTATTCCAGCAGTTATAGTCGGGATATTAATTTAAGAACTCTCTGAGAGAGAGACTGAGCATTTTGTATTTTGTCTTTGACCAGACAAGAAGACCCATTTACCATACACTTGCTTTGCTCTGTAAGTAAGTTAACTAGGGTTTAATAATTCTCTTAGATTCAGACAGGAATATGATGAAGTATAGCTTAGATGCTTTCTTTATTTATTTCAGACTGTCTTGCAATGTTTTTTTAAATATTTCCTGTGATTCGGAACTCTGATGTAACTGTGATTGTTTACTGAGTGTTTTCTTGTTCTTTTATTATTTATTATTAAATATATGTAAACCTTTCATTGTGGCTGATATTTGTGAGACATATTTAAGTTCTGAGAGTACTTGCATATTTATTTGGTGACTGTGGGCCACTCCTAATTGCCTTGCTCTTGGTCAAACTACTATTTGGATTAATAGTAACATTACACAGTAAAACTCAACACCCTTTGTTAGCAGACTTAGAGTTGCTGATAAGGAGTGGCTGGTGGCAGTTAAAACTACCTTATAGTCTGAGCAGAAGAGGGCATAGCTAGTAAACCTCAGACAGCATTTCCCAGGTGTGTGTGTGTGTGTGTGTGTGTGTGTGTGTGTGTGTGTGTGTGTGTGTGTGTGTGTGTGTGTGTGTGCATTTGTATGTGTATAAATCAAACCTTGAAGTGTGTGTGTGTGTGTGTGTGTGTGTGTGTGTGTGTGTGTGTGTGTGTGTGTGTGTGTCAGCTACTTGGGCAGGGACAGGAAACACTGGTTGGATAGAGATGGTGCTGGAGATCTTGTCTTGACCACTCACCTGAGATCTCAACCCTATAACTGTGCCAGCGGTGAGTCTTATTTGGGATCTGGAGAAAGAGGGACAAAACATCCTCAGACTGACTGTGGTCTCTGTGTGCTCATATCACACTAGTTTTATTTATTTTTTGTTAGCTTACTTAGTCAGGAAGAGCAGGCAAGGATATCAGCAGAAGAGTATGGCAAGCTGACAAGTAGCCAGTAGGCTGAGATGTGCCAAACCAAAGGACTGGGGCATGCAAACTTGTCTAAGGCAGAAATTATTGTAGCCTTATTGACCGCTGCATCACAGACCATCAACCAGGAGGACAATCAGACTGCACTTCAGACTGCACTTGGGGAGGTATAACTCTCAGAAAATGGACAGTTCAACCTTTCCACAGAGGACTTAAAATTCCATCTGGAGTTCAAGAGACTTGAACTGGAGGCCAATCACTTGGAAAGAGAAGCAGAAGAGAGACTGAGATGTCTGGAGAATGAGGAAAATGAGAAACCATGACATCTGGAAGCTGAGGAGAATGAGAGGCAGAGGCAACATGAAAAGGAGATGCTGACTCTTCACCAGGGTCGTGGAGGTAATGGGGAAGGGAGTAACTGAACCTCAGAAGCAACAAAGGTCAGTAAATTTCTTCCACAATTTACAGAGGGAGATAATTTTGATAGCGTCATTCATATGTTTGAAAGTGTATGTAAACAGTATAATGTTGACCAAGGGCTCTGGGTATGGATCCTGACCTCCTTACTCCATGGTAAAGCTGTAACTGCTATTTCTAAATTGTCCGATACTGATTACTTAAATTATAATGTTAAAAATTGTCTGTTAGAGTGTTTTAAGCTAACACCTGAAGCTTATAGGAAAAAGTTTTGTGACCATAGACTCAAGGCAGATGAAAGTGTGTGTGTGTGACTATATTGCTGAACTAAGCACTTATTTTCATAGGTGGGTGAGTGGGTGTCAGGTCACCACTTTTGATGGACTGGCAGACCTTTTGGTGAGGGAACAAACCCTTAGCACTTTGCCTGAGGACATGAGGATCTGGTTAGCAGATAGGGAATGTAACACAGCACAGGACTTGGGGGGAAAAAGGGAGACCTGTACCTAGCAAACTGGGCATCACTGCACAGGAAAGGGATACCCAGTACTGCTCAGGGGTCTAAGGGAACCCATAGTGGGTAGCCTAAACCACCCCAATACAGTCCACCAGTAGCAGGGGAAGCCACTAGTTCAGGTACATAGCCAGGACTAAGGGTTACATGTTTTAAATACAACCAGTGGGGCCATGTAGCATATAGATGTCCACGGGGGCAAGGTGGGGAACAAAAGGTGGGAGAGCCAGTAAGTGGGAATGACAGAATGCCAGCAGTAAGTTGTCTGGAGATAACAAGGGTACCAAACTACCACAAGAGGTGATATCCTATCTTAGTCGATGCGAAAGAGGCCACTGCTAAGAGAGACACAGCCTCTGACCTTACCATTGTGAAGCCTGCAATGGTTAAAAAGGACCAATACTTGCTTGGGCAGCCTACTCAAGTCAGAGCTTTAGGAGGGACCCCATTCCAAATACCTTTGGGTATGGTTCACCTTGACCAGGAGGATGGAAAAGGAAGCAACCAAGTAGATGTCTTTGAGGATATCCCTGCAGATGTCCTGATGGGGAATGATTCTGATAATGCAGTACCTTGTGTGCATGCTGTTACATGCAGTCAGGGTTGGAGACACACATGTGGGTCTGGTAGCCTGTGGTGGACCCAGACAGACCACACACTTGAAGCCAGGACTGTTGAGGTGGTTACTTCAGGGAGGGAGCTTCCCTGTAGCAGTGATACTGAAGGTGAACCACAGCTGCTTGTGGGTACTGATGTTCCCTTGGACAGAGTAACTGCAAGGGCAGAGGTGAGTAGTAGCATCCTAGGCTGGTAGTGAGGCACCTGATTATCAAGGGAAGGGGGAGTCTATATACTAGGACAAAGGGTTACTGTACAGAGAGTGGACCCCTGAGGGAGGGGCTAGAGGGTGAGAGAATATAGCAGATAGTAGTGCCCAGAGCCTACAGTCTGCCACTTCTAGCCATAGCCCATCATATTCCCTTTGCAGGTCATATGGGCATAATGCAAACCAAGAGACGTATTATGCAGAACATTTATTGGCCTGGGATTTCCAGAGATGTAACACGGTACTGTAGGACTTGTGAGCAGTGCCAAAAGGTAGGCAAGCCAGGAGACAAGATGGAAGCTCCTTTGATGCCTTTGCCTGTGATTGAGGAGCTATTTCAGAGGGTAGCTATGGATATTGTGGGGCCTCTGAGTACTCCAAGTTCCAAAGGGAAAAAGTATATCCTAGTGGTAGCAGATTATGCTACCAGATACCCTGAGTTGGTGGCTTTGTCCTCCATTGAGGCAGGAAAGGGTGCTGGAGGTCTTGGCTTGGCCACTCAGTTGAGATCTCAACTCTATAGCTATGCCAGTGGAGAGTCTTATTGGGGAACTGGAAAAAGATGGAAAAACCAGCCCCAAACTGACTGTGGTCTCTGTGTGCTCTTAAGGGAAATTTCACTTTACTGTGTGTGTACTTGTCATCCTTCCAATGTACGTCCCCCACTAGTGCTTTTGGTGAGGACTAAGGCTCCTTTTTTACTGGGCTAGTGGTGGGGCATCACAGGGATCATAGAGAATCCAGTGGCTATAGAAGAGCAGACTATTAGTAAATCATGTCCATAGAGGATTATGTAACTGTAGTTTACATCAAAGGAAGCAGTGGTAGTAATGAAAAGTAAGACTGAAAAGTAAAGCATTGCCAAGTCTGAACATGGTGTCTGTTGTTTATTATCCTTGATTAGTACAGAGGCTCTGTAACATTTCACTATTTTGGTTTGTATTAGTCCGCCATTCTTCCCAATGGTCTCCCTCTAGAAATCATCATTAGCACCTCCACTTAAGAACTAAAATGTTCAAGAAGAACTACAAAAGCCGTATGTGGTACCCAAATGAACATCTCACATGCAATGTCTCAGCAGGCCAGATATTCTGAATAGCCGTTAGCTATACATGCACAAAAATTAAACATCATTTTACATTGTTGAACTTACAGTCATATTAAGGTGACTCCATTGCCAGTGACACGTCCATCTTAATCCATCGCATTACCATGTGTCTCTTGACTGACACTGTGTCCAACCCATACCCTTCTCCCTGTTGATGTTGAGCTCCACAGTAGCTCCATATAGGATTTTCAGGCTGACTGTGGCTAGTCCACATTGGTTTCTTGGCAACCAAGCATTCAACAGTAAGCAGCACTACAGGACTTGCTCCACTTGTTGGCCCTAGCCCCCATATCCCTCCTAGAAGAAGGTTCTCAGACTCCTTAGATATGCCATCACAGTGAGGGCATTCTGGATCGCTGTCTGATTGGATCCTTTTCTATCAGATTATTTTGCTAAGAATGAGCCTACCAAAAGCATATATCTCCAAACTTCATAGATATAAGCATATCAGGGGCACTAATATTCCTCCACCAGAATAAACTCAGAATCCCTGAAGGACCTCAGATGTACTCATTCTACAAATGCACCAAAACATGAAGAGATAAACATTAATGTGCCATGAAAAAAAACTAACTAGTATGTGTCTTTCGGCTTTTCCTGGTTAGGGGTCACCACAGCGGAACTCCGGTCCGCTAATGATTGGTAGTTGATTTTTACATGTTGAGTTACCAGCCCTGATGCACAACCTTCAACAAAGGTACGCCCATTCACACATGTCTCCACGCAGAAGACGCTCTCACTGAGAATCGAACCGGACAGCATCTTACTGTGAGGTGACAATGAAAAACTAACTAGTATGGAAGATTATTTGTGACATTATATAGCCTTGAAGTGATAATACAAGTGTTTCATTCATGTGATTATGATATTTGCAAATGAATTTAAGTGCTAGTCATATACTTTTTACGCAATCACACAAAGCTGGCTTCTGGTCTGGATGGCCTAACTTAGCCCTGCAATATTCATAAAGGGACCAGATTGTAATGGCAGAAGAGCATATGCAGCTGGGAACCCAGAGACTCCAGAGATGCAGATGGTACACAAATGTGGATGCATGGCATAGCATAATCCACAATTTATAAAGCAGTAACCCATGGACTATACTATGGATAAGGGAGAGGAAGTTATGAGAGCACAACTGCAGATGACCCATGCAAAGTGCAGGATAGCAGCACCCAAAGTGTAAGAAATGGTGATATGTAATAGCCTAGCAATATCACCATTATATTGAATGGCACTTTTTTTTTCCTGTTACAAGATTTAAAAGGAATGAAAGTTTCACTTTTATACAGAATATATATAATACATGTGTTTGGTCGGCTGTCATGGCTCCGATTTTATGTTTGCAAAAATGTAAACCGTTTTCTACTGTTTACATTTCTGTATGCCTACACTTAGCCTGCACCACTTCCTGGATTGCTACATACCTTCATTTTCATGCTACACTGCTGCACATGGGGTAATTAGCATACAGGGCCTGGGAGTAGTGCAGGTGTAGCGTACGCAGGTAGTGCACGTGGAAACAGCTTGTACCTGCATCACTCGACGGACATATTTGGTGTTGGAATGCCGACGCTACACCTGCACCTGGCGCAAGCTTCATGAATCCCAGGGTGTGTCTCATTTCCCTTATAAATATAAAACAGATCATCAATATACTTTCTATATAGAATCACATTCTCAGAAAAAAAATTTTTGGGATAAATGAATTTCTTCTCAAAGTCACCCATGTAAATTACCACATAAGAAGGGGCAAACGGAGACCCCATTGTTGTTCCTTTCTTTTGTAAAAAAATCTGATTACCAAAAGAAGAGTAATTATGTGTCAGGCAGAATTCCAACAAAATAATGAGAAAAGAGGTGCAGGGTCCCTCCCATCACATTAATAACTGCTTCCAAACACCATTTCAACACTACATTAGTGTACAGAGAACTGACATCTACTGTAACCCAAAAGAACTCTTCCTGCCAGCAGACCCCTTTCAAACTCTCACACTGTTCTGCTATACCTAACCCTAAAAATTGCTTTCTTAATAATCACATCTGTCCTTCTGATCAGAACTTCAGCCATCATAAACCAACACCAATGAGTTTATCGACAAGAATGGCCCTTTAGATCAACTGAAATACTAGTAAACCAACCTTGTTGGTAAACTCATTGGTGTTGGTTTATGATGGTTGAAGTTCTGATCAGAAGGACAGATATAATTATTAAGAAAGCGATTTTTAGGGTGACTTTAAAGGTTTCTCCTGTGATGATTGTCAAAGGGGAGATCACTATCTACCTTAGTCCCCAGATACCCCATTATCTCGACCGTATTAAAATGGCTGCCACTTATGTGTTAATATGTGGGTGCTTAATATTCCATAATGGAATAACCATGCAGTTAGTAGCACTTGGCTGGAGGCCATGATGTTGACACCCTGTGATGGTCTCTGTGAGGCCCCTTGAGGGATGTCTGTGTTAGCTGGACTATCAATAATGGCTCCCAGTTCGCAGTCATTGCCAAACATGGTCTGCCGTAGTCCATCTGTGTTTGCCTGTACCTCTGAGAAGTATATGCCAAACAGTAGGGCTCCCAGGACTGAGTACTGTGGGACACCAGTCGTGACTGGTCAAGAGTTGGACCTGGAGACCGCTAGTCGTACCATGTGGGTTCTGTGTGTAAGCCCGTTGGCAACCCAACCTGTGATGTATGGGTGTATGTGCAGGCTGGTGTGTTTATCAATAATACCTGAGTAGGGCATGGTGTCAAAAGCCTTGGCAAAGTACAGGTATTATGTGTGAACCCCCTCCCCCGTCATCTAATGTCTTGGTGACTGTATGTAAGATGTCGAACAGTTTCAGTAGTCATGAACTGTACTCAACCAAGTTGACCTGGGTTGTGTCACGCGTTTGGAGGTTACCAATGTCTTTGTTAATGAGTTCCATGAGGATCCGATCCATACTATTGCAGACCAGGCTAGTCAGGCTTATGGGGTGGTAGTTACCATGGTCAGTTGTGATTCCACCTTGATGGAGCAGAATAACCATTGCCATGTGCCATTGTATGGGCATGTAGCCTGTGGAGAGGCTGAGGTTAGAAAGCTTAATTAGGTGAGGGGTCAGGTTGTTTTGTACAGTTTGCAAGATGCAGTCTGGGACAACATCTGCCTCCATTGATGCTGTGTTCTGCTGTTAGAGAGGGCCATTTCCACCTGTTTGTCTCTGATGTGTGGGATACTGTACCTTTCAGGTAGTGTTGTGGGCTCTGTAGGGGGTGAAGTATGCACTGAATGTATCTGCAAGGATGTTGGCAATATCAGTAGGGTCAGCATATTTTGTGCTATATTTCGCCGGCACAGTGCAAATCTGTGTGTCACCACTTAGATCCTTGACATAGCCAAAGAAGGCTTTGTGGTTATCTTTTGAATCCTTGCGTATTCTCCTGCTGATGTTAGTCATGGATGATGTCATGAGGGATCTACATATCATACTAATAGTGGTCACAGATGTCTGCCCTTCGTGGGGTTTGCTGTTTGCCTGGAACACTGTCCTACTTCTGTAGTATAGCCTGCTTATTGCAGAGGTCCACCAGACTGGTGTCCTTGTCTAGGAGGAGTGAGCCTTGATTTACCAGTGATGGCATGATCCATACATCCATGTAGGTGCTTATAGACTGCATTTGTAAATCTGTCTGTATCTTGAGCAGTGTTTCCCCTTAGCGTGGGGGCTGTGAAACCCCCCACCCCTGTCACTAGTACTGTAAATTTAGCTGTAGGAAAGGTATACACTGTGGTATCTATGGGTGGGGGCGATGCTTGGGTGTGGAAATAGTGAATAGTTTATGGTCAGATCTAACCAGTGACCCGTTAACCTCCACTGTGGTGCACCTGTTGCCCATGTTGGTGATGACCACTTCTAGTATGTTTCCACCCCTCATTGGGGAGGTTACCACCTGATACAGGGCATAGGAGGTGATAAATTCCAGGAAGCGCTGGACCCAGAAGTGAGTACTGGAGTAAGTTTCCCAGTTAATGGTATGGTAGTTGATATCGACCAATGCCAGGGTATGTGTTAGGACTGTCAGGTTCTCCACTGTCTCCAGGTACTTGGAGTGTTGGTCCTGGGTCATGGAGGGTGATCTGTAGCAGGCCACAGTTTACATTGCAGTTGTGTCTGATGTTAGCTGCACATGGATGATCTCAGAGGTATCATGCTGCCCCACTAACCTGGAGGTGTAGGTATCCCTAATGAATATGGCTACACCCCCTACATGTCTGTATCAGTTCATGTTCTGTGGCTGAATGTGTAGTATGGTTTGTAGTCTGGTAGTGCTGGTGTGCTCTCAGGAGCCTTAAGACAGATCTCAGTTACTGCACAGATATTGATGCTGTCCATCATGAGGAGTGCTGTGAGTGCATGCATGTTGTGATCAAAACCCCTGGTATTGAGTAGTGTAACCCTCATTGATTCTGCTATTGTGCTGTTTATGGAGCTGGTATTCACCTTCAAGACTCTCCTAAATAAGGCACCATGGGGGCTCCAATAGCCTTGGCCAGTATTCCAAAGCCTAAGGCTGACACATAGCCCGGTATGGTATTGTTGCATGCATGCCCCCCATCTGTGCTTGTTTTTCATCTCTCCTGTAGGTAACCTATTGGTAAGCAATAGAAAGCCTTAAACTTATACAAGTGTTCTAGCTTCCAAGATAGGCTTTTGGAGTGACTAAGTATCAGTGTTCTGTACGTTCTTGCTGTACTTAACTGTTTCCTGACTACATAGTGGTTTCTCACTGTATATTGTGATCTGAAGGTCTGTTTATTCACATATTATGGCTGTGATGGCCTGCACTTTAGAGGTTCATAGATAGCCTACTACCCATCTGCCCAAGGGCAATTAGAAGCATAGCTACAGTGTGTTGGCTTTCTCTGCATCATTGATGAAGTAACTGAGCCTCTGTCAAGCATAGCCAATGAAGCAATTGCAGGCAGAGTTGCTGGAAGCTGTTGAAGACTGGGGTTGTGGAGAGTGATAGGGGCACTTGATCTAAAGAGTCATGGCCTTAAACTAAATGCCAAAAAATGTATAGTCATCCCGTTTGGAAAAAACAAAGTACCCACAAATTACCACATAGATGGTAATCCATTAAGTACGGAAAAATTAATCAGAGACCTGGGGACCCAAGTTGACAGTGACCTCTCATTTGACACCCACATCGCCAAAGTGGTTAGAAAGACCTTCTACCTAACCCATCTTATCATGAAGGGATTCACATCCAGATCAAAGGATGTCATTGTACCCTTATATTCCTCCCTTATCAGGCCTATGATTGAGTACAATGCCCCATTTGGTATGTACCTCACCCGGCACCTGCAGCAGCTGGAGAGACCCCAAAAGTACCTTACCAAGAGGATCAAGGGTTTCCAGCATATGTCATATGCTGCCTGACTGAAAAAGCTCCAGCTCTATTCAGTAGCATACTGCCTGCTCAGAGGTGATCTATGCCTTACGTACAAGGCCATGTCCAATTCAGAATTAATGGACATGCTCCACCTCAAAAAATCCAAATATATCAGAGCCACGAGAGCTAAAGATCTAAACCTCAGCACAAATATGAATAGGACATGCTGGAGGGACAGATGCATAACCCAGAGGCTTCCCACACTCTGGAACAGGATACCTGTCCATGTTAGGCAGAGCCCCTCACTGACTCTCTTCAAGAGAAATCTGGACGAATGGATGGGTGATCGTAGGTTTACCCTGGGGGTCATCTCTGTGTCATTGCTAGATAGAGGCACAGTAAACTAAATTTAATTTAAATTGTACACTTTTGTTTCATTACATGTGGTGGTGAAAGCCACATACACTTTGGCTAGGCTTATAAATGCCCTAGGGCAGATAGCCTAGTACTATACTATGAAACTATGAAACTATGTTAATGTGACAATTCAACACCATTCAATTTCCCCAACAGGTCTTGCAGCTATCCTATCAAACTGGACAGGCTCCCCCACCCCCTGGCTGTATGGTTCTGGGACACATGATCCCAGGGGTGTATATTCTGTTACCCATT